>NC_139475.1:7175000-7182500 GCF_057233095.1 Heloderma suspectum
GTTGGGGTAGGGGTTAGGGTTAGGGTTACGGTTGGGGTCAGGGTTAGGGTAAGGGTTAGTGTTAGGTTTAGGGTTGGGGTTAGGGATAGGGTTAGGGTTTGTGGTTAGGATTTGGTTTAGTGGTGGGGTTGGGGTTA
Organism: Heloderma suspectum; assembly: GCF_057233095.1. Lineage (NCBI taxonomy): Eukaryota > Metazoa > Chordata > Lepidosauria > Squamata > Helodermatidae > Heloderma > Heloderma suspectum. Next base: position 7,175,138 of record NC_139475.1, read on the forward strand.
GGGTTAGGTTTATGGTTAGGGTTAGGGTTGGGGTCAGGGTTAGGGTTAGGGTTAGTGTTAGGTTTATGGTTGTGGTTAGGGTTAGGATTAGGTTTAAGGTTGGGGTTGGGGTTAGGGTTAGGGTTAGGGTTAGGGTTGGGGATAGGGTTAGGGTTAAGGTTAGGGTTAGGGTTAGGGTTAGGGTTGGGTTAGGGTTGGGGTAGGGGTAGGGTTAGGGTTAGTGTTGGGGTTCGGGTTAGGTTTAGTGTTGGGGTTGGGGTTAGGGTAGGGTTAGGGATAAGCTTGGGGTTAGGGTTAGGGATAGGGTTGTGGTTAGGGTTAGGGTTAGGGTTTGGGATAGGGTTAGGGTCAGGGTCAGGGTCAGGGTTAGGGTTAGGGTTAGGGTCGGGGTTAGGGTTCGGGTTGGGGTAGAGGTTAGGGTTAGTGTTAGGTTAGGGTTGGGTTAAGTTTAGAGTTAGGGTTAGGGTTAGGGTTGGTGTTAGGGTTGGGTTTAGTGTTGACGTTAAGGTTAGGGTTAGGGTTAGGGTTAGGGTAGTGGTTAGGGTTAGGGTTAGGGTTAGGGTTAGGTTTGAGGTTAGGGTTAGGGTTAGGGTAAGGTTTGGGGTTAGGGTTAATGTTAGGGTTAGGGTTGGATTTAGTTTTAGTGTCTGGGTTAGGGTTAGGGTTGGGGTTAGGGTTAGGGTTAGGGTTGAGTTATGGTTAGGGGTTTGGGTTAGGGTTAGGGTTAGGGTTAGGGTTAGGGTTTGGGATAGGGTTAGGGTCAGGGTCAGGGTCAGGGTCAGGGTTAGGGTTAGGGTTAGGGTCGGGGTTAGGGTTCGGTTTGGGGTAGAGGTTAGGGTTAGTGTTAGGTTAGGGTTGGGTTAAGTTTAGAGTTGGGGTTAGGGTTAGGGTTGGTGTTAGGGTTGGGTTTAGTGTTGATGTTAAGGTTAGGGTTAGGGTTAGGGTAGTGGTTAGGGTTAGGGTTAGGGTTAGGGTTAGGTTTGGGGTTAGGGTTAGGGTTAGGGTTAGGTTTGGGGTTAGGGTTAATGTTAGGGTTAGGGTTGGATTTAGTTTTAGTGTCTGGGTTAGGGTTAGGGTTGGGGTTAGGGTTAGGGTTAGGGTTGAGTTATGGTTAGGGGTAGGGTTAGGGTTAGGGTTAGGTTTAGGGTTGGGGTCACGGTTAGGGTTAGGGTGAGGGTTAGGGTTGGTGTTAGGGTTAGGGTTAGGGTTAGGGTTAAGGTTAGGGTTAGGGTTAGGGTTAGGGGTGGGTTAGGGTTGGGTTAGGGTTAGGGTTAGGGTTAGGGTTGGTGTTAGGGTTAGGGTTGGGTTAGGGTTAGGGTTAGGGTTGGTGTTAGGGTTAGGGTTGGGGTTAGCGTTGGGGTTAGGGTTAGGTTTAGGCTTAGTGTTAGGGTAGTGTTTAGGGTTAGGGTTAGGGTTAGGGTAGGGGTTAGGGTTAGGGTTAGGGTTTGGGCTGGGGTTAGGGTTAGGGTTAGGGTTGGTGTTAGGCTGAGCGTTAGGGTTCGGTTTGGGGTTAGGGTTAGTGTTAGGGTTGGGTTGGATTTAGGGTTAGGGTCTGGGTTGTGGTTAGGGTTAGGGTTCGGGTTAGGGTTGGGGTTGAGTTAGGGTTAGGGTTAGGGTTAGTGTTAGGGTTAGGGTTAGGATCAGGGTCAGGGTTAGGGTTCGTGTTAGGTTTAGGGTCGGGGTTAGGATTGGGGTTAGGGTTTGGTTTGGGGTTAGGGTTAGGGTTAGGGTAGTGGTTAGGTTTAGGGTTAGGGTTAGGGTTAGGGTAGGGGTTAGGGTTAGTGTTAGGGTTAGGGTTAGGTTTGGGGTTAGGGTTAGGGTTAGGTTTGGGGTTAGGGTTAATGTTAGGGTTAGGGTTGAGTAATGGTTAGGCTTAGGGTTAGGGATAGGGTTCTGGTTAGGGTTAGGGTTAGGGTCATGGTTAGGATTAGGGTAGTGTTAGGGTTGGGGTAGGGGTTAGGTTTAGGTTTAGGGTTAGGGTTGGGGTTAGGGTTAGGGTTAGGGTTGGGGTCAGGGTTAGGGTTAGGGTTGGCGTTAGGGTTAGGGTTAAGGTGAGAGTTAGGGTTAGGGTTGGGTTAGGGTTGGGTTAGTGTTAGGGTTAGGGTTAGGGTTGGCGTTAGGGTTAGGGTGCGGGTTAGTGTTGGGGTTAGGGTTAGGTTTAGGCTTAGTGTTAGGGTAGTGTTTAGTGTTAGGGTTAGGGTTAGGGTAGGGGTTAGGGTTAGCGTTAGGGTTTGGGCTGAAGTTCGGGTTTGGGTTAGGGTTAGGGTTAGGGTTGGGGTTAGGGTTAGCGTTAGGGGTAGGTTTCGGTTTAGGGTTAGTGTTAGGGTTAGGGTTGGATTTAGGGTTAGGGTCTGGGTTAGGGTTAGGGTTAGGGTTGGGGTTAGGGTTAGGGTTAGGGTTGAGTTAGGGTTAGGGTTAGGGTTAGGGTTAGGGTTAGGGTCAGGGTCAGGGTTAGGGTTCGGGTTAGGTTTAGGGTCGGGGTTAGGGTTGGAGTTAGGGTTTGGTTTGTGTTAGGGTTGGTGTTAGTGTTAGGGTTAGGGTTGGGTTAAGTTTAGGGTTAGGGGTAGGGTAGGGTTAGGGTTGGGGTTAGGGTTAGGGTTAGGGTTAGGGTTCGGTTTGGGGTTAGGGTTAGGTTTAGGGTTAGGGTTGGATTTAGGGTTAGGGTCAGGTTTAGGGTTATGGTTACGGTTGGGGTTAGGGTTAGGGTTAAGCTTAGGGTTAGGGTTAGGGTTAGGGTTAGGGTTGTGGTTAGGGTCAGGGTCAGGGTTAGGGTTAGGGTTAGGGTTAGGTTTAGGGTTGGGGTAGGAGTAGGGGTTAGGGTTAGGGTTGGGGTTAGGGTTAGGGTTAGGTTTGGGGTCAGGGTTAGGGTTAGGGTTAGGGTTAGGTTTAGGGTTGGTGTTAGGGTTAGGGTTAGGGTTAGGGTTAGGGTTGGGGTAGGGGTTAGGGTTAGGGTGGGCTTTAGGATTAGGGTTAGGGTTAGGTTTGTGGTTAGGGTCAGGGTCAGGGTTAGGGTTAGGGTTAGGGTTGGGGTAGGGGTTAGGGTTAGGGTTGGGGTTAGGGTTAGGGTTAGGGTTAGGTTTGGGGTCAGGGATAGGGTGAGGGTTAGGGTTAGGGTTAAGCTTGGGGTTAGGGTTAGGGTTAGGGTTGTGGTTAGGGTTAGTGTTAGGGTTAGGGTTGGATTAAGGGTTAGGGTCTGGGTTAGGGTTAAGGTTAGGGTTGGATTTAGGGTTAGGGTCTGGGTTAGGGTTAGGGTTAGGGTTAGGGTTAAGCTTGTGGTTAGGGTTAGGGTTAGGGTTAGGGTTGTGGTTAGGGTTAGGGTTAGGGATAGGGATAGGGATAGGGTTAGGGTCAGTGTCAGGGTCAGGGTTAGGGTTAGGGTTAGGGTCGGGGTTAGGGTTCGGGTTGGGGTAGAGGTTAGGTTTAGTGTTAGGGTTAGGGTTGGGTTAAGTTTAGGGTTATGGTTAGGGTTAGGGTTGGTGTTAGGGTTGGGTTTAGTGTTGACGTTAGGGTTAGGGTTAGGGTTAGGGTAGTGTTTAGGGTTAGGGTTAGGGTTAGGGTTGGGGTTAGGGTGAGGTTTAGGGTTAGGGTTAATGTTAGGGTTAGGGTTGGATTTAGTTTTAGGGTCTGGGTTAGGGTTAGGGTTGGGGTTAGGGTTAGGGTTAGGGTTGAGTTATGGTTAGGGGTAGGGTTAGGGTTTGGGTTAGGGTTAGGGTTAGGGTTGTGTTTAGGGTTAAGTTTAGGGGCAGGGTTATGGTTAGGGTAGGGTTAGGGTTGGGGTAGGGGTTAAGTTTAGGATTAGGGTTAGGTTTGGGGTTAGGGTTAGGGTTAGGGTTAGGTTCAGGGTCAGGGTCAGGGTTAGGATTAGGGTTAGGGTTAGGTTCGGGGTTAGGGTTCGGGTTGGGGTAGGGTTTAGGTTTACTGTTAGAGTTAGGGTTGGGTTAAGTTTAGTGTTAGGGTTGGGGTTAGGGTTGGTGTTAGGGTTAGGGTTAGGGTTAGGGTAGTGGTTAGGTTTGGGGTTAGGGTTAGGGTTAGGGTAGGGGTTAGGGTTAGTATTAGGGTTAGGGTTAGGTTTGGGGTTAGGGTTAGTGTTAGGGTAAGGGTTAGGGTTGAGTTATGGTTAGGGATAGGGTTAGGGTTTGGGATAGGGTTGTGGTTAGGGTTAGGGTTAGTGTCATGGTTAGGATTAGGGTAGTGTTAGGGTTCTGGTAGGGGTTAGGTTTAGGTTTAGGGTTAGGGTTGGGGTTAGGGTTGGATTTAGGGTTAGGGTCTGGGTTAGGGTTAGGGTTAGGGTTAGGGTTAGGGTTGGGGTTAGGGTTAGGGTTAGGGTTGAGTTAGGGTTAGGGTTAGGGTTAGGGTTAGGGTCAGGGTCAGGGTTCGGGTTCGGGTTAGGTTTAGGGTCGGGGTTAGGGTTGGGGTTAGGGTTTGGGTTGTGTTAGGGTTGGTGTTAGTGTTAGGGTTAGGGTTGGGTTAAGTTTAGGGTTAGGGGTAGGGTAGGGTTAGGGTTGGGGTTAGGGTTAGGGTTAGGGTTAGGGTTCGGTTTGGGGTTAGGGTTAGGTTTAGGGTTAGGGTTGGATTTAGGGTTAGGGTCAGGTTTAGGGTTATGGTTACGGTTGGGGTTAGGGTTAGGGTTAAGCTTAGGGTTAGGGTTAGGGTTAGGGTTGTGGTTAGGGTCAGGGTCAGGGTTAGGGTTAGGGTTAGGGTTAGGTTTAGGGTTGGGGTAGGAGTAGGGGTTAGGGTTAGGGTTGGGGTTAGGGTTAGGGTTAGGTTTGGGGTCAGGGTTAGGGTTAGGGTTAGGGTTAGGTTTAGGGTTGGTGTTAGGGTTAGGGTTAGGGTTAGGGTTGGGGTAGGGGTTAGGGTTAGGGTGGGCTTTAGGATTAGGGTTAGGGTTAGGTTTGTGGTTAGGGTCAGGGTCAGGGTTAGGGTTAGGGTTAGGGTTGGGGTAGGGGTTAGGGTTAGGGTTGGGGTTAGGGTTAGGGTTAGGGTTAGGTTTGGGGTCAGGGATAGTGTTAGGGTAAGGGTTAGGGTTGAGTTATGGTTAGGGATAGGGTTAGGGTTTGGGATAGGGTTGTGGTTAGGGTTAGGGTTAGTGTCATGGTTAGGATTAGGGTAGTGTTAGGGTTCTGGTAGGGGTTAGGTTTAGGTTTAGGGTTAGGGTTGGGGTTAGGGTTAGGGTTAGGGTTGGGGTCAGGGTTAGGGTAAGGGTTAGTGTTAGGTTAAGGGTTGGGGTTAGGGTTAGGGTTAGGGTTGGGTTTAGGATTAGGTTTAGTGTTGGGGTTGGGGTTAGGGTTATGGTTAGGGTTGGGGTTGGGGTTAGGGTTAGGGTTAAGGTGGGAGTTAGGTTTAGGGTTGGGTTAGGGTGGGGTTAGGGTTAGGGTTAGGGTTAGGGTTGGGGTTAGGGTTAGGGTGGGGGTTAGTGTTGGGGTTAGGGTTAGGTTTAGGCTTAGTGTTAGGGTAGTGTTTAGTGTTAGGGTTAGGGTTAGGGTAGGGGTTAGGGTTAGGGTTAGGGTTTGGGCTGGGGTTCGGGTTAGGGTTAGGGTTAGGGTTAGGGTTGGGGTTAGGGTTAGCGTTAGGGTTAGGTTTGGGTTTAGGGTTAGTGTTAGGGTTAGGGATGGATTTAGGGTTAGTGTCTGGGTTAGGGTCAGGGTTAGGGTTGGGGTTAGGGTTGGGGTTAGGGTTGACTAAGGGTTAGGGTTAGGGTTAGGGTTAGGGTTGGGGTTAGGGTTAGTGTTAGGGTTAGGTTTGGGTTTAGGGTTAGTGTTAGGGTTAGGGATGGATTTAGGGTTAGTGTCTGGGTTAGGGTTAGGGTTAGGGTTGGGGTCAGGGTTAAGATTAGGGTTAGGGTTAGGGTTAGGGTTAGTGTTAGGGTTAGGGTTGGGTTAAGTTTAGTGTTAGGGTTGGGGTTAGGGTTGGTGTTAGGGTTAGGGTTAGGGTAGTGGTTAGGGTTAGGGTTAGGGTTAGGGTTAGGGTTAGGGTTAGTGTTAGGTTTAGGGTTGGGGTTAGGGTTAGGGTTAGGATTAGGTTTAAGGTTGGGGTTGGGGTTAGGGTTAGGGTTAGGGTTAGGGTTAGGGTTAGGGTTAGGGTTGGGGTTAGGGTTAGGGTTAAGGTTAGGTTTAGGGTTAGGGTTGGGTTAGGGTTGGGTTAGGGTCAGGGTTAGGGTAAGTGTTGGGGTTCGGGTTAGGTTTAGTGTTGGGGTTGGGGTTAGGGTTAGGGTTAGGGTTAGGGTTAGGGTTGGGGTTAGGGTTAGGTTTAGGGTTAGGGTTGGGTTAGGGTTAGGGTTAGTTTTAGGGTTAGGGTTGGGGTTAGGGTTAGGGTTGGGGTTAGTGTTGGGGTTAGGGTTAGGTTTAGGCTGAGTGTTAGGGTAGTGTTTAGGGTTAGGGTTAGGGTTAGGGTTAGGGTAGGGGTTAGGGTTAGGGTTAGAGTTTTGGTTGGGGCTAGGGTTAGGGTTGGGGTTAGGTTTAGGGTTAGGGTTAGGTTTGGGGTTAGGGTTAGTGTTAGGTTTCGGCTTGGATTTAGGGTTAGGGTCTGGGTTAGGGTTAGGGTTAGGGTCAGGGTCAGGGTCAGGGTTAGGGTTCGGGTTATGTTTAGGGTCGGGGTTAGGGTTGGGGTTAGGTTTCGGGTTGGGGTTAGGGTTAGGGTTAGTGTTAGTGATAGGGTTAGGGTTGTGGTTAGGGTTAGGGTTACGGTTAGGGTCAGCGTCAGGGTCAGGGTTAAGATTAGGGTTAGGGTTAGGGTTAGGGTTAGTGTTAGGGTTAGGGTTGGGTTAAGTTTAGTGTTAGGGTTGGGGTTAGGGTTGGTGTTAGGGTTAGGGTTAGGGTTAGGGTAGTGGTTAGGTTTAGGGTTTGGGTTAGGGTTAGGGTTAGGGTTAGGGTAGGGGTTAGGGTTAGGGTTAGGGTTAGAGTTAGGGTTGTGGTTAGGGTTAAGTTTAGGGGCAGGGTTAGGGTTAGGTTAGTGTTACGGTTTGGGTAGGGCTCAGGTTTAGGGTTAGGGTTAGGGTTGGGGATAGGGTTAGGGTTAGGGGTAGGGTTAGGGTCAGGGTTAGGGTTAGGGTTGGGGTCAGGGTTAGGGTAAGGGTTAGTGTTAGGTTTAGGGTTGGGGTTAGGGCTAGGGTTAGGGTTAGGGTTGGGGTTAGGATTAGGTTTAGTGTTGGGTTTGGGGTTAGGGTTAGGGTTAGGGTTAGGGTTGTGGTCAGGGTCAGGGTTAGGGTTCGGGTTAGGTTTAGGGTCGGGGTTAGGGTTGGGGTTAGGGTTAGGGTTAGGGTTAGGGTTGGGGTTAGGGTTGGGGTTAGGGTTAGGGTTGGGGTTAGGATCGGGGTTAGGGTTCGGGTTGGGGTCAGGGTTAGGGTAAGGGTTAGTGTTAGGTTTAG
>NC_139475.1:7185000-7187500 GCF_057233095.1 Heloderma suspectum
GGGTTAGCGTTAGGGTTAGGGTTAGAGTTAGGGTTGTGGTTAGGGTTAAGTTTAGGGGCAGGGTTAGGGTTAGGTTAGTGTTACGGTTTGGGTAGGGCTCAGGTTTAGGGTTAGGGTTAGGGTTGGGGATAGGGTTAGGGTTAGGGGTAGGGTTAGGGTTAGGGTTGGGGTCAGGGTTAGGGTAAGGGTTAGTGTTAGGTTTAGGGTTGGGGTTAGGGCTAGGGTTAGGGTTAGGGTTGGGGTTAGGATTAGTTTAGTGTTGGGTTTGGGGTTAGGGTTAGGGTTAGGGTTAGGGTTAGGGTTAGGGTTGTGGTCAGGGTCAGGGTTAGAGTTCGGGTTAGGTTTAGGGTCGGGGTTAGGGTTGGGGTTAGGGTTAGGGTTAGGGTTAGGGTTAGGGTTGGGGTTAGGGTTGGGGTTAGGGTTAGGGTTGGGGTTAGTGTCGGGGTTAGGGTTCGGGTTGGGGTCAGGGTTAGGGTAAGGGTAGTGTTAGGTTTAGGGTTGGGGTTAGGGCTAGGGTTAGGGTTAGGGTTGGGGTTAGGATTAGGTTTAGTGTTGGGTTTGGGGTTAGGGTTAGGGTTAGGGTTATGGTTAGGGTTAGGGTTGTGGTCAGGGTCAGGGTTAGGGTTCGGGTTAGGTTTAGTGTCGGGCTTAGGGTTGGGGTTAGGGTTTGTGGTTAGGATTTGGTTTAGTGTTGGGGTTGGGGTTAGGGTTAGGTTTATGGTTAGGGTTAGGGTTGGGGTCAGGGTAGGGTTAGTGTTAGTGTTAGGTTTATGGTTGGGGTTAGGGTTAGGATTAGGTTTAAGGTTGGGGTTGGGGTTAGGGTTAGGGTTAGGGTTAGGGTTAGGGTTGAGGATAGGGTTAGGGTTAAGGTTAGGGTTAGGGTTAGGGTTGGGTTAGGGTTGGGGTAGGGGTAGGGTTAGGGTTAGTGTTGGGGTTCGGGTTAGGTTTAGTGTTGGGGTTGGGGTTAGGGTAGGGTTAGGGATAAGCTTGGGGTTAGGGTTAGGGATAGGGTTGTGGTTAGGGTTAGGGTTAGGGTTTGGGATAGGGTTAGGGTCAGGGTCAGGGTCAGGGTCAGGGTTAGGGTTAGGGTCGGGGTTAGGGTTCGGGTTGGGGTAGAGGTTAGGGTTAGTGTTAGGTTAGGGTTGGGTTAAGTTTAGGGTTAGGGTTAGGGTTAGGGTTGGTGTTAGGGTTGGGTTTAGTGTTGACGTTAAGGTTATGGTTAGGGTTAGGGTTAGGGTAGTGGTTAGGGCTAGGGTTAGGGTTAGGGTTAGGTTTGGGGTTAGGGTTAGGGTTAGGGTTAGGTTTGGGGTTAGGGTTAATGTTAGGGTTAGGGTTGGATTTAGTTTTAGGGTCTGGGTTAGGGTTAGGGTTGGGGTTAGGGTTAGGGTTAGGGTTGAGTTATGGTTAGGGGTAGGGTTAGGGTTTGGGTTAGGGTTAGGGTTAGGGTTGTGTTAGGGTTGGGGTAGGGGTTAGGGTTAGGGTTACGGTTGGGGTCAGGTTTAGGGTAAGGGTTAGTGTTAGGTTTAGGGTTGGGGTTAGGGATAGGGTTAGGGTTTGTGGTTAGGATTAGGTTTAGTGTTGGGGTTGGGGTTAGGGTTAGGGTTATGGTTAGGGTTAGGGTTGGGGTCAGGGTTAGGGTTAGGGTTAGGGTTAGGGTTAGGGTTAGTGTTAGGTTTATGGTTGGGGTTAGGGTTAGTATTAGGTTTAAGGTTGGGGTCAGGGTTAGGGTTAGGGTTAGGGTTAGGTTTAGGGTTGGTGTTATTGTTAGGGTTAGGGTTGGGGTTAGGGTTAGCGTTAGGGTTAGGGTTAGAGTTAGGGTTGTGGTTAGGGTTAAGTTTAGGGGCAGGGTTAGGGTTAGGTTAGTGTTACGGTTTGGGTAGGGCTCAGGTTTAGGGTTAGGGTTAGGGTTGGGGATAGGGATAGGGTTAGGGTTAGGGGTAGGGTTAGGGTTAGGGTTGGGGTCAGGGTTAGGGTAAGGGTTAGTGTTAGGTTTAGGGTTGGGGTTAGGGCTAGGGTTAGGGTTAGGGTTGGGGTTAGGATTAGGTTTAGTGTTGGGTTTGGGGTTAGGGTTAGGGTTAGGGTTAGGGTTAGGGTTGTGGTCAGGGTCAGGGTTAGAGTTCGGGTTAGGTTTAGGGTCGGGGTTAGGGTTGGGGTTAGGGTTAGGGTTAGGGTTAGGGTTAGGGTTAGGGTTAGGGTTGGGGTTAGGGTTGGGGTTAGGGTTAGGGTTGGGGTTAGTGTCGGGGTTAGGGTTCGGGTTGGGGTCAGGGTTAGGGTAAGGGTAGTGTTAGGTTTAGTGTTGGGGTTAGGGCTAGGGTTAGGGTTAGGGTTGGGGTTAGGATTAGGTTTAGTGTTGGGTTTGGGGTTAGGGTTAGGGTTAGGGTTATGGTTAGGGTTAGGGTTGTGGTCAGGGTCAGGGTTAGGGTTCGGGTTAGGTTTAGTGTCGGGCTTAGGGTTGGGGTTAGGGTTAGGGTTAGGGTTAGGGTTAGGTTTGGGGTTAGGG
>NC_139475.1:7192500-7195000 GCF_057233095.1 Heloderma suspectum
ATGGTTAGGGTAGGGTTAGGGTTGGGGTAGGGGTTAAGTTTAGGGTTAGGGTTAGGTTTGGGGTTAGGGTTAGGGTTAGGGTTAGGTTCAGGGTCAGGGTCAGGGTTAGGATTAGGGTTAGGGTTAGGTTCGGGGTTAGGGTTCGGGTTGGGGTAGGGTTTAGGTTTACTGTTAGAGTTAGGGTTGGGTTAAGTTTAGTGTTAGGGTTGGGGTTAGGGTTGGTGTTAGGGTTAGGGTTAGGGTTAGGGTAGTGGTTAGGTTTGGGGTTAGGGTTAGGGTTAGGGTAGGGGTTAGGGTTAGTATTAGGGTTAGGGTTAGGTTTGGGGTTAGGGTTAGTGTTAGGGTAAGGGTTAGGGTTGAGTTATGGTTAGGGATAGGGTTAGGGTTTGGGATAGGGTTGTGGTTAGGGTTAGGGTTAGTGTCATGGTTAGGATTAGGGTAGTGTTAGGGTTCTGGTAGGGGTTAGGTTTAGGTTTAGGGTTAGGGTTGGGGTTAGGGTTGGATTTAGGGTTAGGGTCTGGGTTAGGGTTAGGGTTAGGGTTAGGGTTGGGGTTAGGGTTAGGGTTAGGGTTGAGTTAGGGTTAGGGTTAGGGTTAGGGTTAGGGTTAGGGTCAGGGTCAGGGTTCGGGTTCGGGTTAGGTTTAGGGTCGGGGTTAGGGTTGGGGTTAGGGTTTGGGTTGTGTTAGGGTTGGTGTTAGTGTTAGGGTTAGGGTTGGGTTAAGTTTAGGGTTAGGGGTAGGGTAGGGTTAGGGTTGGGGTTAGGGTTAGGGTTAGGGTTAGGGTTCGGTTTGGGGTTAGGGTTAGGTTTAGGGTTAGGGTTGGATTTAGGGTTAGGGTCAGGTTTAGGGTTATGGTTACGGTTGGGGTTAGGGTTAGGGTTAAGCTTAGGGTTAGGGTTAGGGTTAGGGTTGTGGTTAGGGTCAGGGTCAGGGTTAGGGTTAGGGTTAGGGTTAGGTTTAGGGTTGGGGTAGGAGTAGGGGTTAGGGTTAGGGTTGGGGTTAGGGTTAGGGTTAGGTTTGGGGTCAGGGTTAGGGTTAGGGTTAGGGTTAGGTTTAGGGTTGGTGTTAGGGTTAGGGTTAGGGTTAGGGTTGGGGTAGGGGTTAGGGTTAGGGTGGGCTTTAGGATTAGGGTTAGGGTTAGGTTTGTGGTTAGGGTCAGGGTCAGGGTTAGGGTTAGGGTTAGGGTTGGGGTAGGGGTTAGGGTTAGGGTTGGGGTTAGGGTTAGGGTTAGGGTTAGGTTTGGGGTCAGGGATAGTGTTAGGGTAAGGGTTAGGGTTGAGTTATGGTTAGGGATAGGGTTAGGGTTTGGGATAGGGTTGTGGTTAGGGTTAGGGATAGTGTCATGGTTAGGATTAGGGTAGTGTTAGGGTTCTGGTAGGGGTTAGGTTTAGGTTTAGGGTTAGGGTTGGGGTTAGGGTTAGGGTTAGGGTTGGGGTCAGGGTTAGGGTAAGGGTTAGTGTTAGGTTAAGGGTTGGGGTTAGGGTTAGGGTTAGGGTTGGGTTTAGGATTAGGTTTAGTGTTGGGGTTGGGGTTAGGGTTATGGTTAGGGTTGGGGTTGGGGTTAGGGTTAGGGTTAAGGTGAGAGTTAGGTTTAGGGTTGGGTTAGGGTGGGGTTAGGGTTAGGGTTAGGGTTAGGGTTAGGGTTGGGGTTAGGGTTAGGGTGGGGGTTAGTGTTGGGGTTAGGGTTAGGTTTAGGCTTAGTGTTAGGGTAGTGTTTAGTGTTAGGGTTAGGGTTAGGGTAGGGGTTAGGGTTAGGGTTAGGGTTTGGGCTGGGGTTCGGGTTAGGGTTAGGGTTAGGGTTAGGGTTGGGGTTAGGGTTAGCGTTAGGGTTAGGTTTGGGTTTAGGGTTAGTGTTAGGGTTAGGGATGGATTTAGGGTTAGTGTCTGGGTTAGGGTTAGGGTTAGGGTTGGGGCTAGGGTTGGGGTTAGGGTTGACTAAGGGTTGGGGTTAGGGTTAGTGTTAGGGTTAGGTTTGGGTTTAGGGTTAGTGTTAGGGTTAGGGATGGATTTAGGGTTAGTGTCTGGGTTAGGGTTAGGGTTAGGGTTGGGGTCAGGGTTAAGATTAGGGTTAGGGTTAGGGTTAGGGTTAGTGTTAGGGTTAGGGTTGGGTTAAGTTTAGTGTTAGGGTTGGGGTTAGGGTTGGTGTTAGGGTTAGGGTTAGGGTAGTGGTTAGGGTTAGGGTAACGGTTAGGGTTAGGGTTAGGGTAGGGGTTAGGGTTAGGGTTAGGGTTAGAGTTAGGGTTGTGGTTAGGGTTAAGTTTAGGGGCAGGGTTAGGGTTAGGTTAGTGTTACGGTTTGGGTAGGGCTCAGGTTTAGGGTTAGGGTTAGGGTTGGGGATAGGGTTAGGGTTAGGGTTAGGGTTAGGGTTAGGGTTAGGGTTAGGGTTGGGGTCAGGGTTAGGGTAAGGGTTAGTGTTAGGTTTAGGGTTGGGGTTAGGGCTAGGGTTAGGGTTAGGGTTGGGGTTAGGATTAGGTTTAGTGTTGGGTTTGGGGTTAGGGTTA
>NC_139475.1:7200000-7202500 GCF_057233095.1 Heloderma suspectum
TGGGGTTCGGGTTAGGTTTAGTCTTGGGGTTGGGGTTAGGGTAGGGTTAGGGTTAGGGTAGGGTTAGGGTTAGGGTTGGGGTTAGGGTTAGGGTTAGGTTTAGGGTTAGGTTTTGGGTTAGGGTTAGGGTTAGGGGTAGGGTCGGGGTTAGGGTTAGGGTTGGGGTTAGTGTTGGGGTTAGGGTTAGGTTTAGGCTTAGTGTTAGGGTAGTGTTTAGGGTTAGGGTTAGGGTTAGGGTAGGGGTTAGGGTTAGGGTTAGGTTTGGGGTCAGGGTTAGGGTTAGGGTTAGGGTTAGGGTTGGGGTTAGGTTTAGCGTTAGGGTTAGGTTTGGGGTTAGGGTTAGTGTTAGGGTTAGGTTTGGATTTAGGGTTAGGGTCTAAGTTAGGGTTAGGGTTAGGTTTGGGGTTAGGGTTAATGTTAGTGTTAGGGTTGGATTTAGTTTTAGGGTCTGGGTTAGGGTTAGGGTTGGGGTTAGGGTTAGGGTTGAATTATGGTTAGGGGTAGGGTTACGGTTGGGGTCAGGGTTAGGGTAAGGGTTAGTGTTAGGTTTAGGGTTGGGGTTAGGGATAGGGTTAGGGTTTGTGGTTAGGATTTGGTTTAGTGCTGGGGTTGGGGTTAGGGTTAGGTTTATGGTTAGGGTTAGGGTTGGGGTCAGGGTTAGGGTTAGGGTTAGTGTTAGGTTTATGGTTGGGGTTAGGGTTAGCATTAGGTTTAAGGTTGCGGTTGGGGTTAGTGTTAGGGTTAGGGTTAGGGTTGGGGATAGGGTTAGGGTTAAGGTTAGGGTTAGGGTTAGGGTTGGGTTAGGGTTGGGGTAGGGGTAGGGTTAGGGTTAGTGTTGGGGTTCGGGTTAGGTTTAGTGTTGGGGTTGGGGTTAGGGTAGGGTTAGGGATAAGCTTGGGGTTAGGGTTAGGGATAGGGTTGTGGTTAGGGTTAGGGTTAGGGTTTGGGATAGGGTTAGGGTCAGGGTCAGGGTCAGGGTTAGGGTTAGGGTTAGGGTCGGGGTTAGGGTTCGGGTTGGGGTAGAGGTTAGGGTTAGTGTTAGGTTAGGGTTGGGTTAAGTTTAGAGTTAGGGTTAGGGTTAGGGTTGGTGTTAGGGTTGGGTTTAGTGTTGACGTTAAGGTTAGGGTTAGGGTTAGGGTTAGGGTAGTGGTTAGGGTTAGGGTTAGGGTTAGGGTTAGGTTTGGGGTTAGGGTTAGGGTTAGGGTTAGGTTTGGGGTTAGGGTTAATGTTAGGGTTAGGGTTGGATTTAGTTTTAGTGTCTGGGTTAGGGTTAGGGTTGGGGTTAGGGTTAGGGTTAGGGTTGAGTTATGGTTAGGGGTTTGGGTTAGGGTTAGGGTTAGGGTTAGGGTTTGGGATAGGGTTAGGGTCAGGGTCAGGGTCAGGGTTAGGGTTAGGGTTAGGGTCGGGGTTAGGGTTCGGTTTGGGGTAGAGGTTAGGGTTAGTGTTAGGTTAGGGTTGGGTTAAGTTTAGAGTTGGGGTTAGGGTTAGGGTTGGTGTTAGGGTTGGGTTTAGTGTTGATGTTAAGGTTAGGGTTAGGGTTAGGGTTAGGGTAGTGGTTAGGGTTAGGGTTAGGGTTAGGGTTAGGTTTGGGGTTAGGGTTAGGGTTAGGGTTAGGGTTGAGGATAGGGTTAGGGTTAAGGTTAGGGTTAGGGTTAGGGTTGGGTTAGGGTTGGGGTAGGGGTAGGGTTAGGGTTAGTGTTGGGGTTCGGGTTAGGTTTAGTGTTGGGGTTGGGGTTAGGGTAGGGTTAGGGATAAGCTTGGGGTTAGGGTTAGGGATAGGGTTGTGGTTAGGGTTAGGGTTAGGGTTTGGGATAGGGTTAGGGTCAGGGTCAGGGTCAGGGTTAGGGTTAGGGTTAGGGTCGGGGTTAGGGTTCGGGTTGGGGTAGAGGTTAGGGTTAGTGTTAGGTTAGGGTTGGGTTAAGTTTAGGGTTAGGGTTAGGGTTAGGGTTGGTGTTAGGGTTGGGTTTAGTGTTGACGTTAAGGTTATGGTTAGGGTTAGGGTTAGGGTAGTGGTTAGGGTTAGGGTTAGGGTTAGGGTTAGGTTTGGGGTTAGGGTTAGGGTTAGGGTTAGGTTTGGGGTTAGGGTTAATGTTAGGGTTAGGGTTGGATTTAGTTTTAGGGTCTGGGTTAGGGTTAGGGTTGGGGTTAGGGTTAGGGTTAGGGTTGAGTTATGGTTAGGGGTAGGGTTAGGGTTTGGGTTAGGGTTAGGGTTAGGGTTGTGTTAGGGTTGGGGTAGGGGTTAGTGTTAGGGTCACGGTTGGGGTCAGGTTTAGGGTAATGGTTAGTGTTAGGTTTAGGGTTGGGGTTAGGGATAGGGTTAGGGTTTGTGGTTAGGATTAGGTTTAGTGTTGGGGTTGGGGTTAGGGTTAGGGTTATGGTTAGGGTTAGGGTTGGGGTCAGGGTTAGGGTTAGGGTTAGGGTTAGGGTTAGTGTTAGGTTTATGGTTGGGGTTAGGGTTAGTATTAGGTTCAAGGTTGGGGTTAGGGTTAGGGTTAGGGTT
>NC_139475.1:7215000-7220000 GCF_057233095.1 Heloderma suspectum
AGGTTTGGGGTCAGGGTTAGGGTAAGGGTTAGTGTTAGGTTTAGGGTTGGGGTTACGGTTAGGGTTAGTGTTAGGGTTAGGGTTTGTGGTTAGCATTAGGTTTAGTGTTGGGGTTGGGGTTAGAATAAGGGTTAGGGTTATGGTTAGGGTTAGGGTTGGGGTCAGGGTTAGGGTTAGGGTTAGGGTTAGGGTTAGTGTTAGGTTTAGGGTTGGGGTTAGGGTTAGGGTTAGGATTAGGTTTAAGGTTGGGGTTGGGGTTAGGGTTAGGGTTAGGGTTAGGGTTAGGGTTAGGGTTGGGGTTAGGGTTAGGGTTAAGGTTAGGGTTAGGGTTAGGGTTGGGTTAGGGTTGGGTTAGGGTCAGGGTTAGGGTAAGTGTTGGGGTTCGGGTTAGGTTTAGTGTTGGGGTTGGGGTTAGGGTTAGGGTTAGGGTTAGGGTTAGGGTTGGGGTTAGGGTTAGGGTTAGGGTTAGGGTTAGGGTTGGGTTAGGGTTAGGGTTAGTTTTAGGGTTAGGGTTGGGGTTAGGGTTAGGGTTGGGGTTAGTGTTGGGGTTAGGGTTAGGTTTAGGCTGAGTGTTAGGGTAGTGTTTAGGGTTAGGGTTAGGGTTAGGGTTAGGGTAGGGGTTAGGGTTAGGGTTAGAGTTTTGGTTGGGGCTAGGGTTAGGGTTGGGGTTAGGTTTAGGGTTAGGGTTAGGTTTGGGGTTAGGGTTAGTGTTAGGTTTCGGCTTGGATTTAGGGTTAGGGTCTGGGTTAGGGTTAGGGTTAGGGTCAGGGTCAGGGTCAGGGTTAGGGTTCGGGTTAGGTTTAGGGTCGGGGTTAGGGTTGGGGTTAGGTTTCGGGTTGGGGTTAGGGTTAGGGTTAGTGTTAGTGATAGGGTTAGGGTTGTGGTTAGGGTTAGGGTTAGGGTTACGGTTAGGGTCAGCGTCAGGGTCAGGGTTAAGATTAGGGTTAGGGTTAGGGTTAGGGTTAGTGTTAGGGTTAGGGTTGGGTTAAGTTTAGTGTTAGGGTTGGGGTTAGGGTTAGGGTTAGGGTTAGGGTAGGGGTTAGGGTTAGGGTTAGGGTTAGAGTTAGGGTTGTGGTTAGGGTTAAGTTTAGGGGCAGGGTTAGGGTTAGGTTAGTGTTACGGTTTGGGTAGGGCTCAGGTTTAGGGTTAGGGTTAGGGTTGGGGATAGGGTTAGGGTTAGGGGTAGGGTTAGGGTTAGGGTTAGGGTTGGGGTCAGGGTTAGGGTAAGGGTTAGTGTTAGGTTTAGGGTTGGGGTTAGGGCTAGGGTTAGGGTTAGGGTTGGGGTTAGGATTAGGTTTAGTGTTGGGTTTGGGGTTAGGGTTAGGGTTAGGGTTAGGGTTGTGGTCAGGGTCAGGGTTAGGGTTCGGGTTAGGTTTAGGGTCGGGGTTAGGGTTGGGGTTAGGGTTAGGGTTAGGGTTAGGGTTAGGGTTAGGGTTGGGGTTAGGGTTGGGGTTAGGGTTAGGGTTGGTGTTAGGATCGGGGTTAGGGTTCGGGTTGGGGTCAGGGTTAGGGTAAGGGTTAGTGTTAGGTTTAGGGTTGGGGTTAGGGCTAGGGTTAGGGTTAGGGTTGGGGTTAGGATTAGGTTTAGTGTTGGGTTTGGGGTTAGGGTTAGGGTTATGGTTAGGGTTAGGGTTGTGGTCAGGATCAGGGTTAGGGTTCAGGTTAGGTTTAGTGTCGGGGTTAGGGTTGGGGTTAGGGTTAGGGTTAGGGTTAGGGTTAGGGTTAGGTTTGGGGTTAGGGTTAGGGTTAGGGTTAGGTTTGGGTTTAGGGTTAATGTTAGGGTTAGGGTTGGATTAAGTTTTAGGGTCTGGGTTAGGGTTAGGTTTGGGGTTAGGGTTAGGGTTAGGGTTGAGTTATGGTTAGGGGTAGGGTTAGGGTTTGGGTTAGGGTTAGGGTTAGGGTTGTGTTAGGGTTGGGGTAGGGGTTAGGGTTAGGGTTACGGTTGGGGTCAGGTTTAGGGTAAGGGTTAGTGTTAGGTTTAGGGTTGGGGTTAGGGATAGGGTTATGGTTTGTGGTTAGGATTAGGTTTCGTGTTGGGGTTGGGGTTAGGGTTAGGGTTATGGTTAGGGTTAGGGTTGGGGTCAGGGTTAGGGTTAGGTTTAGGGTTAGAGTTAGGTTTGTGGTTGGGGTTAGGGTTAGTATTAGGTTTAAGGTTGGGGTCGGGGTTAGGGTTAGGGTTAGGGTTAGGGTTGGGGATAGGGTTAGGGTTAAGGTTAGGGTTAGGGTTAGGGTTGGGTTAGGGTTTGGTTAGGGTTAGGGTTAGGTTTAGTGTTGGGGTTCGGGTTAGGTTTAGTCTTGGGGTTGGGGTTAGGGTAGGGTTAGGGTTAGGGTAGGGTTAGGGTTAGGGTTGGAGTTAGGGTTAGGGTTAGGGTTAGGGTTAGGGTTAGGTTTTGGGTTAGGGTTAGGGGTAGGGGTAGGGTCGGGTTTAGGGTTAGGGTTGGGGTTAGTGTTGGGGTTAGGGTTAGGTTTAGGCTTAGTGTTAGGGTAGTGTTTAGGGTTAGGGTTAGGGTTAGGGTAGGGGTTAGGGTTAGGGTTAGGTTTGGGGTCAGGGTTAGGGATAGGGTTAGGGTTAGGGTTGGGGTTATGTTTAGCGTTAGGGTTAGGTTTGGGGTTAGGGTTAGTGTTAGGGTTAGGGTTGGATTTAGGGTTAGGGTCTGGGTTAGGGTTAGGGTTAGGGTTAGGTTTGGGGTTAGGGTTAATTTTAGGGTTAGGGTTGGATTTAGTTTTAGGGTCTGGGTTAGGGTTAGGGTTGGGGTTAGGGTTAGGGTTGAGTCATGGTTAGGGGTAGGGTTAGGGTTTGGGTTAGGGTTAGGGTTAGGGTTGTGTTAGGGTTGGGGTAGGGGTTAGGGTTAGGGTTACGGTTGGGGTCAGGGTTAGGGTAAGGGTTAGTGTTAGGTTTAGGGTTGGGGTTAGGGATAGGGTTAGGGTTTGTGGTTAGGATTTGGTTTAGTGTTGGGGTTGGGGTTAGGGTTAGGTTTATGGTTAGGGTTAGGGTTGGGGTCAGGGTAGGGTTAGTGTTAGTGTTAGGTTTATGGTTGGGGTTAGGGTTAGGATTAGGTTTAAGGTTGGGGTTGGGGTTAGGGTTAGGGTTAGGGTTAGGGTTAGGGTTGAGGATAGGGTTAGGGTTAAGGTTAGGGTTAGGGTTAGGGTTGGGTTAGGGTTGGGGTAGGGGTAGGGTTAGGGTTAGTGTTGGGGTTCGGGTTAGGTTTAGTGTTGGGGTTGGGGTTAGGGTAGGGTTAGGGATAAGCTTGGGGTTAGGGTTAGGGATAGGGTTGTGGTTAGGGTTAGGGTTAGGGTTTGGGATAGGGTTAGGGTCAGGGTCAGGGTCAGGGTCAGGGTTAGGGTTAGGGTCGGGGTTAGGGTTCGGGTTGGGGTAGAGGTTAGGGTTAGTGTTAGGTTAGGGTTGGGTTAAGTTTAGGGTTAGGGTTAGGGTTAGGGTTGGTGTTAGGGTTGGGTTTAGTGTTGACGTTAAGGTTATGGTTAGGGTTAGGGTTAGGGTAGTGGTTAGGGTTAGGGTTAGGGTTAGGGTTAGGTTTGGGGTTAGGGTTAGGGTTAGGGTTAGGTTTGGGGTTAGGGTTAATGTTAGGGTTAGGGTTGGATTTAGTTTTAGGGTCTGGGTTAGGGTTAGGGTTGGGGTTAGGGTTAGGGTTAGGGTTGAGTTATGGTTAGGGGTAGGGTTAGGGTTTGGGTTAGGGTTAGGGTTAGGGTTGTGTTAGGGTTGGGGTAGGGGTTAGGGTTAGGGTTACGGTTGGGGTCAGGTTTAGGGTAAGGGTTAGTGTTAGGTTTAGGGTTGGGGTTAGGGATAGGGTTAGGGTTTGTGGTTAGGATTAGGTTTAGTGTTGGGGTTGGGGTTAGGGTTAGGGTTATGGTTAGGGTTAGGGTTGGGGTCAGGGTTAGGGTTAGGGTTAGGGTTAGGGTTAGTGTTAGGTTTATGGTTGGGGTTAGGGTTAGTATTAGGTTTAAGGTTGGGGTCAGGGTTAGGGTTAGGGTTAGGGTTAGGTTTAGGGTTGGTGTTATTGTTAGGGTTAGGGTTGGGGTTAGGGTTAGCGTTAGGGTTAGGGTTAGAGTTAGGGTTGTGGTTAGGGTTAAGTTTAGGGGCAGGGTTAGGGTTAGGTTAGTGTTACGGTTTGGGTAGGGCTCAGGTTTAGGGTTAGGGTTAGGGTTGGGGATAGGGTTAGGGTTAGGGGTAGGGTTAGGGTTAGGGTTGGGGTCAGGGTTAGGGTAAGGGTTAGTGTTAGGTTTAGGGTTGGGGTTAGGGCTAGGGTTAGGGTTAGGGTTGGGGTTAGGATTAGGTTTAGTGTTGGGTTTGGGGTTAGGGTTAGGGTTAGGGTTAGGGTTAGGGTTAGGGTTGTGGTCAGGGTCAGGGTTAGAGTTCGGGTTAGGTTTAGGGTCGGGGTTAGGGTTGGGGTTAGGGTTAGGGTTAGGGTTAGGGTTGGGGTTAGGGTTGGGGTTAGGGTTAGGGTTGGGGTTAGTGTCAGGGTTAGGGTTCGGGTTGGGGTCAGGGTTAGGGTAAGGGTAGTGTTAGGTTTAGGGTTGGGGTTAGGGCTAGGGTTAGGGTTAGGGTTGGCGTTAGGATTAGGTTTAGTGTTGGGTTTGGGGTTAGGGTTAGGGTTAGGGTTATGGTTAGGGTTAGGGTTGTGGTCAGGGTCAGGGTTAGGGTTCGGGTTAGGTTTAGTGTCGGGCTTAGGGTTGGGGTTAGGGTTAGGGTTAGGGTTAGGTTTGGGGTTAGGGTTAGGGTTAGGGTTAGGTTTGGGGTTAGGGTTAATGTTAGGGTTAGGGTTGGATTTAGTTTTCGGGTCTGGGTTAGGGTTAGGGTTGGGGTTAGGGTTAGGGTTAGGGTTGAGTTATGGTTAGGGGTAGGGTTAGGGTTTGGGTTAGGGTTAGGGTTACGGTTGTGTTAGGGTTGGGGTAGGGGTTAGGGTTAGGGTTACGGTTGGGGTCAGGTTTAGGGTAAGGGTTAGTGTTAGGTTTAGGGTTGGGGTTAGGGATAGGGTTATGGT
>NC_139475.1:7235000-7242500 GCF_057233095.1 Heloderma suspectum
TGGGGTTAGGGTAGGGTTAGGGATAAGCTTGGGGTTAGGGTTAGGGATAGGGTTGTGGTTAGGGTTAGGGTTAGGGTTTGGGATAGGGTTAGGGTCAGGGTCAGGGTCAGGGTTAGGGTTAGGGTTAGGGTCGGGGTTAGGGTTCGGGTTGGGGTAGAGGTTAGGGTTAGTGTTAGGTTAGGGTTGGGTTAAGTTTAGGGTTAGGGTTAGGGTTAGGGTTGGTGTTAGGGTTGGGTTTAGTGTTGACGTTAAGGTTATGGTTAGGGTTAGGGTTAGGGTAGTGGTTAGGGTTAGGGTTAGGGTTAGGGTTAGGGTTAGGTTTGGGGTTAGGGTTAGGGTTAGGGTTAGGTTTGGGGTTAGGGTTAATGTTAGGGTTAGGGTTGGATTTAGTTTTAGGGTCTGGGTTAGGGTTAGGGTTGGGGTTAGGGTTAGGGTTAGGGTTGAGTTATGGTTAGAGGTAGGGTTAGGGTTTGGGTTAGGGTTAGGGTTAGGGTTGTGTTAGGGTTGGGGTAGGGGTTAGGGTTAGGGTTACGGTTGGGGTCAGGTTTAGGGTAAGGGTTAGTGTTAGGTTTAGGGTTGGGGTTAGGGATAGGGTTAGGGTTTGTGGTTAGGATTAGGTTTAGTGTTGGGGTTGGGGTTAGGGTTAGGGTTATGGTTAGGGTTAGGGTTGGGGTCAGGGTTAGGGTTAGGGTTAGGGTTAGGGTTAGTGTTAGGTTTATGGTTGGGGTTAGGGTTAGTATTAGGTTTAAGGTTGGGGTCAGGTTTAGGGTTAGGGTTAGGGTTAGGTTTAGGGTTGGTGTTATTGTTAGGGTTAGGGTTGGGGTTAGGGTTAGCGTTAGGGTTAGGGTTAGAGTTAGGGTTGTGGTTAGGGTTAAGTTTAGGGGCAGGGTTAGGCTTAGGTTAGTGTTACGGTTTGGGTAGGGCTCAGGTTTAGGGTTAGGGTTAGGGTTGGGGATAGGGTTAGGGTTAGGGTTAGGGGTAGGGTTAGGGTTAGGGTTGGGGTCAGGGTTAGGGTAAGGGTTAGTGTTAGGTTTAGGGTTGGGGTTAGGGCTAGGGTTAGGGTTAGGGTTGGGGTTAGGATTAGGTTTAGTGTTGGGTTTGGGGTTAGGGTTAGGGTTAGGGTTAGGGTTAGGGTTGTGGTCAGGGTCAGGGTTAGAGTTCGGGTTAGGTTTAGGGTCGGGGTTAGGGTTGGGGTTAGGGTTAGGGTTAGGGTTGGGGTTAGGGTTGGGGTTAGGGTTAGGGTTGGGGTTAGTGTCCGGGTTAGGGTTCGGGTTGGGGTCAGGGTTAGGGTAAGGGCTAGTGTTAGGTTTAGGGTTGGGGTTAGGGCTAGAGTTAGGGTTAGGGTTGGGGTTAGGATTAGGTTTAGTGTTGGGTTTGGGGTTAGGGTTAGGGTTAGGGTTATGGTTAGGGTTAGGGTTGTGGTCAGGGTCAGGGTTAGGGTTCGGGTTAGGTTTAGTGTCGGGCTTAGGGTTGGGGTTAGGGTTAGGGTTAGGGTTAGGGTTAGGTTTGGGGTTAGGGTTAGGGTTAGGGTTAGGTTTGGGGTTAGGGTTAGGGTTAGGGTTAGGGTTGGATTTAGTTTTAGGGTCTGGGTTAGGGTTAGGGTTGGGGTTAGGATTAGGGTTAGGGTTGAGTTATGGTTAGGGGTAGGGTTAGGGTTTGGGTTAGGGTTAGGGTTACGGTTGTGTTAGGGTTGGGGTAGGGGTTAGGGTTAGGGTTACGGTTGGGGTCAGGTTTAGGGTAAGGGTTAGTGTTAGGTTTAGGGTTGGGGTTAGGGATAGGGTTATGGTTTGTGGTTAGGATTAGGTTTCGTGATGGGGTTGGGGTTAGGGTTAGGGTAGGGTTATGGTTAGGGTTAGGGTTGGGGTCAGGGTTAGGGTTAGGGTTAGGGTTAGTGTTAGGTTTATGGTTGGGGTTAGGGTTAGTATTAGGTTTAAGGTTGGGGTCGGGGTTAGGGTTAGGGTTAGGGTTAGGGTTGGGGATATGGTTAGGGTTAAGGTTAGGGTTAGGGTTAGGGTTGGGTTAGGGTTGGGTTAGCGTTGGGTGAGGGTTAGGGTTAGGTTTAGTGTTGGGGTTCGGGTTAGGTTTAGTCTTGGGGTTGGGGTTAGGGTAGGGTTAGGGTTAGGGTAGGGTTAGGGTTAGGGTTGGGTTAGGGTTGGGGTAGGGGTAGGGTTAGGGTTAGTGTTGGGGTTCGGGTTAGGTTTAGTGTTGGGGTTGGGGTTAGGGTAGGGTTAGGGATAAGCTTGGGGTTAGGGTTAGGGATAGGGTTGTGGTTAGGGTTAGGGTTAGGGTTTGGGATAGGGTTAGGGTCAGGGTCAGGGTCAGGGTTAGGGTTAGGGTTAGGGTCGGGGTTAGGGTTCGGGTTGGGGTAGAGGTTAGGGTTAGTGTTAGGTTAGGGTTGGGTTAAGTTTAGAGTTAGGGTTAGGGTTAGGGTTGGTGTTAGGGTTGGGTTTAGTGTTGACGTTAAGGTTAGGGTTAGGGTTAGGGTTAGGGTAGTGGTTAGGGTTAGGGTTAGGGTTAGGGTTAGGTTTGGGGTTAGGGTTAGGGTTAGGGTTAGGTTTGGGGTTAGGGTTAATGTTAGGGTTAGGGTTGGATTTAGTTTTAGTGTCTGGGTTAGGGTTAGGGTTGGGGTTAGGGTTAGGGTTAGGGTTGAGTTATGGTTAGGGGTTTGGGTTAGGGTTAGGGTTAGGGTTAGGGTTAGGGTTTGGGATAGGGTTAGGGTCAGGGTCAGGGTCAGGGTTAGGGTTAGGGTTAGGGTCGGGGTTAGGGTTCGGTTTGGGGTAGAGGTTAGGGTTAGTGTTAGGTTAGGGTTGGGTTAAGTTTAGAGTTGGGGTTAGGGTTAGGGTTGGTGTTAGGGTTGGGTTTAGTGTTGATGTTAAGGTTAGGGTTAGGGTTAGGGTTAGGGTAGTGGTTAGGGTTAGGTTTAGGGTTAGGGATAGGTTTGGGGTTAGGGTTAGGGTTAGGGTTAGGTTTGGGGTTAGGGTTAATGTTAGGGTTAGGGTTGGATTTAGTTTTAGTGTCTGGGTTAGGGTTAGGGTTGGGGTTAGGGTTAGGGTTAGGGTTGAGTTATGGTTAGGGGTAGGGTTAGGGTTAGGGTTAGGGTTAAGGTTAGGGTTAGGGTTAGGGTTAGGGGTGGGTTAGGGTTGGGTTAGGGTTAGGGTTAGGGTTAGGGTTGGTGTTAGGGTTAGGGTTGGGTTAGGGTTAGGGTTAGGGTTGGTGTTAGGGTTAGGGTTGGGGTTAGCGTTGGGGTTAGGGTTAGGTTTAGGCTTAGTGTTAGGGTAGAGTTTAGGGTTAGGGTTAGGGTTAGGGTAGGGGTTAGGGTTAGGGTTAGGGTTTGGGCTGGGGTTAGGGTTAGGGTTAGGGTTGGTGTTAGGCTGAGCGTTAGGGTTCGGTTTGGGGTTAGGGTTAGTTTTAGGGTTAGGGTTGGATTTAGGGTTAGGGTCTGGGTTGTGGTTAGGGTTAGGGTTCGGGTTAGGGTTGGGGTTGAGTTAGGGTTAGGGTTAGGGTTAGTGTTAGGGTTAGGGTTAGGATCAGGGTCAGGGTTAGGGTTCGTGTTAGGTTTAGGGTCGGGGTTAGGATTGGGGTTAGGGTTTGGTTTGGGGTTAGGGTTAGGGTTAGGGTAGTGGTTAGGTTTAGGGTTAGGGTTAGGGTTAGGGTTAGGGTAGGGGTTAGGGTTAGTGTTAGGGTTAGGGTTAGGCTTGGGGTTAGGGTTAGGGTTAGGCTTAGGGTTAGGGTTAAGGTGAGAGTTAGGGTTAGGGTTGGGTTAGGGTTGGGTTAGGGTTAGGGTTAGGGTTAGGGTTGGCGTTAGGGTTAGGGTGCGGGTTAGTGTTGGGGTTAGGGTTAGGTTTAGGCTTAGTGTTAGGGTAGTGTTTAGTGTTAGGGTTAGGGTTAGGGTAGGGGTTAGGGTTAGGGTTAGGGTTTGGGCTGAAGTTCGGGTTTGGGTTAGGGTTAGGGTTAGGGTTGGGGTTAGGGTTAGCGTTAGGGGTAGGTTTCGGTTTAGGGTTAGTGTTAGGGTTAGGGTTGGATTTAGGGTTAGGGTCTGGGTTAGGGTTAGGGTTAGGGTTAGGGTTGGGGTTAGGGTTAGGGTTAGGGTTGAGTTAGGGTTAGGGTTAGGGTTAGGGTTAGGGTTAGGGTTAGGGTTAGGGTTAGGGTCAGGGTCAGGGTTAGGGTTCGGGTTAGGTTTAGGGTCGGGGTTAGGGTTGGGGTTAGGGTTTGGGTTGTGTTAGGGTTGGTGTTAGTGTTAGGGTTAGGGTTGGGTAAAGTTTAGGGTTAGGGGTAGGGTAGGGTTAGGGTTGGGGTTAGGGTTAGGGTTAGGGTTAGGGTTCGGTTTGGGGTTAGGGTTAGGTTTAGGGTTAGGGTTGGATTTAGGGTTAGGGTCAGGTTTAGGGTTATGGTTACGGTTGGGGTTAGGGTTAGGGTTAAGCTTAGGGTTAGGGTTAGGGTTGGGGTTAGGGATGTGGTTAGGGTCAGGGTCAGGGTTAGGGTTAGGGTTAGGTTTAGGGTTGGGGTAGGAGTAGGGGTTAGGGTTAGGGTTGGGGTTAGGGTTAGGGTTAGGTTTGGGGTCAGGGTTAGGGTTAGGGGTAGGGTTAGGTTTAGGGTTGGTGTTAGGGTTAGGGTTAGGGTTAGGGTTAGGGTTGGGGTAGGGGTTAGGGTTAGGGTGGGCTTTAGGATTAGGGTTAGGGTTAGGTTTGTGGTTAGGGTCAGGGTCAGGGTTAGGGTTAGGGTTAGGGTTGGGGTAGGGGTTAGGTTTAGGGTTGGAGTTAGGGTTAGGGTTAGGGTTAGGTTTGGGGTCAGGGATAGGGTGAGGGTTAGGGTTAGGGTTAAGCTTGGGGTTAGGGTTAGGGTTAGGGTTGTGGTTAGGGTTAGTGTTAGGGTTAGGGTTGGATTAAGGGTTAGGGTCTGGGTTAGGGTTAAGGTTAGGGTTGGATTTAGGGTTAGGGTCTGGGTTAGGGTTAGTGTTAGGGTTAGGGTTAAGCTTGTGGTTAGGGTTAGGGTTAGGGTTAGGGTTAGGGTTGTGGTTAGGGTTAGGGTTAGGGATAGGGATAGGGATAGGGTTAGGGTCAGTGTCAGGGTCAGGGTTAGGGTTAGGGTTAGGGTCGGGGTTAGGGTTCGGGTTGGGGTAGAGGTTAGGTTTAGTGTTAGGGTTAGGGTTGGGTTAAGTTTAGGGTTATGGTTAGGGTTAGGGTTGGTGTTAGGGTTGGGTTTAGTGTTGACGTTAGGGTTAGGGTTAGGGTTAGGGTAGTGTTTAGGGTTAGGGTTAGGGTTAGGTTTGGGGTTAGGGTTAGGTTTAGGGTTAGGGTTAATGTTAGGGTTAGGGTTGGATTTAGTTTTAGGGTCTGGGTTAGGGTTAGGGTTGGGGTTAGGGTTAGGGTTAGGGTTGAGTTATGGTTAGGGGTAGGGTTAGGGTTTGGGTTAGGGTTAGGGTTAGGGTTGTGTTTAGGGTTAAGTTTAGGGGCAGGGTTATGGTTAGGGTAGGGTTAGGGTTGGGGTAGGGGTTAGGTTTAGGGTTAGGGTTAGGTTTGGGGTTAGGGTTAGGGTTAGCGTTATGTTCAGGGTCAGGGTCAGGGTTAGGATTAGGGTTAGGGTTAGGTTCGGGGTTAGGGTTCGGGTTGGGGTAGGGTTTAGGTTTACTGTTAGAGTTAGGGTTGGGTTAAGTTTAGTGTTAGGGTTGGGGTTAGGGTTGGTGTTAGGGTTAGGGTTAGGGTTAGGGTAGTGGTTAGGTTTGGGGTTAGGGTTAGGGTTAGGGTAGGGGTTAGGGTTAGTATTAGTGTTAGGGTTAGGTTTGGGGTTAGGGTTAGTGTTAGGGTAAGGGTTAGGGTTGAGTTATGGTTAGGGATAGGGTTAGGGTTTGGGATAGGGTTGTGGTTAGGGTTAGGGTTAGTGTCATGGTTAGGATTAGGGTAGTGTTAGGGTTCTGGTAGGGGTTAGGTTTAGGTTTAGGGTTAGGGTTGGGGTTAGGGTTGGATTTAGGGTTAGGGTCTGGGTTAGGGTTAGGGTTAGGGTTAGCGTTGGGGTTAGGGTTAGGGTTGGGGTTAGTGTCGGGGTTAGGGTTCGGGTTGGGGTCAGGGTTAGGGTAAGGGCTAGTGTTAGGTTTAGGGTTGGGGTTAGGGCTAGAGTTAGGGTTAGGGTTGGGGTTAGGATTAGGTTTAGTGTTGGGTTTGGGGTTAGGGTTAGGGTTAGGGTTATGGTTAGGGTTAGGGTTGTGGTCAGGGTCAGGGTTAGGGTTCGGGTTAGGTTTAGTGTCGGGCTTAGGGTTGGGGTTAGGGTTAGGGTTAGGGTTAGGGTTAGGTTTGGGGTTAGGGTTAGGGTTAGGGTTAGGTTTGGGGTTAGGGTTAGGGTTAGGGTTAGGGTTGGATTTAGTTTTAGGGTCTGGGTTAGGGTTAGGGTTGGGGTTAGGATTAGGGTTAGGGTTGAGTTATGGTTAGGGGTAGGGTTAGGGTTTGGGTTAGGGTTAGGGTTACGGTTGTGTTAGGGTTGGGGTAGGGGTTAGGGTTAGGGTTACGGTTGGGGTCAGGTTTAGGGTAAGGGTTAGTGTTAGGTTTAGGGTTGGGGTTAGGGATAGGGTTATGGTTTGTGGTTAGGATTAGGTTTCGTGATGGGGTTGGGGTTAGGGTTAGGGTTAGGGTTATGGTTAGGGTTAGGGTTGGGGTCAGGGTTAGGGTTAGGGTTAGGGTTAGTGTTAGGTTTATGGTTGGGGTTAGGGTTAGTATTAGGTTTAAGGTTGGGGTCGGGGTTAGGGTTAGGGTTAGGGTTAGGGTTGGGGATATGGTTAGGGTTAAGGTTAGGGTTAGGGTTAGGGTTGGGTTAGGGTTGGGTTAGCGTTGGGTGAGGGTTAGGGTTAGGTTTAGTGTTGGGGTTCGGGTTAGGTTTAGTCTTGGGGTTGGGGTTAGGGTAGGGTTAGGGTTAGGGTAGGGTTAGGGTTAGGGTTGGGGTTAGGGTTAGGGTTAGGGTTAGGGTTAGGTTTTGGGTTAGGGTTAGGGTTAGGGGTAGGGTCGGGGTTAGGGTTAGGGTTGGGGTTAGTGTTGGGGTTAGGGTTAGGTTTAGGCTTAGTGTTAGGGTAGTGTTTAGGGTTAGGGTTAGGGTTAGGGTAGGGGTTAGGGTTAGGGTTAGGTTTGGGGTCAGGGTTAGGGTTAGGGTTAGGGTTAGGGTTGGGGTTAGGTTTAGCGTTAGGGTTAGGTTTGGGGTTAGGGTTAGTGTTAGGGTTAGGTTTGGATTTAGGGTTAGGGTCTGGGTTAGGGTTAGGGTTAGGGTTAGGTTTGGGGTTAGGGTTAATGTTAGGGTTAGGGTTGGATTTAGTTTTAGGGTCTGGGTTAGGGTTAGGGTTGGGGTTAGGGTTAGGGTTGAGTTATGGTTAGGGGTAGGGTTAGGGTTTGGGTTAGGGTTAGGGTTAGGGTTGTGTTAGGGTTGGGGTAGGGGTTAGGGTTAGGGTTACGGTTGGGGTCAGGGTTAGGGTAAGGGTTAGTGTTAGGTTTAGGGTTGGGGTTAGGGATATGGTTAGGGTTT
>NC_139475.1:7260000-7262500 GCF_057233095.1 Heloderma suspectum
GGTTTAGGGTTAGGGTTGGGGTTAGTGTTGGGGTTAGGGTTAGGTTTAGGCTTAGTGTTAGGGTAGTGTTTAGGGTTAGGGTTAGGGTTAGGGTAGGGGTTAGGGTTAGGGTTAGGTTTGGGGTCAGGGTTAGGGATAGGGTTAGGGTTAGGGTTGGGGTTATGTTTAGCGTTAGGGTTAGGTTTGGGGTTAGGGTTAGTGTTAGGGTTAGGGTTGGATTTAGGGTTAGGGTCTGGGTTAGGGTTAGGGTTAGGGTTAGGTTTGGGGTTAGGGTTAATTTTAGGGTTAGGGTTGGATTTAGTTTTAGGGTCTGGGTTAGGGTTAGGGTTGGGGTTAGGGTTAGGGTTGAGTCATGGTTAGGGGTAGGGTTAGGGTTTGGGTTAGGGTTAGGGTTAGGGTTGTGTTAGGGTTGGGGTAGGGGTTAGGGTTAGGGTTACGGTTGGGGTCAGGGTTAGGGTAAGGGTTAGTGTTAGGTTTAGGGTTGGGGTTAGGGATAGGGTTAGGGTTTGTGGTTAGGATTTGGTTTAGTGTTGGGGTTGGGGTTAGGGTTAGGTTTATGGTTAGGGTTAGGGTTGGGGTCAGGGTAGGGTTAGTGTTAGTGTTAGGTTTATGGTTGGGGTTAGGGTTAGG
Organism: Heloderma suspectum; assembly: GCF_057233095.1. Taxonomy (NCBI): domain Eukaryota; kingdom Metazoa; phylum Chordata; class Lepidosauria; order Squamata; family Helodermatidae; genus Heloderma; species Heloderma suspectum. The sequence goes on from NC_139475.1 coordinate 7,260,631, forward strand.
ATTAGGTTTAAGGTTGGGGTTGGGGTTAGGGTTAGGGTTAGGGTTAGGGTTAGGGTTGAGGATAGGGTTAGGGTTAAGGTTAGGGTTAGGGTTAGGGTTGGGTTAGGGTTGGGGTAGGGGTAGGGTTAGGGTTAGTGTTGGGGTTCGGGTTAGGTTTAGTGTTGGGGTTGGGGTTAGGGTAGGGTTAGGGATAAGCTTGGGGTTAGGGTTAGGGATAGGGTTGTGGTTAGGGTTAGGGTTAGGGTTTGGGATAGGGTTAGGGTCAGGGTCAGGGTCAGGGTTAGGGTTAGGGTCGGGGTTAGGGTTCGGGTTGGGGTAGAGGTTAGGGTTAGTGTTAGGTTAGGGTTGGGTTAAGTTTAGGGTTAGGGTTAGGGTTAGGGTTGGTGTTAGGGTTGGGTTTAGTGTTGACGTTAAGGTTATGGTTAGGGTTAGGGTTAGGGTAGTGGTTAGGGTTAGGGTTAGGGTTAGGGTTAGGTTTGGGGTTAGGGTTAGGGTTAGGTTTGGGGTTAGGGTTAATGTTAGGGTTAGGGTTGGATTTAGTTTTAGGGTCTGGGTTAGGGTTAGGGTTGGGGTTAGGGTTAGGGTTAGGGTTGAGTTATGGTTAGGGGTAGGGTTAGGGTTTGGGTTAGGGTTAGGGTTAGGGTTGTGTTAGGGTTGGGGTAGGGGTTAGGGTTAGGGTTACGGTTGGGGTCAGGTTTAGGGTAAGGGTTAGTGTTAGGTTTAGGGTTGGGGTTAGGGATAGGGTTAGGGTTTGTGGTTAGGATTAGGTTTAGTGTTGGGGTTGGGGTTAGGGTTAGGGTTATGGTTAGGGTTAGGGTTGGGGTCAGGGTTAGGGTTAGGGTTAGGGTTAGGGTTAGTGTTAGGTTTATGGTTGGGGTTAGGGTTAGTATTAGGTTTAAGGTTGGGGTCAGGGTTAGGGTTAGGGTTAGGGTTAGGTTTAGGGTTGGTGTTATTGTTAGGGTTAGGGTTGGGGTTAGGGTTAGCGTTAGGGTTAGGGTTAGAGTTAGGGTTGTGGTTAGGGTTAAGTTTAGGGGCAGGGTTAGGGTTAGGTTAGTGTTACGGTTTGGGTAGGGCTCAGGTTTAGGGTTAGGGTTAGGGTTGGGGATAGGGTTAGGGTTAGGGGTAGGGTTAGGGTTAGGGTTGGGGTCAGGGTTAGGGTAAGGGTTAGTGTTAGGTTTAGGGTTGGGGTTAGGGCTAGGGTTAGGGTTAGGGTTGGGGTTAGGATTAGGTTTAGTGTTGGGTTTGGGGTTAGGGTTAGGGTTAGGGTTAGGGTTAGGGTTGTGGTCAGGGTCAGGGTTAGAGTTCGGGTTAGGTTTAGGGTCGGGGTTAGGGTTGGGGTTAGGGTTAGGGTTAGGGTTAGGGTTGGGGTTAGGGTTGGGGTTAGGGTTAGGGTTGGGGTTAGTGTCAGGGTTAGGGTTCGGGTTGGGGTCAGGGTTAGGGTAAGGGTAGTGTTAGGTTTAGGGTTGGGGTTAGGGCTAGGGTTAGGGTTAGGGTTGGGGTTAGGATTAGGTTTAGTGTTGGGTTTGGGGTTAGGGTTAGGGTTAGGGTTATGGTTAGGGTTAGGGTTGTGGTCAGGGTCAGGGTTAGGGTTCGGGTTAGGTTTAGTGTCGGGCTTAGGGTTGGGGTTAGGGTTAGGGTTAGGGTTAGGTTTGGGGTTAGGGTTAGGGTTAGGGTTAGGTTTGGGGTTAGGTTTAATGTTAGGGTTAGGGTTGGATTTAGTTTTCGGGTCTGGGTTAGGGTTAGGGTTGGGGTTAGGGTTAGGGTTAGGGTTGAGTTATGGTTAGGGGTAGGGTTAGGGTTTGGGTTAGGGTTAGGGTTACGGTTGTGTTAGGGTTGGGGTAGGGGTTAGGGTTAGGGTTACGGTTGGGGT
>NC_139475.1:7275000-7277500 GCF_057233095.1 Heloderma suspectum
TTAGGGTTGGGGTCAGGGTTAGGGTTAGGGTTAGGGTTAGGGTTAGGGTTAGTGTTAGGTTTATGGTTGGGGTTAGGGTTAGTATTAGGTTTAAGGTTGGGGTCAGGGTTAGGGTTAGGGTTAGGGTTAGGTTTAGGGTTGGTGTTATTGTTAGGGTTAGGGTTGGGGTTAGGGTTAGCGTTAGGGTTAGGGTTAGAGTTAGGGTTGTGGTTAGGGTTAAGTTTAGGGGCAGGGTTAGGGTTAGGTTAGTGTTACGGTTTGGGTAGGGCTCAGGTTTAGGGTTAGGGTTAGGGTTGGGGATAGGGATAGGGTTAGGGTTAGGGGTAGGGTTAGGGTTAGGGTTGGGGTCAGGGTTAGGGTAAGGGTTAGTGTTAGGTTTAGGGTTGGGGTTAGGGCTAGGGTTAGGGTTAGGGTTGGGGTTAGGATTAGGTTTAGTGTTGGGTTTGGGGTTAGGGTTAGGGTTAGGGTTAGGGTTAGGGTTGTGGTCAGGGTCAGGGTTAGAGTTCGGGTTAGGTTTAGGGTCGGGGTTAGGGTTGGGGTTAGGGTTAGGGTTAGGGTTAGGGTTAGGGTTAGGGTTGGGGTTAGGGTTGGGGTTAGGGTTAGGGTTGGGGTTAGTGTCGGGGTTAGGGTTCGGGTTGGGGTCAGGGTTAGGGTAAGGGTAGTGTTAGGTTTAGTGTTGGGGTTAGGGCTAGGGTTAGGGTTAGGGTTGGGGTTAGGATTAGGTTTAGTGTTGGGTTTGGGGTTAGGGTTAGGGTTAGGGTTATGGTTAGGGTTAGGGTTGTGGTCAGGGTCAGGGTTAGGGTTCGGGTTAGGTTTAGTGTCGGGCTTAGGGTTGGGGTTAGGGTTAGGGTTAGGGTTAGGGTTAGGTTTGGGGTTAGGGTTAGGGTTAGGGTTAGGTTTGGGGTTAGGGTTAATGTTAGGGTTAGGGTTGGATTTAGTTTTCGGGTCTGGGTTAGGGTTAGGGTTGGGGTTAGGGTTAGGGTTAGGGTTGAGTTATGGTTAGGGGTAGGGTTAGGGTTTGGGTTAGGGTTAGGGTTAGGGTTGTGTTAGGGTTGGGGTAGGGGTTAGGGTTAGGGTTACGGTTGGGGTCAGGTTTAGGGTAAGGTTTAGTGTTAGGTTTAGGGTTGGGGTTAGGGATAGGGTTATGGTTTGTGGTTAGGATTAGGTTTCGTGATGGGGTTGGGGTTAGGGTTAGGGTTAGGGTTATGGTTAGGGTTAGGGTTGGGGTCAGGGTTAGGGTTAGGGTTAGGGTTAGTGTTAGGTTTATGGTTGGGGTTAGGGTTAGTATTAGGTTTAAGGTTGGGGTCGGGGTTAGGGTTAGGGTTAGGGTTAGGGTTGGGGATATGGTTAGGGTTAAGGTTAGGGTTAGGGTTAGGGTTGGGTTAGGGTTGGGTTAGCGTTGGGTGAGGGTTAGGGTTAGGTTTAGTGTTGGGGTTCGGGTTAGGTTTAGTCTTGGGGTTGGGGTTAGGGTAGGGTTAGGGTTAGGGTAGGGTTAGGGTTAGGGTTGGGGTTAGGGTTAGGGTTAGGGTTAGGGTTAGGTTTTGGGTTAGGGTTAGGGTTAGGGGTAGGGTCGGGGTTAGGGTTAGGGTTGGGGTTAGTGTTGGGGTTAGGGTTAGGTTTAGGCTTAGTGTTAGGGTAGTGTTTAGGGTTAGGGTTAGGGTTAGGGTAGGGGTTAGGGTTAGGGTTAGGTTTGGGGTCAGGGTTAGGGTTAGGGTTAGGGTTAGGGTTGGGGTTAGGTTTAGCGTTAGGGTTAGGTTTGGGGTTAGGGTTAGTGTTAGGGTTAGGTTTGGATTTAGGGTTAGGGTCTGGGTTAGGGTTAGGGTTAGGGTTAGGTTTGGGGTTAGGGTTAATGTTAGGGTTAGGGTTGGATTTAGTTTTAGGGTCTGGGTTAGGGTTAGGGTTGGGGTTAGGGTTAGGGTTGAGTTATGGTTAGGGGTAGGGTTAGGGTTTGGGTTAGGGTTAGGGTTAGGGTTGTGTTAGGGTTGGGGTAGGGGTTAGGGTTAGGGTTACGGTTGGGGTCAGGGTTAGGGTAAGGGTTAGTGTTAGGTTTAGGGTTGGGGTTAGGGATAGGGTTAGGGTTTGTGGTTAGGATTTGGTTTAGTGGTGGGGTTGGGGTTAGGGTTAGGTTTATGGTTAGGGTTAGGGTTGGGGTCAGGGTTAGGGTTAGGGTTAGTGTTAGGTTTATGGTTGGGGTTAGGGTTAGGATTAGGTTTAAGGTTGGGGTTGGGGTTAGGGTTAGGGTTAGGGTTAGGGTTGGGGATAGGGTTAGGGTTAAGGTTAGGGTTAGGGTTAGGGTTAGGGTTGGGTTAGGGTTGGGGTAGGGGTAGGGTTAGGGTTAGTGTTGGGGTTCGGGTTAGGTTTAGTGTTGGGGTTGGGGTTAGGGTAGGGTTAGGGATAAGCTTGGGGTTAGGGTTAGGGATAGGGTTGTGGTTAGGGTTAGGGTTAGGGTTTGGGATAGGGTTAGGGTCAGGGTCAGGGTCAGGGTTAGGGTTAGGGTTAG
>NC_139475.1:7280000-7285000 GCF_057233095.1 Heloderma suspectum
AGGGTTAGGTTTAGGGTTGGTGTTAGGGTTAGGGTTAGGGTTAGGGTTAGGGTTGGGGTAGGGGTTAGGGTTAGGGTGGGCTTTAGGATTAGGGTTAGGGTTAGGTTTGTGGTTAGGGTCAGGGTCAGGGTTAGGGTTAGGGTTAGGGTTGGGGTAGGGGTTAGGGTTAGGGTTGGGGTTAGGGTTAGGGTTAGGGTTAGGTTTGGGGTCAGGGATAGGGTGAGGGTTAGGGTTAGGGTTAAGCTTGGGGTTAGGGTTAGGGTTAGGGTTGTGGTTAGGGTTAGTGTTAGGGTTAGGGTTGGATTAAGGGTTAGGGTCTGGGTTAGGGTTAAGGTTAGGGTTGGATTTAGGGTTAGGGTCTGGGTTAGGGTTAGGGTTAGGGTTAGGGTTAAGCTTGTGGTTAGGGTTAGGGTTAGGGTTAGGGTTGTGGTTAGGGTTAGGGTTAGGGATAGGGATAAAGATAGGGTTAGGGTCAGTGTCAGGGTCAGGGTTAGGGTTAGGGTTAGGGTCGGGGTTAGGGTTCGGGTTGGGGTAGAGGTTAGGTTTAGTGTTAGGGTTAGGGTTGGGTTAAGTTTAGGGTTATGGTTAGGGTTAGGGTTGGTGTTAGGGTTGGGTTTAGTGTTGACGTTAGGGTTAGGGTTAGGGTTAGGGTAGTGTTTAGGGTTAGGGTTAGGGTTAGGGTTGGGGTTAGGGTTAGGTTTAGGGTTAGGGTTAATGTTAGGGTTAGGGTTGGATTTAGTTTTAGGGTCTGGGTTAGGGTTAGGGTTGGGGTTAGGGTTAGGGTTAGGGTTGAGTTATGGTTAGGGGTAGGGTTAGGGTTTGGGTTAGGGTTAGGGTTAGGGTTGTGTTTAGGGTTAAGTTTAGGGGCAGGGTTATGGTTAGGGTAGGGTTAGGGTTGGGGTAGGGGTTAAGTTTAGGGTTAGGGTTAGGTTTGGGGTTAGGGTTAGGGTTAGGGTTAGGTTCAGGGTCAGGGTCAGGGTTAGGATTAGGGTTAGGGTTAGGTTCGGGGTTAGGGTTCGGGTTGGGGTAGGGTTTAGGTTTACTGTTAGAGTTAGGGTTGGGTTAAGTTTAGTGTTAGGGTTGGGGTTAGGGTTGGTGTTAGGGTTAGGGTTAGGGTTAGGGTAGTGGTTAGGTTTGGGGTTAGGGTTAGGGTTAGGGTAGGGGTTAGGGTTAGTATTAGGGTTAGGGTTAGGTTTGGGGTTAGGGTTAGTGTTAGGGTAAGGGTTAGGGTTGAGTTATGGTTAGGGATAGGGTTAGGGTTTGGGATAGGGTTGTGGTTAGGGTTAGGGTTAGTGTCATGGTTAGGATTAGGGTAGTGTTAGGGTTCTGGTAGGGGTTAGGTTTAGGTTTAGGGTTAGGGTTGGGGTTAGGGTTGGATTTAGGGTTAGGGTCTGGGTTAGGGTTAGGGTTAGGGTTAGGGTTGGGGTTAGGGTTAGGGTTAGGGTTGAGTTAGGGTTAGGGTTAGGGTTAGGGTTAGGGTTAGGGTCAGGGTCAGGGTTCGGGTTCGGGTTAGGTTTAGGGTCGGGGTTAGGGTTGGGGTTAGGGTTTGGGTTGTGTTAGGGTTGGTGTTAGTGTTAGGGTTAGGGTTGGGTTAAGTTTAGGGTTAGGGGTAGGGTAGGGTTAGGGTTGGGGTTAGGGTTAGGGTTAGGGTTAGGGTTCGGTTTGGGGTTAGGGTTAGGTTTAGGGTTAGGGTTGGATTTAGGGTTAGGGTCAGGTTTAGGGTTATGGTTACGGTTGGGGTTAGGGTTAGGGTTAAGCTTAGGGTTAGGGTTAGGGTTAGGGTTGTGGTTAGGGTCAGGGTCAGGGTTAGGGTTAGGGTTAGGGTTAGGTTTAGGGTTGGGGTAGGAGTAGGGGTTAGGGTTAGGGTTGGGGTTAGGGTTAGGGTTAGGTTTGGGGTCAGGGTTAGGGTTAGGGTTAGGGTTAGGTTTAGGGTTGGTGTTAGGGTTAGGGTTAGGGTTAGGGTTGGGGTAGGGGTTAGGGTTAGGGTGGGCTTTAGGATTAGGGTTAGGGTTAGGTTTGTGGTTAGGGTCAGGGTCAGGGTTAGGGTTAGGGTTAGGGTTGGGGTAGGGGTTAGGGTTAGGGTTGGGGTTAGGGTTAGGGTTAGGGTTAGGTTTGGGGTCAGGGATAGTGTTAGGGTAAGGGTTAGGGTTGAGTTATGGTTAGGGATAGGGTTAGGGTTTGGGATAGGGTTGTGGTTAGGGTTAGGGATAGTGTCATGGTTAGGATTAGGGTAGTGTTAGGGTTCTGGTAGGGGTTAGGTTTAGGTTTAGGGTTAGGGTTGGGGTTAGGGTTAGGGTTAGGGTTGGGGTCAGGGTTAGGGTAAGGGTTAGTGTTAGGTTAAGGGTTGGGGTTAGGGTTAGGGTTAGGGTTGGGTTTAGGATTAGGTTTAGTGTTGGGGTTGGGGTTAGGGTTATGGTTAGGGTTGGGGTTGGGGTTAGGGTTAGGGTTAAGGTGAGAGTTAGGTTTAGGGTTGGGTTAGGGTGGGGTTAGGGTTAGGGTTAGGGTTAGGGTTAGGGTTGGGGTTAGGGTTAGGGTGGGGGTTAGTGTTGGGGTTAGGGTTAGGTTTAGGCTTAGTGTTAGGGTAGTGTTTAGTGTTAGGGTTAGGGTTAGGGTAGGGGTTAGGGTTAGGGTTAGGGTTTGGGCTGGGGTTCGGGTTAGGGTTAGGGTTAGGGTTAGGGTTGGGGTTAGGGTTAGCGTTAGGGTTAGGTTTGGGTTTAGGGTTAGTGTTAGGGTTAGGGATGGATTTAGGGTTAGTGTCTGGGTTAGGGTTAGGGTTAGGGTTGGGGCTAGGGTTGGGGTTAGGGTTGACTAAGGGTTGGGGTTAGGGTTAGTGTTAGGGTTAGGTTTGGGTTTAGGGTTAGTGTTAGGGTTAGGGATGGATTTAGGGTTAGTGTCTGGGTTAGGGTTAGGGTTAGGGTTGGGGTCAGGGTTAAGATTAGGGTTAGGGTTAGGGTTAGGGTTAGTGTTAGGGTTAGGGTTGGGTTAAGTTTAGTGTTAGGGTTGGGGTTAGGGTTGGTGTTAGGGTTAGGGTTAGGGTAGTGGTTAGGGTTAGGGTTACGGTTAGGGTTAGGGTTAGGGTAGGGGTTAGGGTTAGGGTTAGGGTTAGAGTTAGGGTTGTGGTTAGGGTTAAGTTTAGGGGCAGGGTTAGGGTTAGGTTAGTGTTACGGTTTGGGTAGGGCTCAGGTTTAGGGTTAGGGTTAGGGTTGGGGATAGGGTTAGGGTTAGGGTTAGGGTTAGGGTTAGGGTTAGGGTTGGGGTCAGGGTTAGGGTAAGGGTTAGTGTTAGGTTTAGGGTTGGGGTTAGGGCTAGGGTTAGGGTTAGGGTTGGGGTTAGGATTAGGTTTAGTGTTGGGTTTGGGGTTAGGGTTAGGGTTAGGGTTAGGGTTGTGGTCAGGGTCAGGGTTAGGGTTCGGGTTAGGTTTAGGGTCGGGGTTAGGGTTGGGGTTAGGGTTAGGGTTAGGGTTAGGGTTGGGGTTAGGGTTGGGGTTAGGGTTAGGGTTGGGGTTAGGATCGGGGTTAGGGTTCGGGTTGGGGTCAGGGTTAGGGTAAGGGTTAGTGTTAGGTTTAGGGTTGGGGTTAGGGCTAGGGTTAGGGTTAGGGTTGGGGTTAGGATTAGGTTTAGTGTTGGGTTTGGGGTTAGGGTTAGGGTTAGGGTTAGGGTTGTGGTCAGGGTCAGGGTTAGGGTTCGGGTTAGGTTTAGGGTCGGGGTTAGGGTTGGGGTTAGGGTTAGGGTTAGGGTTAGGGTTGGGGTTAGGGTTGGGGTTAGGGTTAGGGTTGGGGTTAGGATCGGGGTTAGGGTTCGGGTTGGGGTCAGGGTTAGGGTAAGGGTTAGTGTTAGGTTTAGGGTTGGGGTTAGGGCTAGGGTTAGGGTTAGGGTTGGGGTTAGGATTAGGTTTAGTGTTGGGTTTGGGGTTAGGTTTAGGGTTATGGTTAGGGTTAGGGTTGTGGTCAGGGTCAGGGTTAGGGTTCGGGTTAGGTTTAGTGTCGGGGTTAGGGTTGGGGTTAGGGTTAGGGTTAGGGTTAGGGTTAGGTTTGGGGTTAGGGTTAGGGTTAGGGTTAGGTTTGGGTTTAGGGTTAATGTTAGGGTTAGGGTTGGATTAAGAATTAGGGTCTGGGTTAGGGTTAGGGTTGGGGTTAGGGTTAGGGTTAGGGTTGAGTTATGGTTAGGGGTAGGGTTAGGTTTTGGGTTAGGGTTAGGGTTAGGGTTGTGTTAGGGTTGGGGTAGGGGTTAGAGTTAGGGTTACGGTTGGGGTCAGGTTTAGGGTAAGGGTTAGTGTTAGGTTTAGGGTTGGGGTTAGGGATAGGGTTATGGTTTGTGGTTAGGATTAGGTTTCGTGTTGGGGTTGGGGTTAGGGTTAGGGTTATGGTTAGGGTTAGGGTTGGGGTCAGGGTTAGGGTTAGGGTTAGGGTTAGTGTTAGGTTTATGGTTGGGGTTAGGGTTAGTATTAGGTTTAAGGTTGGGGTCGGGGTTAGGGTTAGGGTTAGGGTTGGGGATAGGGTTAGGGTTAAGGTTAGGGTTAGGGTTAGGGTTGGGTTAGGGTTGGGTTAGGGTTAGGGTTAGGTTTAGTGTTGGGGTTCGGGTTAGGTTTAGTCTTGGGGTTGGGGTTAGGGTAGGGTTAGGGTTAGGGTAGGGTTAGGGTTAGGGTTGGAGTTAGGGTTAGGGTTAGGGTTAGGGTTAGGGTTAGGTTTTGGGTTAGGGTTAGGGTTAGGGGTAGGGTTCGGGGATAGGGTTAGGGTTGGGGTTAGTGTTGGGGTTAGGGTTAGGTTTAGGCTTAGTGTTAGGGTAGTGTTTAGGGTTAGGGTTAGGGTTAGGGTAGGGGTTAGGGTTAGGTTTGGGGTCAGGGTTAGGGTTAGGGTTAGGGTTAGGGTTGGGGTTAGGTTTAGCGTTAGGGTTAGGTTTGGGGTTAGGGTTTGTGTTAGGGTTAGGGTTGGATTTAGGGTTAGGGTCTGGGTTAGGGTTAGGGTTAGGGTTAGGTTTGGGGTTAGGGTTAATGTTAGGGT
>NC_139475.1:7300000-7305000 GCF_057233095.1 Heloderma suspectum
AGAATAAGGGTTAGGGTTATGGTTAGGGTTAGGGTTGGGGTCAGGGTTAGGGTTAGGGTTAGGGTTAGGGTTAGTGTTAGGTTTAGGGTTGGGGTTAGGGTTAGGGTTAGGATTAGGTTTAAGGTTGGGGTTGGGGTTAGGGTTAGGGTTAGGGTTAGGGTTAGGGTTAGGGTTAGGGTTGGGGTTAGGGTTAGGGTTAAGGTTAGGGTTAGGGTTAGGGTTGGGTTAGGGTTGGGTTAGGGTCAGGGTTAGGGTAAGTGTTGGGGTTCGGGTTAGGTTTAGTGTTGGGGTTGGGGTTAGGGTTAGGGTTAGGGTTAGGGTTAGGGTTGGGGTTAGGGTTAGGGTTAGGGTTAGGGTTGGGTTAGGGTTAGGGTTAGTTTTAGGGTTAGGGTTGGGGTTAGGGTTAGGGTTGGGGTTAGTGTTGGGGTTAGGGTTAGGTTTAGGCTGAGTGTTAGGGTAGTGTTTAGGGTTAGGGTTAGGGTTAGGGTTAGGGTAGGGGTTAGGGTTAGGGTTAGAGTTTTGGTTGGGGCTAGGGTTAGGGTTGGGGTTAGGTTTAGGGTTAGGGTTAGGTTTGGGGTTAGGGTTAGTGTTAGGTTTCGGCTTGGATTTAGGGTTAGGGTCTGGGTTAGGGTTAGGGTTAGGGTCAGGGTCAGGGTCAGGGTTAGGGTTCGGGTTAGGTTTAGGGTCGGGGTTAGGGTTGGGGTTAGGTTTCGGGTTGGGGTTAGGGTTAGGGTTAGTGTTAGTGATAGGGTTAGGGTTGTGGTTAGGGTTAGGGTTAGGGTTACGGTTAGGGTCAGCCTCAGGGTCAGGGTTAAGATTAGGGTTAGGGTTAGGGTTAGGGTTAGTGTTAGGGTTAGGGTTGGGTTAAGTTTAGTGTTAGGGTTGGGGTTAGGGTTGGTGTTAGGGTTAGGGTTAGGGTTAGGGTAGTGGTTAGGTTTAGGGTTTGGGTTAGGGTTAGGGTTAGGGTTAGGGTAGGGGTTAGGGTTAGGGTTAGGGTTAGAGTTAGGGTTGTGGTTAGGGTTAAGTTTAGGGGCAGGGTTAGGGTTAGGTTAGTGTTACGGTTTGGGTAGGGCTCAGGTTTAGGGTTAGGGTTAGGGTTGGGGATAGGGTTAGGGTTAGGGGTAGGGTTAGGGTTAGGGTTAGGGTTGGGGTCAGGGTTAGGGTAAGGGTTAGTGTTAGGTTTAGGGTTGGGGTTAGGGCTAGGGTTAGGGTTAGGGTTGGGGTTAGGATTAGGTTTAGTGTTGGGTTTGGGGTTAGGGTTAGGGTTAGGGTTAGGGTTGTGGTCAGGGTCAGGGTTAGGGTTCGGGTTAGGTTTAGGGTCGGGGTTAGGGTTGGGGTTAGGGTTAGGGTTAGGGTTAGGGTTAGGGTTAGGGTTGGGGTTAGGGTTGGGGTTAGGGTTAGGGTTGGGGTTAGGATCGGGGTTAGGGTTCGGGTTGGGGTCAGGGTTAGGGTAAGGGTTAGTGTTAGGTTTAGGGTTGGGGTTAGGGCTAGGGTTAGGGTTAGGGTTGGGGTTAGGATTAGGTTTAGTGTTGGGTTTGGGGTTAGGGTTAGGGTTATGGTTAGGGTTAGGGTTGTGGTCAGGGTCAGGGTTAGGGTTCAGGTTAGGTTTAGTGTCGGGGTTAGGGTTGGGGTTAGGGTTAGGGTTAGGGTTAGGGTTAGGGTTAGGTTTGGGGTTAGGGTTAGGGTTAGGGTTAGGTTTGGGTTTAGGGTTAATGTTAGGGTTAGGGTTGGATTAAGTTTTAGGGTCTGGGTTAGGGTTAGGGTTGGGGTTAGGGTTAGGGTTAGGGTTGAGTTATGGTTAGGGGTAGGGTTAGGGTTTGGGTTAGGGTTAGGGTTAGGGTTGTGTTAGGGTTGGGGTAGGGGTTAGGGTTAGGGTTACGGTTGGGGTCAGGTTTAGGGTAAGGGTTAGTGTTAGGTTTAGGGTTGGGGTTAAGGATAGGGTTATGGTTTGTGGTTAGGATTAGGTTTCGTGTTGGGGTTGGGGTTAGGGTTAGGGTTATGGTTAGGGTTAGGGTTGGGGTCAGGGTTAGGGTTAGGTTTAGGGTTAGAGTTAGGTTTGTGGTTGGGGTTAGGGTTAGTATTAGGTTTAAGGTTGGGGTCGGGGTTAGGGTTAGGGTTAGGGTTAGGGTTGGGGATAGGGTTAGGGTTAAGGTTAGGGTTAGGGTTAGGGTTGGGTTAGGGTTTGGTTAGGGTTAGGGTTAGGTTTAGTGTTGGGGTTCGGGTTAGGTTTAGTCTTGGGGTTGGGGTTAGGGTAGGGTTAGGGTTAGGGTAGGGTTAGGGTTAGGGTTGGAGTTAGGGTTAGGGTTAGGGTTAGGGTTAGGGTTAGGTTTTGGGTTAGGGTTAGGGGTAGGGGTAGGGTCGGGTTTAGGGTTAGGGTTGGGGTTAGTGTTGGGGTTAGGGTTAGGTTTAGGCTTAGTGTTAGGGTAGTGTTTAGGGTTAGGGTTAGGGTTAGGGTAGGGGTTAGGGTTAGGGTTAGGTTTGGGGTCAGGGTTAGGGATAGGGTTAGGGTTAGGGTTGGGGTTATGTTTAGCGTTAGGGTTAGGTTTGGGGTTAGGGTTAGTGTTAGGGTTAGGGTTGGATTTAGGGTTAGGGTCTGGGTTAGGGTTAGGGTTAGGGTTAGGTTTGGGGTTAGGGTTAATTTTAGGGTTAGGGTTGGATTTAGTTTTAGGGTCTGGGTTAGGGTTAGGGTTGGGGTTAGGGTTAGGGTTGAGTCATGGTTAGGGGTAGGGTTAGGGTTTGGGTTAGGGTTAGGGTTAGGGTTGTGTTAGGGTTGGGGTAGGGGTTAGGGTTAGGGTTACGGTTGGGGTCAGGGTTAGGGTAAGGGTTAGTGTTAGGTTTAGGGTTGGGGTTAGGGATAGGGTTAGGGTTTGTGGTTAGGATTTGGTTTAGTGTTGGGGTTGGGGTTAGGGTTAGGTTTATGGTTAGGGTTAGGGTTGGGGTCAGGGTAGGGTTAGTGTTAGTGTTAGGTTTATGGTTGGGGTTAGGGTTAGGATTAGGTTTAAGGTTGGGGTTGGGGTTAGGGTTAGGGTTAGGGTTAGGGTTAGGGTTGAGGATAGGGTTAGGGTTAAGGTTAGGGTTAGGGTTAGGGTTGGGTTAGGGTTGGGGTAGGGGTAGGGTTAGGGTTAGTGTTGGGGTTCGGGTTAGGTTTAGTGTTGGGGTTGGGGTTAGGGTAGGGTTAGGGATAAGCTTGGGGTTAGGGTTAGGGATAGGGTTGTGGTTAGGGTTAGGGTTAGGGTTTGGGATAGGGTTAGGGTCAGGGTCAGGGTCAGGGTCAGGGTTAGGGTTAGGGTCGGGGTTAGGGTTCGGGTTGGGGTAGAGGTTAGGGTTAGTGTTAGGTTAGGGTTGGGTTAAGTTTAGGGTTAGGGTTAGGGTTAGGGTTGGTGTTAGGGTTGGGTTTAGTGTTGACGTTAAGGTTATGGTTAGGGTTAGGGTTAGGGTAGTGGTTAGGGTTAGGGTTAGGGTTAGGGTTAGGTTTGGGGTTAGGGTTAGGGTTAGGGTTAGGTTTGGGGTTAGGGTTAATGTTAGGGTTAGGGTTGGATTTAGTTTTAGGGTCTGGGTTAGGGTTAGGGTTGGGGTTAGGGTTAGGGTTAGGGTTGAGTTATGGTTAGGGGTAGGGTTAGGGTTTGGGTTAGGGTTAGGGTTAGGGTTGTGTTAGGGTTGGGGTAGGGGTTAGGGTTAGGGTTACGGTTGGGGTCAGGTTTAGGGTAAGGGTTAGTGTTAGGTTTAGGGTTGGGGTTAGGGATAGGGTTAGGGTTTGTGGTTAGGATTAGGTTTAGTGTTGGGGTTGGGGTTAGGGTTAGGGTTATGGTTAGGGTTAGGGTTGGGGTCAGGGTTAGGGTTAGGGTTAGGGTTAGGGTTAGTGTTAGGTTTATGGTTGGGGTTAGGGTTAGTATTAGGTTTAAGGTTGGGGTCAGGGTTAGGGTTAGGGTTAGGGTTAGGTTTAGGGTTGGTGTTATTGTTAGGGTTAGGGTTGGGGTTAGGGTTAGCGTTAGGGTTAGGGTTAGAGTTAGGGTTGTGGTTAGGGTTAAGTTTAGGGGCAGGGTTAGGGTTAGGTTAGTGTTACGGTTTGGGTAGGGCTCAGGTTTAGGGTTAGGGTTAGGGTTGGGGATAGGGTTAGGGTTAGGGGTAGGGTTAGGGTTAGGGTTGGGGTCAGGGTTAGGGTAAGGGTTAGTGTTAGGTTTAGGGTTGGGGTTAGGGCTAGGGTTAGGGTTAGGGTTGGGGTTAGGATTAGGTTTAGTGTTGGGTTTGGGGTTAGGGTTAGGGTTAGGGTTAGGGTTAGGGTTAGGGTTGTGGTCAGGGTCAGGGTTAGAGTTCGGGTTAGGTTTAGGGTCGGGGTTAGGGTTGGGGTTAGGGTTAGGGTTAGGGTTAGGGTTGGGGTTAGGGTTGGGGTTAGGGTTAGGGTTGGGGTTAGTGTCAGGGTTAGGGTTCGGGTTGGGGTCAGGGTTAGGGTAAGGGTAGTGTTAGGTTTAGGGTTGGGGTTAGGGCTAGGGTTAGGGTTAGGGTTGGGGTTAGGATTAGGTTTAGTGTTGGGTTTGGGGTTAGGGTTAGGGTTAGGGTTATGGTTAGGGTTAGGGTTGTGGTCAGGGTCAGGGTTAGGGTTCGGGTTAGGTTTAGTGTCGGGCTTAGGGTTGGGGTTAGGGTTAGGGTTAGGGTTAGGTTTGGGGTTAGGGTTAGGGTTAGGGTTAGGTTTGGGGTTAGGGTTAATGTTAGGGTTAGGGTTGGATTTAGTTTTCGGGTCTGGGTTAGGGTTAGGGTTGGGGTTAGGGTTAGGGTTAGGGTTGAGTTATGGTTAGGGGTAGGGTTAGGGTTTGGGTTAGGGTTAGGGTTACGGTTGTGTTAGGGTTGGGGTAGGGGTTAGGGTTAGGGTTACGGTTGGGGTCAGGTTTAGGGTAAGGGTTAGTGTTAGGTTTAGGGTTGGGGTTAGGGATAGGGTTATGGTTTGTGGTTAGGATTAGGTTTCGTGATGGGGTTGGGGTTAGGGTTAGGGTTAGGGTTATGGT
>NC_139475.1:7320000-7322500 GCF_057233095.1 Heloderma suspectum
TGGGGTAGGGGTAGGGTTAGGGTTAGTGTTGGGGTTCGGGTTAGGTTTAGTGTTGGGGTTGGGGTTAGGGTAGGGTTAGGGATAAGCTTGGGGTTAGGGTTAGGGATAGGGTTGTGGTTAGGGTTAGGGTTAGGGTTTGGGATAGGGTTAGGGTCAGGGTCAGGGTCAGGGTTAGGGTTAGGGTTAGGGTCGGGGTTAGGGTTCGGGTTGGGGTAGAGGTTAGGGTTAGTGTTAGGTTAGGGTTGGGTTAAGTTTAGGGTTAGGGTTAGGGTTAGGGTTGGTGTTAGGGTTGGGTTTAGTGTTGACGTTAAGGTTATGGTTAGGGTTAGGGTTAGGGTAGTGGTTAGGGTTAGGGTTAGGGTTAGGGTTAGGGTTAGGTTTGGGGTTAGGGTTAGGGTTAGGGTTAGGTTTGGGGTTAGGGTTAATGTTAGGGTTAGGGTTGGATTTAGTTTTAGGGTCTGGGTTAGGGTTAGGGTTGGGGTTAGGGTTAGGGTTAGGGTTGAGTTATGGTTAGAGGTAGGGTTAGGGTTTGGGTTAGGGTTAGGGTTAGGGTTGTGTTAGGGTTGGGGTAGGGGTTAGGGTTAGGGTTACGGTTGGGGTCAGGTTTAGGGTAAGGGTTAGTGTTAGGTTTAGGGTTGGGGTTAGGGATAGGGTTAGGGTTTGTGGTTAGGATTAGGTTTAGTGTTGGGGTTGGGGTTAGGGTTAGGGTTATGGTTAGGGTTAGGGTTGGGGTCAGGGTTAGGGTTAGGGTTAGGGTTAGGGTTAGTGTTAGGTTTATGGTTGGGGTTAGGGTTAGTATTAGGTTTAAGGTTGGGGTCAGGGTTAGGGTTAGGGTTAGGGTTAGGTTTAGGGTTGGTGTTATTGTTAGGGTTAGGGTTGGGGTTAGGGTTAGCGTTAGGGTTAGGGTTAGAGTTAGGGTTGTGGTTAGGGTTAAGTTTAGGGGCAGGGTTAGGCTTAGGTTAGTGTTACGGTTTGGGTAGGGCTCAGGTTTAGGGTTAGGGTTAGGGTTGGGGATAGGGTTAGGGTTAGGGTTAGGGGTAGGGTTAGGGTTAGGGTTGGGGTCAGGGTTAGGGTAAGGGTTAGTGTTAGGTTTAGGGTTGGGGTTAGGGCTAGGGTTAGGGTTAGGGTTGGGGTTAGGATTAGGTTTAGTGTTGGGTTTGGGGTTAGGGTTAGGGTTAGGGTTAGGGTTAGGGTTGTGGTCAGGGTCAGGGTTAGAGTTCGGGTTAGGTTTAGGGTCGGGGTTGGGGTTGGGGTTAGGGTTAGGGTTAGGGTTGGGGTTAGGGTTGGGGTTAGGGTTAGGGTTGGGGTTAGTGTCCGGGTTAGGGTTCGGGTTGGGGTCAGGGTTAGGGTAAGGGCTAGTGTTAGGTTTAGGGTTGGGGTTAGGGCTAGAGTTAGGGTTAGGGTTGGGGTTAGGATTAGGTTTAGTGTTGGGTTTGGGGTTAGGGTTAGGGTTAGGGTTATGGTTAGGGTTAGGGTTGTGGTCAGGGTCAGGGTTAGGGTTCGGGTTAGGTTTAGTGTCGGGCTTAGGGTTGGGGTTAGGGTTAGGGTTAGGGTTAGGGTTAGGTTTGGGGTTAGGGTTAGGGTTAGGGTTAGGTTTGGGGTTAGGGTTAGGGTTAGGGTTAGGGTTGGATTTAGTTTTAGGGTCTGGGTTAGGGTTAGGGTTGGGGTTAGGATTAGGGTTAGGGTTGAGTTATGGTTAGGGGTAGGGTTAGGGTTTGGGTTAGGGTTAGGGTTACGGTTGTGTTAGGGTTGGGGTAGGGGTTAGGGTTAGGGTTACGGTTGGGGTCAGGTTTAGGGTAAGGGTTAGTGTTAGGTTTAGGGTTGGGGTTAGGGATAGGGTTATGGTTTGTGGTTAGGATTAGGTTTCGTGATGGGGTTGGGGTTAGGGTTAGGGTAGGGTTATGGTTAGGGTTAGGGTTGGGGTCAGGGTTAGGGTTAGGGTTAGGGTTAGTGTTAGGTTTATGGTTGGGGTTAGGGTTAGTATTAGGTTTAAGGTTGGGGTCGGGGTTAGGGTTAGGGTTAGGGTTAGGGTTGGGGATATGGTTAGGGTTAAGGTTAGGGTTAGGGTTAGGGTTGGGTTAGGGTTGGGTTAGCGTTGGGTGAGGGTTAGGGTTAGGTTTAGTGTTGGGGTTCGGGTTAGGTTTAGTCTTGGGGTTGGGGTTAGGGTAGGGTTAGGGTTAGGGTTAGGGTAGGGTTAGGGTTAGGGTTGGGGTTAGGGTTAGGGTTAGGGTTAGGGTTAGGTTTTGGGTTAGGGTTAGGGTTAGGGGTAGGGTCGGGGTTAGGGTTAGGGTTGGGGTTAGTGTTGGTGTTAGGGTTAGGTTTAGGCTTAGTGTTAGGGTAGTGTTTAGGGTTAGGGTTAGGGTTAGGGTAGGGGTTAGGGTTAGGGTTAGGTTTGGGGTCAGGGTTAGGGTTAGGGTTAGGGTTAGGGTTGGGGTTAGGTTTAGCGTTAGGGTTAGGTTTGGGGTTAGGGTTAGTGTTAGGGTTAGGTTTGGATTTAGGG
>NC_139475.1:7325000-7327500 GCF_057233095.1 Heloderma suspectum
AGGGTTAGGGTCAGGGTCAGGGTTAGGGTTCGGGTTAGGTTTAGGGTCGGGGTTAGGGTTGGGGTTAGGGTTTGGGTTGTGTTAGGGTTGGTGTTAGTGTTAGGGTTAGGGTTGGGTAAAGTTTAGGGTTAGGGGTAGGGTAGGGTTAGGGTTGGGGTTAGGGTTAGGGTTAGGGTTAGGGTTCGGTTTGG
Source organism: Heloderma suspectum (assembly GCF_057233095.1). Taxonomy (NCBI): domain Eukaryota; kingdom Metazoa; phylum Chordata; class Lepidosauria; order Squamata; family Helodermatidae; genus Heloderma; species Heloderma suspectum. The sequence goes on from NC_139475.1 coordinate 7,325,192, forward strand.
GGTTAGGGTTAGGTTTAGGGTTAGGGTTGGATTTAGGGTTAGGGTCAGGTTTAGGGTTATGGTTACGGTTGGGGTTAGGGTTAGGGTTAAGCTTAGGGTTAGGGTTAGGGTTGGGGTTAGGGATGTGGTTAGGGTCAGGGTCAGGGTTAGGGTTAGGGTTAGGTTTAGGGTTGGGGTAGGAGTAGGGGTTAGGGTTAGGGTTGGGGTTAGGGTTAGGGTTAGGTTTGGGGTCAGGGTTAGGGTTAGGGGTAGGGTTAGGTTTAGGGTTGGTGTTAGGGTTAGGGTTAGGGTTAGGGTTAGGGTTAGGGTTGGGGTAGGGGTTAGGGTTAGGGTGGGCTTTAGGATTAGGGTTAGGGTTAGGTTTGTGGTTAGGGTCAGGGTCAGGGTTAGGGTTAGGGTTAGGGTTGGGGTAGGGGTTAGGTTTAGGGTTGGGGTTAGGGTTAGGGTTAGGGTTAGGTTTGGGGTCAGGGATAGGGTGAGGGTTAGGGTTAGGGTTAAGCTTGGGGTTAGGGTTAGGGTTAGGGTTGTGGTTAGGGTTAGTGTTAGGGTTAGGGTTGGATTAAGGGTTAGGGTCTGGGTTAGGGTTAAGGTTAGGGTTGGATTTAGGGTTAGGGTCTGGGTTAGGGTTAGTGTTAGGGTTAGGGTTAAGCTTGTGGTTAGGGTTAGGGTTAGGGTTAGGGTTAGGGTTGTGGTTAGGGTTAGGGTTAGGGATAGGGATAGGGATAGGGTTAGGGTCAGTGTCAGGGTCAGGGTTAGGGTTAGGGTTAGGGTCGGGGTTAGGGTTCGGGTTGGGGTAGAGGTTAGGTTTAGTGTTAGGGTTAGGGTTGGGTTAAGTTTAGGGTTATGGTTAGGGTTAGGGTTGGTGTTAGGGTTGGGTTTAGTGTTGACGTTAGGGTTAGGGTTAGGGTTAGGGTAGTGTTTAGGGTTAGGGTTAGGGTTAGGTTTGGGGTTAGGGTTAGGTTTAGGGTTAGGGTTAATGTTAGGGTTAGGGTTGGATTTAGTTTTAGGGTCTGGGTTAGGGTTAGGGTTGGGGTTAGGGTTAGGGTTAGGGTTGAGTTATGGTTAGGGGTAGGGTTAGGGTTTGGGTTAGGGTTAGGGTTAGGGTTGTGTTTAGGGTTAAGTTTAGGGGCAGGGTTATGGTTAGGGTAGGGTTAGGGTTGGGGTAGGGGTTAGGTTTAGGGTTAGGGTTAGGTTTGGGGTTAGGGTTAGGGTTAGCGTTATGTTCAGGGTCAGGGTCAGGGTTAGGATTAGGGTTAGGGTTAGGTTCGGGGTTAGGGTTCGGGTTGGGGTAGGGTTTAGGTTTACTGTTAGAGTTAGGGTTGGGTTAAGTTTAGTGTTAGGGTTGGGGTTAGGGTTGGTGTTAGGGTTAGGGTTAGGGTTAGGGTAGTGGTTAGGTTTGGGGTTAGGGTTAGGGTTAGGGTAGGGGTTAGGGTTAGTATTAGTGTTAGGGTTAGGTTTGGGGTTAGGGTTAGTGTTAGGGTAAGGGTTAGGGTTGAGTTATGGTTAGGGATAGGGTTAGGGTTTGGGATAGGGTTGTGGTTAGGGTTAGGGTTAGTGTCATGGTTAGGATTAGGGTAGTGTTAGGGTTCTGGTAGGGGTTAGGTTTAGGTTTAGGGTTAGGGTTGGGGTTAGGGTTGGATTTAGGGTTAGGGTCTGGGTTAGGGTTAGGGTTAGGGTTAGCGTTGGGGTTAGGGTTAGGGTTGGGGTTAGTGTCGGGGTTAGGGTTCGGGTTGGGGTCAGGGTTAGGGTAAGGGCTAGTGTTAGGTTTAGGGTTGGGGTTAGGGCTAGAGTTAGGGTTAGGGTTGGGGTTAGGATTAGGTTTAGTGTTGGGTTTGGGGTTAGGGTTAGGGTTAGGGTTATGGTTAGGGTTAGGGTTGTGGTCAGGGTCAGGGTTAGGGTTCGGGTTAGGTTTAGTGTCGGGCTTAGGGTTGGGGTTAGGGTTAGGGTTAGGGTTAGGGTTAGGTTTGGGGTTAGGGTTAGGGTTAGGGTTAGGTTTGGGGTTAGGGTTAGGGTTAGGGTTAGGGTTGGATTTAGTTTTAGGGTCTGGGTTAGGGTTAGGGTTGGGGTTAGGATTAGGGTTAGGGTTGAGTTATGGTTAGGGGTAGGGTTAGGGTTTGGGTTAGGGTTAGGGTTACGGTTGTGTTAGGGTTGGGGTAGGGGTTAGGGTTAGGGTTACGGTTGGGGTCAGGTTTAGGGTAAGGGTTAGTGTTAGGTTTAGGGTTGGGGTTAGGGATAGGGTTATGGTTTGTGGTTAGGATTAGGTTTCGTGATGGGGTTGGGGTTAGGGTTAGGGTTAGGGTTATGGTTAG
>NC_139475.1:7332500-7335000 GCF_057233095.1 Heloderma suspectum
AGGGGTAGGGTAGGGTTAGGGTTGGGGTTAGGGTTAGGGTTAGGGTTAGGGTTCGGTTTGGGGTTAGGGTTAGGTTTAGGGTTAGGGTTGGATTTAGGGTTAGGGTCAGGTTTAGGGTTATGGTTACGGTTGGGGTTAGGGTTAGGGTTAAGCTTAGGGTTAGGGTTAGGGTTAGGGTTAGGGTTGTGGTTAGGGTCAGGGTCAGGGTTAGGGTTAGGGTTAGGGTTAGGTTTAGGGTTGGGGTAGGAGTAGGGGTTAGGGTTAGGGTTGGGGTTAGGGTTAGGGTTAGGTTTGGGGTCAGGGTTAGGGTTAGGGTTAGGGTTAGGTTTAGGGTTGGTGTTAGGGTTAGGGTTAGGGTTAGGGTTGGGGTAGGGGTTAGGGTTAGGGTGGGCTTTATGATTAGGGTTAGGGTTAGGTTTGTGGTTAGGGTCAGGGTCAGGGTTAGGGTTAGGATTAGGGTTGGGGTAGGGGTTAGGGTTAGGGTTGGGGTTAGTGTTAGGGTTAGGGTTAGGTTTGGGGTCAGGGATAGTGTTAGGGTAAGGGTTAGGGTTGAGTTATGGTTAGGGATAGGGTTAGGGTTTGGGATAGGGTTGTGGTTAGGGTTAGGGTTAGTGTCATGGTTAGGATTAGGGTAGTGTTAGGGTTCTGGTAGGGGTTAGGTTTAGGTTTAGGGTTAGGGTTGGGGTTAGGGTTAGGGTTAGGGTTGGGGTCAGGGTTAGGGTAAGGGTTAGTGTTAGGTTAAGGGTTGGGGTTAGGGTTAGGGTTAGGGTTGGGTTTAGGATTAGGTTTAGTGTTGGGGTTGGGGTTAGGGTTATGGTTAGGGTTGGGGTTGGGGTTAGGGTTAGGGTTAAGGTGAGAGTTAGGTTTAGGGTTGGGTTAGGGTGGGGTTAGGGTTAGGGTTAGGGTTAGGGTTAGGGTTGGGGTTAGGGTTAGGGTGGGGGTTAGTGTTGGGGTTAGGGTTAGGTTTAGGCTTAGTGTTAGGGTAGTGTTTAGTGTTAGGGTTAGGGTTAGGGTAGGGGTTAGGGTTAGGGTTAGGGTTTGGGCTGGGGTTCGGGTTAGCGTTAGGGTTAGGGTTAGGGTTGGGGTTAGGGTTAGCGTTAGGGTTAGGTTTGGGTTTAGGGTTAGTGTTAGGGTTAGGGATGGATTTAGGGTTAGTGTCTGGGTTAGGGTTAGGGTTAGGGTTGGGGTTAGGGTTGGGGTTAGGGTTGACTAAGGGTTAGGGTTAGGGTTAGGGTTAGGGTTGGGGTTAGGGTTAGCGTTAGGGTTAGGTTTGGGTTTAGGGTTAGTGTTAGGGTTAGGGATGGATTTAGGGTTAGTGTCTGGGTTAGGGTTAGGGTTGGGGTCAGGGTTAAGATTAGGGTTAGGGTTAGGGTTAGGGTTAGTGTTAGGGTTAGGGTTGGGTTAAGTTTAGTGTTAGGGTTGGGGTTAGGGTTGGTGTTAGGGTTAGGGTAGTGGTTAGGTTTAGGGTTAGGGTTAGGGTTAGGGTTAGGGTTAGGGTTAGGGTAGGGGTTAGGGTTAGGGTTAGGGTTAGAGTTAGGGTTGTGGTTAGGGTTAAGTTTAGGGGCAGGGTTAGGGTTAGGTTAGTGTTACGGTTTGGGTAGGGCTCAGGTTTAGGGTTAGGGTTAGGGTTGGGGTTAGGATTAGGTTTAGTGTTGGGTTTGGGGTTAGGGTTAGGGTTGTGGTCAGGGTCAGGGTTAGGGTTCGGGTTAGGTTTAGGGTCGGGGTTAGGGTTGGGGTTAGGGTTAGGGTTAGGGTTAGGGTTGGGGTTAGGGTTGGGGTTAGGGTTAGGGTTGGGGTTAGGATCGGGGTTAGGGTTCGGGTTGGGGTCAGGGTTAGGGTAAGGGTTAGTGTTAGGTTTAGGGTTGGGGTTAGGGCTAGGGTTAGGGTTAGGGTTGGGGTTAGGATTAGGTTTAGTGTTGGGTTTGGGGTTAGGGTTAGGGTTATGGTTAGGGTTAGGGTTGTGGTCAGGGTCAGGGTTAGGGTTCGGGTTAGGTTTAGTGTCGGGGTTAGGGTTGGGGTTAGGGTTAGTGTTAGGGTTAGGGTTAGGTTTGGGGTTAGGGTTAGGGTTAGGGTTAGGTTTGGGTTTAGGGTTAATGTTAGGGTTAGGGTTGGATTAAGTTTTAGGGTCTGGGTTAGGGTTAGGGTTGGGGTTAGGGTTAGGGTTAGGGTTGAGTTATGGTTAGGGGTAGGGTTAGGTTTTGGGTTAGGGTTAGGGTTAGGGTTGTGTTAGGGTTGGGGTAGGGGTTAGAGTTAGGGTTACGGTTGGGGTCAGGTTTAGGGTAAGGGTTAGTGTTAGGTTTCGGGTTGGGGTTAGGGATAGGGTTATGGTTTGTGGTTAGGATTAGGTTTCGTGTTGGGGTTGGGGTTAGGGTTAGGGTTATGGTTAGGGATAGGGTTGGGGTCAGGGTTAGGGTTAGGGTTAGGGTTAGTGTTAGGTTTATGGTTGGGGTTAGGGTTAGTATTAGGTTTAAGGTTGGGGTCGGGGTTAGGGTTAGGGTTA
>NC_139475.1:7382500-7387500 GCF_057233095.1 Heloderma suspectum
TAGGGTTAGGGTTGGGTTAAGTTTAGTGTTAGGGTTGGGGTTAGGGTTGGTGTTAGGGTTAGGGTAGTGGTTAGGTTTAGGGTTAGGGTTAGGGTTAGGGTTAGGGTTAGGGTTAGGGTAGGGGTTAGGGTTAGGGTTAGGGTTAGAGTTAGGGTTGTGGTTAGGGTTAAGTTTAGGGGCAGGGTTAGGGTTAGGTTAGTGTTACGGTTTGGGTAGGGCTCAGGTTTAGGGTTAGGGTTAGGGTTAGGGTTAGGGTTAGGGTTAGGGTTGGGGTCAGGGTTAGGGTAAGGGTTAGTGTTAGGTTTAGGGTTGGGGTTAGGGCTAGGGTTAGGGTTAGGGTTGGGGTTAGGATTAGGTTTAGTGTTGGGTTTGGGGTTAGGGTTAGGGTTAGGGTTAGGGTTGTGGTCAGGGTCAGGGTTAGGGTTCGGGTTAGGTTTAGGGTCGGGGTTAGGGTTGGGGTTAGGGTTAGGGTTAGGGTTAGGGTTGGGGTTAGGGTTGGGGTTAGGGTTAGGGTTGGGGTTAGGATCGGGGTTAGGGTTCGGGTTGGGGTCAGGGTTAGGGTAAGGGTTAGTGTTAGGTTTAGGGTTGGGGTTAGGGCTAGGGTTAGGGTTAGGGTTGGGGTTAGGATTAGGTTTAGTGTTGGGTTTGGGGTTAGGGTTAGGGTTATGGTTAGGGTTAGGGTTGTGGTCAGGGTCAGGGTTAGGGTTCGGGTTAGGTTTAGTGTCGGGGTTAGGGTTGGGGTTAGGGTTAGTGTTAGGGTTAGGGTTAGGTTTGGGGTTAGGGTTAGGGTTAGGGTTAGGTTTGGGTTTAGGGTTAATGTTAGGGTTAGGGTTGGATTAAGTTTTAGGGTCTGGGTTAGGGTTAGGGTTAGGGTTGGGGTTAGGGTTAGGGTTAGGGTTGAGTTATGGTTAGGGGTAGGGTTAGGTTTTGGGTTAGGGTTAGGGTTAGGGTTGTGTTAGGGTTGGGGTAGGGGTTAGAGTTAGGGTTACGGTTGGGGTCAGGTTTAGGGTAAGGGTTAGTGTTAGGTTTAGGGTTGGGGTTAGGGATAGGGTTATGGTTTGTGGTTAGGATTAGGTTTCGTGTTGGGGTTGGGGTTAGGGTTAGGGTTATGGTTAGGGTTAGGGTTGGGGTCAGGGTTAGGGTTAGGGTTAGGGTTAGTGTTAGGTTTATGGTTGGGGTTAGGGTTAGTATTAGGTTTAAGGTTGGGGTCGGGGTTAGGGTTAGGGTTAGGGTTAGGGTTGGGGATAGGGTTAGGGTTAAGGTTAGGGTTAGGGTTAGGGTTGGGTTAGGCTTGGGTTAGGGTTAGGGTTAGGTTTAGTGTTGGGGTTCGGGTTAGGTTTAGTCTTGGGGTTGGGGTTAGGGTAGGGTTAGGGTTAGGGTAGGGTTAGGGTTAGGGTTGGAGTTAGGGTTAGGGTTAGGGTTAGGGTTAGGGTTAGGTTTTGGGTTAGGGTTAGGGTTAGGGTTGGGGTTAGGGTTAGGGTTGGGGTTAGGATCGGGGTTAGGGTTCGGGTTGGGGTCAGGGTTAGGGTAAGGGTTAGTGTTAGGTTTAGGGTTGGGGTTAGGGCTAGGGTTAGGGTTAGGGTTGGGGTTAGGATTAGGTTTAGTGTTGGGTTTGGGGTTAGGGTTAGGGTTATGGTTAGGGTTAGGGTTGTGGTCAGGGTCAGGGTTAGGGTTCGGGTTAGGTTTAGTGTCGGGGTTAGGGTTGGGGTTAGGGTTAGGGTTAGGGTTAGGGTTAGGTTTGGGGTTAGGGTTAGGGTTAGGGTTAGGTTTGGGTTTAGGGTAAATGTTAGGGTTAGGGTTGGATTAAGTTTTAGGGTCTGGGTTAGGGTTAGGGTTGGGGTTAGGGTTAGGGTTAGGGTTGAGTTATGGTTAGGGGTAGGGTTAGGGTTTGGGTTAGGGTTAGGGTTAGGGTTGTGTTAGGGTTGGGGTAGGGTTTAGGGTTAGGGTTACGGTTGGGGTCAGGTTTAGGGTAAGGGTTAGTGTTAGGTTTAGGGTTGGGGTTAGGGATAGGGTTATGGTTTGTGGTTAGGATTAGGTTTCGTGTTGGGGTTGGGGTTAGGGTTAGGGTTATGGTTAGGGTTAGGGTTGGGGTCAGGGTTAGGGTTAGGGTTAGGGTTAGTGTTAGGTTTATGGTTGGGGTTAGGGTTAGTATTAGGTTTAAGGTTGGGGTCGGGGTTAGGGTTAGGGTTAGGGTTAGGGTTGGGGATAGGGTTAGGGTTAAGGTTAGGGTTAGGGTTAGGGTTGGGTTAGGGTTGGGTTAGGGTTAGGGTTAGGTTTAGTGTTGGCGTTCGGGTTAGGTTTAGTCTTGGGGTTGGGGTTAGGGTAGGGTTAGGGTTAGGGTAGGGTTAGGGTTAGGGTTGGAGTTAGGGTTAGGGTTAGGGTTAGGGTTAGGTTTAGGTTTTGGGTTAGGGTTAGGGTTAGGGGTAGGGTCGGGGTTAGGGTTAGGGTTGGGGTTAGTGTTGGGGTTAGGGTTAGGTTTAGGCTTAGTGTTAGGGTAGTGTTTAGGGTTAGGGTTAGGGTTAGGGTAGGGGTTAGGGTTGGGGTTAAGTTTGGGGTCAGGGTTAGGGTTAGGGTTAGGGTTAGGGTTGGGGTTAGGTTTAGCGTTAGGGTTAGGTTTGGGGTTAGGGTTAGTGTTAGGGTTAGGGTTGGATTTAGGGTTAGGGTCTGGGTTAGGGTTAGGGTTAGGGTTAGGTTTGGGGTTAGGGTTAATGTTAGGGTTAGGTTTGGATTTAGTTTTAGGGTCTGGGTTAGGGTTAGGGTTGGGGTTAGGGTTAGGGTTTAGTTATGGTTAGGGGTAGGGTTAGGGTTTGGGTTAGGGTTAGGGTTAGGGTTGTGTTAGGGTTGGGGTAGGGGTTAGGGTTAGGGTTACGGTTGGGGTCAGGGTTAGGGTAAGGGTTAGTGTTAGGTTTAGGGTTGGGGTTAGGGATAGGGTTAGGGTTTGTGGTTAGGATTTGGTTTAGTGTTGGGGTTGGGGTTAGGGTTAGGTTTATGGTTAGGGTTAGGGTTGGGGTCAGGGTAGGGTTAGGGTTAGTGTTAGGTTTATGGTTGGGGTTAGGGTTAGGATTAGGTTTAAGGTTTGGGTTGGGGTTAGGGTTAGGGTTAGGGTTAGGGTTAGGGTTGAGGATAGGGTTAGGGTTAAGGTTAGGGTTAGGGTTAGGGTTGGGTTAGGGTTGGGGTAGGGGTAGGGTTAGGGTTAGTGTTGGGGTTCGGGTTAGGTTTAGTGTTGGGGTTGGGGTTAGGGTAGGGTTAGGGATAAGCTTGGGGTTAGGGTTAGGGATAGGGTTGTGGTTAGGGTTAGGGTTAGGGTTTGGGATAGGGTTAGGGTCAGGGTCAGGGTCAGGGTTAGGGTTAGGGTAGGGGTTAGGGTTAGGGTTAGGGTTAGAGTTAGGGTTGTGGTTAGGGTTAAGTTTAGGGGCAGGGTTAGGGTTAGGTTAGTGTTACGGTTTGGGTAGGGCTCAGGTTTAGGGTTAGGGTTAGGGTTAGGGTTAGGGTTAGGGTTAGGGTTGGGGTCAGGGTTAGGGTAAGGGTTAGTGTTAGGTTTAGGGTTGGGGTTAGGGCTAGGGTTAGGGTTAGGGTTGGGGTTAGGATTAGGTTTAGTGTTGGGTTTGGGGTTAGGGTTAGGGTTAGGGTTAGGGTTGTGGTCAGGGTCAGGGTTAGGGTTCGGGTTAGGTTTAGGGTCGGGGTTAGGGTTGGGGTTAGGGTTAGGGTTAGGGTTAGGGTTGGGGTTAGGGTTGGGGTTAGGGTTAGGGTTGGGGTTAGGATCGGGGTTAGGGTTCGGGTTGGGGTCAGGGTTAGGGTAAGGGTTAGTGTTAGGTTTAGGGTTGGGGTTAGGGCTAGGGTTAGGGTTAGGGTTGGGGTTAGGATTAGGTTTAGTGTTGGGTTTGGGGTTAGGGTTAGGGTTATGGTTAGGGTTAGGGTTGTGGTCAGGGTCAGGGTTAGGGTTCGGGTTAGGTTTAGTGTCGGGGTTAGGGTTGGGGTTAGGGTTAGTGTTAGGGTTAGGGTTAGGTTTGGGGTTAGGGTTAGGGTTAGGGTTAGGTTTGGGTTTAGGGTTAATGTTAGGGTTAGGGTTGGATTAAGTTTTAGGGTCTGGGTTAGGGTTAGGGTTAGGGTTGGGGTTAGGGTTAGGGTTAGGGTTGAGTTATGGTTAGGGGTAGGGTTAGGTTTTGGGTTAGGGTTAGGGTTAGGGTTGTGTTAGGGTTGGGGTAGGGGTTAGAGTTAGGGTTACGGTTGGGGTCAGGTTTAGGGTAAGGGTTAGTGTTAGGTTTAGGGTTGGGGTTAGGGATAGGGTTATGGTTTGTGGTTAGGATTAGGTTTCGTGTTGGGGTTGGGGTTAGGGTTAGGGTTATGGTTAGGGTTAGGGTTGGGGTCAGGGTTAGGGTTAGGGTTAGGGTTAGTGTTAGGTTTATGGTTGGGGTTAGGGTTAGTATTAGGTTTAAGGTTGGGGTCGGGGTTAGGGTTAGGGTTAGGGTTAGGGTTGGGGATAGGGTTAGGGTTAAGGTTAGGGTTAGGGTTAGGGTTGGGTTAGGCTTGGGTTAGGGTTAGGGTTAGGTTTAGTGTTGGGGTTCGGGTTAGGTTTAGTCTTGGGGTTGGGGTTAGGGTAGGGTTAGGGTTAGGGTAGGGTTAGGGTTAGGGTTGGAGTTAGGGTTAGGGTTAGGGTTAGGGTTAGGGTTAGGTTTTGGGTTAGGGTTAGGGTTAGGGTTGGGGTTAGGGTTAGGGTTGGGGTTAGGATCGGGGTTAGGGTTCGGGTTGGGGTCAGGGTTAGGGTAAGGGTTAGTGTTAGGTTTAGGGTTGGGGTTAGGGCTAGGGTTAGGGTTAGGGTTGGGGTTAGGATTAGGTTTAGTGTTGGGTTTGGGGTTAGGGTTAGGGTTATGGTTAGGGTTAGGGTTGTGGTCAGGGTCAGGGTTAGGGTTCGGGTTAGGTTTAGTGTCGGGGTTAGGGTTGGGGTTAGGGTTAGGGTTAGGGTTAGGGTTAGGTTTGGGGTTAGGGTTAGGGTTAGGGTT
>NC_139475.1:7397500-7407500 GCF_057233095.1 Heloderma suspectum
GTTAGGGTTAGGTTTGGGGTTAGGGTTAATGTTAGTGTTAGGGTTGGATTTAGTTTTAGGGTCTGGGTTAGGGTTGGGGTTAGGGTTAGGGTTGAATTATGGTTAGGGGTAGGGTTACGGTTGGGGTCAGGGTTAGGGTAAGGGTTAGTGTTAGGTTTAGGGTTGGGGTTAGGGATAGGGTTAGGGTTTGTGGTTAGGATTTGGTTTAGTGGTGGGGTTGGGGTTAGGGTTAGGTTTATGGTTAGGGTTAGTGTTGGGGTCAGGGTTAGGGTTAGGGTTAGTGTTAGGTTTATGGTTGGGGTTAGGGTTAGGATTAGGTTTAAGGTTGGGGTTGGGGTTAGGGTTAGGGTTAGGGTTAGGGTTGGGGATAGGGTTAGGGTTAAGGTTAGGGTTAGGGTTAGGGTTAGGGTTGGGTTAGGGTTGGGGTAGGGGTAGGGTTAGGGTTAGTGTTGGGGTTCGGGTTAGGTTTAGTGTTGGGGTTGGGGTTAGGGTAGGGTTAGGGATAAGCTTGGGGTTAGGGTTAGGGATAGGGTTGTGGTTAGGGTTAGGGTTAGGGTTTGGGATAGGGTTAGGGTCAGGGTCAGGGTCAGGGTTAGGGTTAGGGTTAGGGTCGGGGTTAGGGTTCGGGTTGGGGTAGAGGTTAGGGTTAGTGTTAGGTTAGGGTTAGGTTAAGTTTAGAGTTAGGGTTAGGGTTAGGGTTGGTGTTAGGGTTGGGTTTAGTGTTGACGTTAAGGTTAGGGTTAGGGTTAGGGTTAGGGTAGTGGTTAGGGTTAGGGTTAGGGTTAGGGTTAGGTTTGGGGTTAGGGTTAGGGTTAGGGTTAGGTTTGGGGTTAGGATTAATGTTAGGGTTAGGGTTGGATTTAGTTTTAGTGTCTGGGTTAGGGTTAGGGTTGGGGTTAGGGTTAGGGTTAGGGTTGAGTTATGGTTAGGGGTTTGGGTTAGGGTTAGGGTTAGGGTTAGGGTTTGGGATAGGGTTAGGGTCAGGGTCAGGGTCAGGGTTAGGGTTAGGGTTAGGGTCGGGGTTAGGGTTCGGTTTGGGGTAGAGGTTAGGGTTAGTGTTAGGTTAGGGTTGGGTTAAGTTTAGAGTTGGGGTTAGGGTTAGGGTTGGTGTTAGGGTTGGGTTTAGTGTTGATGTTAAGGTTAGGGTTAGGGTTAGGGTTAGGGTAGTGGTTAGGGTTAGGGTTAGGGTTAGGGTTAGGTTTGGGGTTAGGGTTAGGGTTAGGGTTAGGGTTGAGGATAGGGTTAGGGTTAAGGTTAGGGTTAGGGTTAGGGTTGGGTTAGGGTTGGGGTAGGGGTAGGGTTAGGGTTAGTGTTGGGGTTCGGGTTAGGTTTAGTGTTGGGGTTGGGGTTAGGGTAGGGTTAGGGATAAGCTTGGGGTTAGGGTTAGGGATAGGGTTGTGGTTAGGGTTAGGGTTAGGGTTTGGGATAGGGTTAGGGTCAGGGTCAGGGTCAGGGTTAGGGTTAGGGTTAGGGTCGGGGTTAGGGTTCGGGTTGGGGTAGAGGTTAGGGTTAGTGTTAGGTTAGGGTTGGGTTAAGTTTAGGGTTAGGGTTAGGGTTAGTGTTGGTGTTAGGGTTGGGTTTAGTGTTGACGTTAAGGTTATGGTTAGGGTTATGGTTAGGGTAGTGGTTAGGGTTAGGGTTAGGGTTAGGGTTAGGTTTGGGGTTAGGGTTAGGGTTAGGGTTAGGTTTGGGGTTAGGGTTAATGTTAGGGTTAGGGTTGGATTTAGTTTTAGGGTCTGGGTTAGGGTTAGGGTTGGGGTTAGGGTTAGGGTTAGGGTTGAGTTATGGTTAGGGGTAGGGTTAGGGTTTGGGTTAGGGTTAGGGTTAGGGTTGTGTTAGGGTTGGGGTAGGGGTTAGGGTTAGGGTTACGGTTGGGGTCAGGTTTAGGGTAAGGGTTAGTGTTAGGTTTAGGGTTGGGGTTAGGGATAGGGTTAGGGTTTGTGGTTAGGATTAGGTTTAGTGTTGGGGTTGGGGTTAGGGTTAGGGTTATGGTTAGGGTTAGGGTTGGGGTCAGGGTTAGGGTTAGGGTTAGGGTTAGGGTTAGTGTTAGGTTTATGGTTGGGGTTAGGGTTAGTATTAGGTTTAAGGTTGGGGTCAGGGTTAGGGTTAGGGTTAGGGTTAGGTTTAGGGTTGGTGTTATTGTTAGGGTTAGGGTTGGGGTTAGGGTTGGGGTTAGGGTTAGCGTTAGGGTTAGGGTTAGAGTTAGGGTTGTGGTTAGGGTTAAGTTTAGGGGCAGGGTTAGGCTTAGGTTAGTGTTACGGTTTGGGTAGGGCTCAGGTTTAGGGTTAGGGTTAGGGTTGGGGATAGGGTTAGGGTTAGGGGTAGGGTTAGGGTTAGGGTTGGGGTCAGGGTTAGGGTAAGGGTTAGTGTTAGGTTTAGGGTTGGGGTTAGGGCTAGGGTTAGGGTTAGGGTTGGGGTTAGGATTAGGTTTAGTGTTGGGTTTGGGGTTAGGGTTAGGGTTAGGGTTAGGGTTAGGGTTAGGGTTGTGGTCAGGGTCAGGGTTAGAGTTCGGGTTAGGTTTAGGGTCGGGGTTAGGGTTGGGGTTAGGGTTAGGGTTAGGGTTGGGGTTAGGGTTGGGGTTAGGGTTAGGGTTGGGGTTAGTGTCGGGGTTAGGGTTCGGGTTGGGGTCAGGGTTAGGGTAAGGGCTAGTGTTAGGTTTAGGGTTGGGGTTAGGGCTAGAGTTAGGGTTAGGGTTGGGGTTAGGATTAGGTTTAGTGTTGGGTTTGGGGTTAGGGTTAGGGTTAGGGTTATGGTTAGGGTTAGGGTTGTGGTCAGGGTCAGGGTTAGGGTTCGGGTTAGGTTTAGTGTCGGGCTTAGGGTTGGGGTTAGGGTTAGGGTTAGGGTTAGGTTTGGGGTTAGGGTTAGGGTTAGGGTTAGGTTTGGGGTTAGGGTTAGGGTTAGGGTTAGGGTTGGATTTAGTTTTAGGGTCTGGGTTAGGGTTAGGGTTGGGGTTAGGATTAGGGTTAGGGTTGAGTTATGGTTAGGGGTAGGGTTAGGGTTTGGGTTAGGGTTAGGGTTACGGTTGTGTTAGGGTTGGGGTAGGGGTTAGGGTTAGGGTTACGGTTGGGGTCAGGTTTAGGGTAAGGGTTAGTGTTAGGTTTAGGGTTGGGGTTAGGGATAGGGTTATGGTTTGTGGTTAGGATTAGGTTTCGTGATGGGGTTGGGGTTAGGGTTAGGGTTAGGGTTATGGTTAGGGTTAGGGTTGGGGTCAGGGTTAGGGTTAGGGTTAGGGTTAGTGTTAGGTTTATGGTTGGGGTTAGGGTTAGTATTAGGTTTAAGGTTGGGGTCGGGGTTAGGGTTAGGGTTAGGGTTAGGGTTGGGGATATGGTTAGGGTTAAGGTTAGGGTTAGGGTTAGGGTTGGGTTAGGGTTGGGTTAGCGTTGGGTGAGGGTTAGGGTTAGGTTTAGTGTTGGGGTTCGGGTTAGGTTTAGTCTTGGGGTTGGGGTTAGGGTAGGGTTAGGGTTAGGGTAGGGTTAGGGTTAGGGTTGGGGTTAGGGTTAGGGTTAGGGTTAGGGTTAGGTTTTGGGTTAGGGTTAGGGTTAGGGGTAGGGTCGGGGTTAGGGTTAGGGTTGGGGTTAGTGTTGGGGTTAGGGTTAGGTTTAGGCTTAGTGTTAGGGTAGTGTTTAGGGTTAGGGTTAGGGTTAGGGTAGGGGTTAGGGTTAGGGTTAGGTTTGGGGTCAGGGTTAGGGTTAGGGTTAGGGTTGGGGTTAGGTTTAGCGTTAGGGTTAGGTTTGGGGTTAGGGTTAGTGTTAGGGTTAGGTTTGGATTTAGGGTTAGGGTCTGGGTTAGGGTTAGGGTTAGGGTTAGGTTTGGGGTTAGGGTTAATGTTAGGGTTAGGGTTGGATTTAGTTTTAGGGTCTGGGTTAGGGTTAGGGTTGGGGTTAGGGTTAGGGTTGAGTTATGGTTAGGGGTAGGGTTAGGGTTTGGGTTAGGGTTAGGGTTAGGGTTGTGTTAGGGTTGGGGTAGGGGTTAGGGTTAGGGTTACGGTTGGGGTCAGGGTTAGGGTAAGGGTTAGTGTTAGGTTTAGGGTTGGGGTTAGGGATAGGGTTAGGGTTTGTGGTTAGGATTTGGTTTAGTGGTGGGGTTGCGGTTAGGGTTAGGTTTATGGTTAGGGTTAGGGTTGGGGTCAGTGTTAGGGTTAGGGTTAGTGTTAGGTTTATGGTTGGGGTTAGGGTTAGGATTAGGTTTAAGGTTGGGGTTGGGGTTAGGGTTAGGGTTAGGGTTAGGGTTGGGGATAGGGTTAGGGTTAAGGTTAGGGTTAGGGTTAGGGTTAGGGTTGGGTTAGGGTTGGGGTAGGGGTAGGGTTAGGGTTAGTGTTGGGGTTCGGGTTAGGTTTAGTGTTGGGGTTGGGGTTAGGGTAGGGTTAGGGATAAGCTTGGGGTTAGGGTTAGGGATAGGGTTGTGGTTAGGGTTAGGGTTAGGGTTTGGGATAGGGTTAGGGTCAGGGTCAGGGTCAGGGTTAGGGTTAGGGTTAGGGTCGGGGTTAGGGTTCGGGTTGGGGTAGAGGTTAGGGTTAGTGTTAGGTTAGGGTTGGGTTAAGTTTAGAGTTAGGGTTAGGGTTAGGGTTGGTGTTAGGGTTGGGTTTAGTGTTGACGTTAAGGTTAGGGTTAGGGTTAGGGTTAGGGTAGTGGTTAGGGTTAGGGTTAGGGTTAGGGTTAGGTTTGGGGTTAGGGTTAGGGTTAGGGTTAGGTTTGGGGTTAGGGTTAATGTTAGGGTTAGGGTTGGATTTAGTTTTAGTGTCTGGGTTAGGTTTAGGGTTGGGGTTAGGGTTAGGGTTAGGGTTGAGTTATGGTTAGGGGTTTGGGTTAGGGTTAGGGTTAGGGTTAGGGTTAGGGTTTGGGATAGCGTTAGGGTCAGGGTCAGGGTCAGGGTTAGGGTTAGGGTTAGGGTCGGGGTTAGGGTTCGGTTTGGGGTAGAGGTTAGGGTTAGTGTTAGGTTAGGGTTGGGTTAAGTTTAGAGTTGGGGTTAGGGTTAGGGTTGGTGTTAGGGTTGGGTTTAGTGTTGATGTTAAGGTTAGGGTTAGGGTTAGGGTTAGGGTAGTGGTTAGGGTTAGGTTTAGGGTTAGGGTTAGGTTTGGGGTTAGGGTTAGGGTTAGGGTTAGGTTTGGGGTTAGGGTTAATGTTAGGGTTAGGGTTGGATTTAGTTTTAGTATCTGGGTTAGGGTTAGGGTTGGGGTTAGGGTTAGGGTTAGGGTTGAGTTATGGTTAGGGGTAGGGTTAGGGTTAGGGTTAGGGTTAAGGTTAGGGTTACGGTTAGGGTTAGGGGTGGGTTAGGGTTGGGTTAGGGTTAGGGTTAGGGTTAGGGTTGGTGTTAGGGTTAGGGTTGGGTTAGGGTTAGGGTTAGGGTTGGTGTTAGGGTTAGGGTTGGGGTTAGCGTTGGGGTTAGGGTTAGGTTTAGGCTTAGTGTTAGGGTAGTGTTTAGGGTTAGGGTTAGGGTTAGGGTAGGGGTTAGGGTTAGGGTTAGGGTTTGGGCTGGGGTTAGGGTTAGGGTTAGGGTTGGTGTTAGGCTGAGCGTTAGGGTTCGGTTTGGGGTTAGGGTTAGTGTTAGGGTTAGGGTTGGATTTAGGGTTAGGGTCTGGGTTGTGGTTAGGGTTAGGGTTCGGGTTAGGGTTGGGGTTGAGTTAGGGTTAGGGTTAGGGTTAGTGTTAGGGTTAGTGTTAGGATCAGGGTCAGGGTTAGGGTTCGTGTTAGGTTTAGGGTCGGGGTTAGGATTGGGGTTAGGGTTTGGTTTGGGGTTAGGGTTAGGGTTAGGGTAGTGGTTAGGTTTAGGGTTAGGGTTAGGGTTAGGGTTAGGGTAGGGGTTAGGGTTAGTGTTAGGGTTAGGGTTAGGTTTGGGGTTAGGGTTAGGGTTAGGCTTAGGGTTAGGGTTAAGGTGAGAGTTAGGGTTAGGGTTGGGTTAGGGTTGGGTTAGGGTTAGGGTTAGGGTTAGGGTTGGCGTTAGGGTTAGGTTGCGGGTTAGTGTTGGGGTTAGGGTTAGGTTTAGGCTTAGTGTTAGGGTAGTGTTTAGTGTTAGGGTTAGGGTTAGGGTAGGGGTTAGGGTTAGGGTTAGGGTTTGGGCTGAAGTTCGGGTTTGGGTTAGGGTTAGGGTTAGGGTTGGGGTTAGGGTTAGCGTTAGGGGTAGGTTTCGGTTTAGGGTTAGTGTTAGGGTTAGGGTTGGATTTAGGGTTAGGGTCTGGGTTAGGGTTAGGGTTAGGGTTAGGGTTGGGGTTAGGGTTAGGGTTAGGGTTGAGTTAGGGTTAGGGTTAGGGTTAGGGTTAGGGTTAGGGTTAGGGTCAGGGTCAGGGTTAGGGTTCGGGTTAGGTTTAGGGTCGGGGTTAGGGTTGGGGTTAGGGTTTGGGTTGTGTTAGGGTTGGTGTTAGTGTTAGGGTTAGGGTTGGGTAAAGTTTAGGGTTAGGGGTAGGGTAGGGTTAGGGTTGGGGTTAGGGTTAGGGTTAGGGTTAGGGTTCGGTTTGGGGTTAGGGTTAGGTTTAGGGTTAGGGTTGGATTTAGGGTTAGGGTCAGGTTTAGGGTTATGGTTACGGTTGGGGTTAGGGTTAGGGTTAAGCTTAGGGTTAGGGTTAGGGTTGGGGTTAGGGATGTGGTTAGGGTCAGGGTCAGGGTTAGGGTTAGGGTTAGGGTTAGGTTTAGGGTTGGGGTAGGAGTAGGGGTTAGGGTTAGGGTTGGGGTTAGGGTTAGGGTTAGGTTTGGGGTCAGGGTTAGGGTTAGGGGTAGGGTTAGGTTTAGGGTTGGTGTTAGGGTTAGGGTTAGGGTTAGGGTTAGGGTTAGGGTTGGGGTAGGGGTTAGGGTTAGGGTGGGCTTTAGGATTAGGGTTAGGGTTAGGTTTGTGGTTAGGGTCAGGGTCAGGGTTAGGGTTAGGGTTAGGGTTGGGGTAGGGGTTAGGGTTAGGGTTGGGGTTAGGGTTAGGGTTAGGGTTAGGTTTGGGGTCAGGGATAGGGTGAGGGTTAGGGTTAGGGTTAAGCTTGGGGTTAGGGTTAGGGTTAGGGTTGTGGTTAGGGTTAGTGTTAGGGTTAGGGTTGGATTAAGGGTTAGGGTCTGGGTTAGGGTTAAGGTTAGGGTTGGATTTAGGGTTAGGGTCTGGGTTAGGGTTAGGGTTAGGGTTAGGGTTAAGCTTGTGGTTAGGGTTAGGGTTAGGGTTAGGGTTGTGGTTAGGGTTAGGGTTAGGGATAGGGATAGGGATAGGGTTAGGGTCAGTGTCAGGGTCAGGGTTAGGGTTAGGGTTAGGGTCGGGGTTAGGGTTCGGGTTGGGGTAGAGGTTAGGTTTAGTGTTAGGGTTAGGGTTGGGTTAAGTTTAGGGTTATGGTTAGGGTTAGGGTTGGTGTTAGGGTTGGGTTTAGTGTTGACGTTAGGGTTAGGGTTAGGGTTAGGGTAGTGTTTAGGGTTAGGGTTAGGGTTAGGTTTGGGGTTAGGGTTAGGTTTAGGGTTAGGGTTAATGTTAGGGTTAGGGTTGGATTTAGTTTTAGGGTCTGGGTTAGGGTTAGGGTTGGGGTTAGGGTTAGGGTTAGGGTTGAGTTATGGTTAGGGGTAGGGTTAGGGTTTGGGTTAGGGTTAGGGTTAGGGTTGTATTTAGGGTTAAGTTTAGGGGCAGGGTTATGGTTAGGGTAGGGTTAGGGTTGGGGTAGGGGTTAAGTTTAGGGTTAGGGTTAGGTTTGGGGTTAGGGTTAGGGTTAGGGTTAGGTTCAGGGTCAGGGTCAGGGTTAGGATTAGGGTTAGGGTTAGGTTCGGGGTTAGGGTTCGGGTTGGGGTAGGGTTTAGGTTTACTGTTAGAGTTAGGGTTGGGTTAAGTTTAGTGTTAGGGTTGGGGTTAGGGTTGGTGTTAGGGTTAGGGTTAGGGTTAGGGTAGTGGTTAGGTTTGGGGTTAGGGTTAGGGTTAGGGTAGGGGTTAGGGTTAGTATTAGGGTTAGGGTTAGGTTTGGGGTTAGGGTTAGTGTTAGGGTAAGGGTTAGGGTTGAGTTATGGTTAGGGATAGGGTTAGGGTTTGGGATAGGGTTGTGGTTAGGGTTAGGGTTAGTGTCATGGTTAGGATTAGGGTAGTGTTAGGGTTCTGGTAGGGGTTAGGTTTAGGTTTAGGGTTAGGGTTGGGGTTAGGGTTGGATTTAGGGTTAGGGTCTGGGTTAGGGTTAGGGTTAGGGTTAGGGTTGGGGTTAGGGTTAGGGTTAGGGTTGTGTTAGGGTTAGGGTTAGGGTTAGGGTTAGGGTTAGGGTTAGGGTCAGGGTCAGGGTTAGGGTTCGGGTTAGGTTTAGGGTCGGGGTTAGGGTTGGGGTTAGGGTTTGGGTTGTGTTAGGGTTGGTGTTAGTGTTAGGGTTAGGGTTGGGTTAAGTTTAGGGTTAGGGGTAGGGTAGGGTTAGGGTTGGGGTTAGGGTTAGGGTTAGGGTTAGGGTTCGGTTTGGGGTTAGGGTTAGGTTTAGGGTTAGGGTTGGATTTAGGGTTAGGGTCAGGTTTAGGGTTATGGTTACGGTTGGGGTTAGGGTTAGGGTTAAGCTTAGGGTTAGGGTTAGGGTTAGGGTTAGGGTTGTGGTTAGGGTCAGGGTCAGGGTTAGGGTTAGGGTTAGGTTTAGGGTTGGGGTAGGAGTAGGGGTTAGGGTTAGGGTTGGGGTTAGGGTTAGGGTTAGGTTTGGGGTCAGGGTTAGGGTTAGGGTTAGGGTTAGGTTTAGGGTTGGTGTTAGGGTTAGGGTTAGGGTTAGGGTTGGGGTAGGGGTTAGGGTTAGGGTGGGCTTTAGGATTAGGGTTAGGGTTAGGTTTGTGGTTAGGGTCAGGGTCAGGGTTAGGGTTAGGGTTAGGGTTGGGGTAGGGGTTAGGGTTAGGGTTGGGGTTAGTGTTAGGGTTAGGGTTAGGTTTGGGGTCAGGGATAGTGTTAGGGTAAGGGTTAGGGTTGAGTTATGGTTAGGGATAGGGTTAGGGTTTGGGATAGGGTTGTGGTTAGGGTTAGGGTTAGTGTCATGGTTAGGATTAGGGTAGTGTTAGGGTTCTGGTAGGGGTTAGGTTTAGGTTTAGGGTTAGGGTTGGGGTTAGGGTTAGGGTTAGGGTTGGGGTCAGGGTTAGGGTAAGGGTTAGTGTTAGGTTAAGGGTTGGGGTTAGGGTTAGGGTTAGGGTTGGGTTTAGGATTAGGTTTAGTGTTGGGGTTGGGGTTAGGGTTATGGTTAGGGTTGGGGTTGGGGTTAGGGTTAGGGTTAAGGTGAGAGTTAGGTTTAGGGTTGGGTTAGGGTGGGGTTAGGGTTAGGGTTAGGGTTAGGGTTAGGGTTGGGGTTAGGGTTAGGGTGGGGGTTAGTGTTGGGGTTAGGGTTAGGTTTAGGCTTAGTGTTAGGGTAGTGTTTAGTGTTAGGGTTAGGGTTAGGGTAGGGGTTAGGGTTAGGGTTAGGGTTTGGGCTGGGGTTCGGGTTAGCGTTAGGGTTAGGGTTAGGGTTGGGGTTAGGGTTAGCGTTAGGGTTAGGTTTGGGTTTAGGGTTAGTGTTAGGGTTAGGGATGGATTTAGGGTTAGTGTCTGGGTTAGGGTTAGGGTTAGGGTTGGGGTTAGGGTTGGGGTTAGGGTTGACTAAGGGTTAGGGTTAGGGTTAGGGTTAGGGTTGGGGTTAGGGTTAGCGTTAGGGTTAGGTTTGGGTTTAGGGTTAGTGTTAGGGTTAGGGATGGATTTAGGGTTAGTGTCTGGGTTAGGGTTAGGGTTGGGGTCAGGGTTAAGATTAGGGTTAGGGTTAGGGTTAGGGTTAGTGTTAGGGTTAGGGTTGGGTTAAGTTTAGTGTTAGGGTTGGGGTTAGGGTTGGTGTTAGGGTTAGGGTAGTGGTTAGGTTTAGGGTTAGGGTTAGGGTTAGGGTTAGGGTTAGGGTTAGGGTAGGGGTTAGGGTTAGGGTTAGGGTTAGAGTTAGGGTTGTGGTTAGGGTTAAGTTTAGGGGCAGGGTTAGGGTTAGGTTAGTGTTACGGTTTGGGTAGGGCTCAGGTTTAGGGTTAGGGTTAGGGTTGGGGATAGGGTTAGGGTTAGGGTTAGGGTTAGGGTTAGGGTTGGGGTCAGG
>NC_139475.1:7460000-7462500 GCF_057233095.1 Heloderma suspectum
GGGTTAGGGTTAGGGTTAGGTTTGGGGTTAGGGTTAGTGTTAGGGTAAGGGTTAGGGTTGAGTTATGGTTAGGGATAGGGTTAGGGTTTGGGATAGGGTTGTGGTTAGGGTTAGGGTTAGTGTCATGGTTAGGATTAGGGTAGTGTTAGGGTTGGGGTAGGGGTTAGGTTTAGGTTTAGGGTTAGGGTTGGGGTTAGGGTTAGGGTTAGGGTTGGGGTCAGGGTAAGGGTAAGGGTTAGTGTTAGGTTTAGGGTTGGGGTTAGGGTTAGGGTTAGGGTTGGGTTTAGGATTAGGTTTAGTGTTGGGGTTGGGGTTAGGGTTATGGTTAGGGTTGGGGTTGGGGTTAGGGTTAGGGTTAAGGTGAGAGTTAGGTTTAGGGTTGGGTTAGGGTGGGGTTAGGGTTAGGGTTAGGGTTAGGGTTGGGGTTGGGGTTAGGGTTAGGGTGGGGGTTAGTGTTGGGGTTAGGGTTAGGTTTAGGCTTAGTGTTAGGGTAGTGTTTAGTGTTAGGGTTAGGGTTAGGGTAGGGGTTAGGGTTAGGGTTAGGGTTTGGGCTGGGGTTCGGGTTAGGGTTAGGGTTAGGGTTAGGGTTGGGGTTAGGGTTAGCGTTAGGGTTAGGTTTGGGTTTAGGGTTAGTGTTAGGGTTAGGGACGGATTTAGGGTTAGTGTCTGGGTTAGGGTTAGGGTTAGGGTTGGGGTTAGGGTTGGGGTTAGGGTTGACTAAGGGTTAGGGTTAGGGTTAGGGTTAGGGTTGGGGTTAGGGTTAGCGTTAGGGTTAGGTTTGGGTTTAGGGTTAGTGTTAGGGTTAGGGATGGATTTAGGGTTAGTGTCTGGGTTAGGGTTAGGGTTAGGGTTGGGGTCAGGGTTAAGATTAGGGTTAGGGTTAGGGTTAGGGTTAGTGTAAGGGTTAGGGTTGGGTTAAGTTTAGTGTTAGGGTTGGGGTTAGGGTTGGTGATAGGGTTAGGGTTAGGGTTAGGGTAGTGGTTAGGTTTAGGGTTAGGGTTAGGGTTAGGGTTAGGGTAGGGGTTAGTGTTAGGGTTAGGGTTAGAGTTAGGGTTGTGGTTAGGGTTAAGTTTAGGGGCAGGGTTAGGGTTAGGTTAGTGTTACGGTTTGGGTAGGGCTCAGGTTTAGGTTTAGGGTCGGGGTTAGGGTTGGGGTTAGGGTTAGGGTTAGGGTTAGGGTTGGGGTTAGGGTTGGGGTTAGGGTTAGGGTAGGGTTAGTGTCGGGGTTAGGGTTCGGGTTGGGGTCAGGGTTAGGGTAAGGGCTAGTGTTAGGTTTAGGGTTGGGGTTAGGGCTAGGGTTAGGGTTAGGGTTGGGGTTAGGATTAGGTTTAGTGTTGGGTTTGGGGTTAGGGTTAGGGTTAGGGTTATGGTTAGGGTTAGGGTTGTGGTCAGGGTCAGGGTTAGGGTTCGGGTTAGGTTGAGTGTCGGGCTTCGGGTTGGGGTTAGGGTTAGGGTTAGGGTTAGGTTTGGGGTTAGGGTTAGGGTTAGGGTTAGGGTTAGGGTTGGGTTTAGGATTAGGTTTAGTGTTGGGGTTGGGGTTAGGGTTATGGTTAGGGTTGGGGTTGGGGTTAGGGTTAGGGTTAAGGTGAGAGTTAGGTTTAGGGTTGGGTTAGGGTGGGGTTAGGGTTAGGGTTAGGGTTAGGGTTAGGGTTGGGGTTAGGGTTAGGGTGGGGGTTAGTGTTGGGGTTAGGGTTAGGTTTAGGCTTAGTGTTAGGGTAGTGTTTAGTGTTAGGGTTAGGGTTAGGGTAGGGGTTAGGGTTAGGGTTAGGGTTTGGGCTGGGGTTCGGGTTAGGGTTAGGGTTAGGGTTAGGGTTGGGGTTAGGGTTAGCGTTAGGGTTAGGTTTGGGTTTAGGGTTAGTGTTAGGGTTAGGGACGGATTTAGGGTTAGTGTCTGGGTTAGGGTTAGGGTTAGGGTTGGGGTTAGGGTTGGGGTTAGGGTTGACTAAGGGTTAGGGTTAGGGTTAGGGTTAGGGTTGGGGTTAGGGTTAGCGTTAGGGTTAGGTTTGGGTTTAGGGTTAGTGTTAGGGTTAGGGATGGATTTAGGGTTAGTGTCTGGGTTAGGGTTAGGGTTAGGGTTGGGGTCAGGGTTAAGATTAGGGTTAGGGTTAGGGTTAGGGTTAGTGTAAGGGTTAGGGTTGGGTTAAGTTTAGTGTTAGGGTTGGGGTTAGGGTTGGTGATAGGGTTAGGGTTAGGGTTAGGGTAGTGGTTAGGTTTAGGGTTAGGGTTAGGGTTAGGGTTAGGGTAGGGGTTAGTGTTAGGGTTAGGGTTAGAGTTAGGGTTGTGGTTAGGGTTAAGTTTAGGGGCAGGGTTAGGGTTAGGTTAGTGTTACGGTTTGGGTAGGGCTCAGGTTTAGGTTTAGGGTCGGGGTTAGGGTTGGGGTTAGGGTTAGGGTTAGGGTTAGGGTTGGGGTTAGGGTTGGGGTTAGGGTTAGGGTAGGGTTAGTGTCGGGGTTAGGGTTCGGGTTGGGGTCAGGGTTAGGGTAAGGGCTAGTGTTAGGTTTA
>NC_139475.1:7540000-7545000 GCF_057233095.1 Heloderma suspectum
GGGTTAGGGTTAGGGTTGGGGTTAGGGTTAGGGTTAGGTTTGGGGTCAGGGTTAGGGTTAGGGTTAGGTTTAGGGTTGGTGTTAGGGTTAGGGTTAGGGTTAGGGTTGGGGTAGGGGTTAGGGTTAGGGTGGGCTTTAGGATTAGGGTTAGGGTTAGGTTTGTGGTTAGGGTCAGGGTCAGGGTTAGGGTTAGGGTTAGGGTTGGGGTAGGGGTTAGGGTTAGGGTTGGGGTTAGGGTTAGGGTTAGGGTTAGGTTTGGGGTCAGGGATAGTGTTAGGGTAAGGGTTAGGGTTGAGTTATGGGTAGGGATAGGGTTAGGGTTTGGGATAGGGTTGTGGTTAGGGTTAGGGTTAGTGTCATGGTTAGGATTAGGGTAGTGTTAGGGTTCTGGTAGGGGTTAGGTTTAGGTTTAGGGTTAGGGTTGGGGTTAGGGTTAGGGTTAGGGTTGGGGTCAGGGTTAGGGTAAGGGTTAGTGTTAGGTTAAGGGTTGGGGTTAGGGTTAGGGTTAGGGTTGGGTTTAGGATTAGGTTTAGTGTTGGGGTTGGGGTTAGGGTTATGGTTAGGGTTGGGGTTGGGGTTAGGGTTAGGGTTAAGGTGAGAGTTAGGTTTAGGGTTGGGTTAGGGTGGGGTTAGGGTTAGGGTTAGGGTTAGGGTTAGGGTTGGGGTTAGGGTTAGGGTGGGGGTTAGTGTTGGGGTTAGGGTTAGGTTTAGGCTTAGTGTTAGGGTAGTGTTTAGTGTTAGGGTTAGTGTTAGGGTAGGGGTTAGGGTTAGGGTTAGGGTTTGTGCTGGGGTTCGGGTTAGCGTTAGGGTTAGGGTTAGGGTTGGGGTTAGGGTTAGCGTTAGGGTTAGGTTTGGGTTTAGGGTTAGTGTTAGGGTTAGGGATGGATTTAGGGTTAGTGTCTGGGTTAGGGTTAGGGTTAGGGTTGGGGTTAGGGTTGGGGTTAGGGTTGACTAAGGGTTAGGGTTAGGGTTAGGGTTAGGGTTGGGGTTAGGGTTAGCGTTAGGGTTAGGTTTGGGTTTAGGGTTAGTGTTAGGGTTAGGGATGGATTTAGGGTTAGTGTCTGGGTTAGGGTTAGGGTTGGGGTCAGGGTTAAGATTAGGGTTAGGTTTAGGGTTAGGGTTAGTGTTAGGGTTAGGGTTGGGTTAAGTTTAGTGTTAGGGTTGGGGTTAGGGTTGGTGTTAGGGTTAGGGTAGTGGTTAGGTTTAGGGTTAGGGTTAGGGTTAGGGTTAGGGTTAGGGTTAGGGTAGGGGTTAGGGTTAGGGTTAGGGTTAGAGTTAGGGTTGTGGTTAGGGTTAAGTTTAGGGGCAGGGTTAGGGTTAGGTTAGTGTTACGGTTTGGGTAGGGCTCAGGTTTAGGGTTAGGGTTAGGGTTAGGGTTAGGGTTAGGGTTAGGGTTGGGGTCAGGGTTAGGGTAAGGGTTAGTGTTAGGTTTAGGGTTGGGGTTAGGGCTAGGGTTAGGGTTAGGGTTGGGGTTAGGATTAGGTTTAGTGTTGGGTTTGGGGTTAGGGTTAGGGTTAGGGTTAGGGTTGTGGTCAGGGTCAGGGTTAGGGTTCGGGTTAGGTTTAGGGTCGGGGTTAGGGTTGGGGTTAGGGTTAGGGTTAGGGTTAGGGTTGGGGTTAGGGTTGGGGTTAGGGTTAGGGTTGGGGTTAGGATCGGGGTTAGGGTTCGGGTTGGGGTCAGGGTTAGGGTAAGGGTTAGTGTTAGGTTTAGGGTTGGGGTTAGGGCTAGGGTTAGGGTTAGGGTTGGGGTTAGGATTAGGTTTAGTGTTGGGTTTGGGGTTAGGGTTAGGGTTATGGTTAGGGTTAGGGTTGTGGTCAGGGTCAGGGTTAGGGTTCGGGTTAGGTTTAGTGTCGGGGTTAGGGTTGGGGTTAGGGTTAGTGTTAGGGTTAGGGTTAGGTTTGGGGTTAGGGTTAGGGTTAGGGTTAGGTTTGGGTTTAGGGTTAATGTTAGGGTTAGGGTTGGATTAAGTTTTAGGGTCTGGGTTAGGGTTAGGGTTAGGGTTGGGGTTAGGGTTAGGGTTAGGGTTGAGTTATGGTTAGGGGTAGGGTTAGGTTTTGGGTTAGGGTTAGGGTTAGGGTTGTGTTAGGGTTGGGGTAGGGGTTAGAGTTAGGGTTACGGTTGGGGTCAGGTTTAGGGTAAGGGTTAGTGTTAGGTTTAGGGTTGGGGTTAGGGATAGGGTTATGGTTTGTGGTTAGGATTAGGTTTCGTGTTGGGGTTGGGGTTAGGGTTAGGGTTATGGTTAGGGTTAGGGTTGGGGTCAGGGTTAGGGTTAGGGTTAGGGTTAGTGTTAGGTTTATGGTTGGGGTTAGGGTTAGTATTAGGTTTAAGGTTGGGGTCGGGGTTAGGGTTAGGGTTAGGGTTAGGGTTGGGGATAGGGTTAGGGTTAAGGTTAGGGTTAGGGTTAGGGTTGGGTTAGGCTTGGGTTAGGGTTAGGGTTAGGTTTAGTGTTGGGGTTCGGGTTAGGTTTAGTCTTGGGGTTGGGGTTAGGGTAGGGTTAGGGTTAGGGTAGGGTTAGGGTTAGGGTTGGAGTTAGGGTTAGGGTTAGGGTTAGGGTTAGGGTTAGGTTTTGGGTTAGGGTTAGGGTTAGGGTTGGGGTTAGGGTTAGGGTTGGGGTTAGGATCGGGGTTAGGGTTCGGGTTGGGGTCAGGGTTAGGGTAAGGGTTAGTGTTAGGTTTAGGGTTGGGGTTAGGGCTAGGGTTAGGGTTAGGGTTGGGGTTAGGATTAGGTTTAGTGTTGGGTTTGGGGTTAGGGTTAGGGTTATGGTTAGGGTTAGGGTTGTGGTCAGGGTCAGGGTTAGGGTTCGGGTTAGGTTTAGTGTCGGGGTTAGGGTTGGGGTTAGGGTTAGGGTTAGGGTTAGGGTTAGGTTTGGGGTTAGGGTTAGGGTTAGGGTTAGGTTTGGGTTTAGGGTAAATGTTAGGGTTAGGGTTGGATTAAGTTTTAGGGTCTGGGTTAGGGTTAGGGTTGGGGTTAGGGTTAGGGTTAGGGTTGAGTTATGGTTAGGGGTAGGGTTAGGGTTTGGGTTAGGGTTAGGGTTAGGGTTGTGTTAGGGTTGGGGTAGGGTTTAGGGTTAGGGTTACGGTTGGGGTCAGGTTTAGGGTAAGGGTTAGTGTTAGGTTTAGGGTTGGGGTTAGGGATAGGGTTATGGTTTGTGGTTAGGATTAGGTTTCGTGTTGGGGTTGGGGTTAGGGTTAGGGTTATGGTTAGGGTTAGGGTTGGGGTCAGGGTTAGGGTTAGGGTTAGGGTTAGTGTTAGGTTTATGGTTGGGGTTAGGGTTAGTATTAGGTTTAAGGTTGGGGTCGGGGTTAGGGTTAGGGTTAGGGTTAGGGTTGGGGATAGGGTTAGGGTTAAGGTTAGGGTTAGGGTTAGGGTTGGGTTAGGGTTGGGTTAGGGTTAGGGTTAGGTTTAGTGTTGGCGTTCGGGTTAGGTTTAGTCTTGGGGTTGGGGTTAGGGTAGGGTTAGGGTTAGGGTAGGGTTAGGGTTAGGGTTGGAGTTAGGGTTAGGGTTAGGGTTAGGGTTAGGTTTAGGTTTTGGGTTAGGGTTAGGGTTAGGGGTAGGGTCGGGGTTAGGGTTAGGGTTGGGGTTAGTGTTGGGGTTAGGGTTAGGTTTAGGCTTAGTGTTAGGGTAGTGTTTAGGGTTAGGGTTAGGGTTAGGGTAGGGGTTAGGGTTGGGGTTAAGTTTGGGGTCAGGGTTAGGGTTAGGGTTAGGGTTAGGGTTGGGGTTAGGTTTAGCGTTAGGGTTAGGTTTGGGGTTAGGGTTAGTGTTAGGGTTAGGGTTGGATTTAGGGTTAGGGTCTGGGTTAGGGTTAGGGTTAGGGTTAGGTTTGGGGTTAGGGTTAATGTTAGGGTTAGGTTTGGATTTAGTTTTAGGGTCTGGGTTAGGGTTAGGGTTGGGGTTAGGGTTAGGGTTTAGTTATGGTTAGGGGTAGGGTTAGGGTTTGGGTTAGGGTTAGGGTTAGGGTTGTGTTAGGGTTGGGGTAGGGGTTAGGGTTAGGGTTACGGTTGGGGTCAGGGTTAGGGTAAGGGTTAGTGTTAGGTTTAGGGTTGGGGTTAGGGATAGGGTTAGGGTTTGTGGTTAGGATTTGGTTTAGTGTTGGGGTTGGGGTTAGGGTTAGGTTTATGGTTAGGGTTAGGGTTGGGGTCAGGGTAGGGTTAGGGTTAGTGTTAGGTTTATGGTTGGGGTTAGGGTTAGGATTAGGTTTAAGGTTTGGGTTGGGGTTAGGGTTAGGGTTAGGGTTAGGGTTAGGGTTGAGGATAGGGTTAGGGTTAAGGTTAGGGTTAGGGTTAGGGTTGGGTTAGGGTTGGGGTAGGGGTAGGGTTAGGGTTAGTGTTGGGGTTCGGGTTAGGTTTAGTGTTGGGGTTGGGGTTAGGGTAGGGTTAGGGATAAGCTTGGGGTTAGGGTTAGGGATAGGGTTGTGGTTAGGGTTAGGGTTAGGGTTTGGGATAGGGTTAGGGTCAGGGTCAGGGTCAGGGTTAGGGTTAGGGTAGGGGTTAGGGTTAGGGTTAGGGTTAGAGTTAGGGTTGTGGTTAGGGTTAAGTTTAGGGGCAGGGTTAGGGTTAGGTTAGTGTTACGGTTTGGGTAGGGCTCAGGTTTAGGGTTAGGGTTAGGGTTAGGGTTAGGGTTAGGGTTAGGGTTGGGGTCAGGGTTAGGGTAAGGGTTAGTGTTAGGTTTAGGGTTGGGGTTAGGGCTAGGGTTAGGGTTAGGGTTGGGGTTAGGATTAGGTTTAGTGTTGGGTTTGGGGTTAGGGTTAGGGTTAGGGTTAGGGTTGTGGTCAGGGTCAGGGTTAGGGTTCGGGTTAGGTTTAGGGTCGGGGTTAGGGTTGGGGTTAGGGTTAGGGTTAGGGTTAGGGTTGGGGTTAGGGTTGGGGTTAGGGTTAGGGTTGGGGTTAGGATCGGGGTTAGGGTTCGGGTTGGGGTCAGGGTTAGGGTAAGGGTTAGTGTTAGGTTTAGGGTTGGGGTTAGGGCTAGGGTTAGGGTTAGGGTTGGGGTTAGGATTAGGTTTAG
>NC_139475.1:7557500-7567500 GCF_057233095.1 Heloderma suspectum
AGGGTTAGGGATAGGGTTGTGGTTAGGGTTAGGGTTAGGGTTTGGGATAGGGTTAGGGTCAGGGTCAGGGTCAGGGTTAGGGTTAGGGTTAGGGTCGGGGTTAGGGTTCGGGTTGGGGTAGAGGTTAGGGTTAGTGTTAGGTTAGGGTTGGGTTAAGTTTAGGGTTAGGGTTAGGGTTAGTGTTGGTGTTAGGGTTGGGTTTAGTGTTGACGTTAAGGTTATGGTTAGGGTTATGGTTAGGGTAGTGGTTAGGGTTAGGGTTAGGGTTAGGGTTAGGTTTGGGGTTAGGGTTAGGGTTAGGGTTAGGTTTGGGGTTAGGGTTAATGTTAGGGTTAGGGTTGGATTTAGTTTTAGGGTCTGGGTTAGGGTTAGGGTTGGGGTTAGGGTTAGGGTTAGGGTTGAGTTATGGTTAGGGGTAGGGTTAGGGTTTGGGTTAGGGTTAGGGTTAGGGTTGTGTTAGGGTTGGGGTAGGGGTTAGGGTTAGGGTTACGGTTGGGGTCAGGTTTAGGGTAAGGGTTAGTGTTAGGTTTAGGGTTGGGGTTAGGGATAGGGTTAGGGTTTGTGGTTAGGATTAGGTTTAGTGTTGGGGTTGGGGTTAGGGTTAGGGTTATGGTTAGGGTTAGGGTTGGGGTCAGGGTTAGGGTTAGGGTTAGGGTTAGGGTTAGTGTTAGGTTTATGGTTGGGGTTAGGGTTAGTATTAGGTTTAAGGTTGGGGTCAGGGTTAGGGTTAGGGTTAGGGTTAGGTTTAGGGTTGGTGTTATTGTTAGGGTTAGGGTTGGGGTTAGGGTTGGGGTTAGGGTTAGCGTTAGGGTTAGGGTTAGAGTTAGGGTTGTGGTTAGGGTTAAGTTTAGGGGCAGGGTTAGGCTTAGGTTAGTGTTACGGTTTGGGTAGGGCTCAGGTTTAGGGTTAGGGTTAGGGTTGGGGATAGGGTTAGGGTTAGGGGTAGGGTTAGGGTTAGGGTTGGGGTCAGGGTTAGGGTAAGGGTTAGTGTTAGGTTTAGGGTTGGGGTTAGGGCTAGGGTTAGGGTTAGGGTTGGGGTTAGGATTAGGTTTAGTGTTGGGTTTGGGGTTAGGGTTAGGGTTAGGGTTAGGGTTAGGGTTAGGGTTGTGGTCAGGGTCAGGGTTAGAGTTCGGGTTAGGTTTAGGGTCGGGGTTAGGGTTGGGGTTAGGGTTAGGGTTAGGGTTGGGGTTAGGGTTGGGGTTAGGGTTAGGGTTGGGGTTAGTGTCGGGGTTAGGGTTCGGGTTGGGGTCAGGGTTAGGGTAAGGGCTAGTGTTAGGTTTAGGGTTGGGGTTAGGGCTAGAGTTAGGGTTAGGGTTGGGGTTAGGATTAGGTTTAGTGTTGGGTTTGGGGTTAGGGTTAGGGTTAGGGTTATGGTTAGGGTTAGGGTTGTGGTCAGGGTCAGGGTTAGGGTTCGGGTTAGGTTTAGTGTCGGGCTTAGGGTTGGGGTTAGGGTTAGGGTTAGGGTTAGGGTTAGGTTTGGGGTTAGGGTTAGGGTTAGGGTTAGGTTTGGGGTTAGGGTTAGGGTTAGGGTTAGGGTTGGATTTAGTTTTAGGGTCTGGGTTAGGGTTAGGGTTGGGGTTAGGATTAGGGTTAGGGTTGAGTTATGGTTAGGGGTAGGGTTAGGGTTTGGGTTAGGGTTAGGGTTACGGTTGTGTTAGGGTTGGGGTAGGGGTTAGGGTTAGGGTTACGGTTGGGGTCAGGTTTAGGGTAAGGGTTAGTGTTAGGTTTAGGGTTGGGGTTAGGGATAGGGTTATGGTTTGTGGTTAGGATTAGGTTTCGTGATGGGGTTGGGGTTAGGGTTAGGGTTAGGGTTATGGTTAGGGTTAGGGTTGGGGTCAGGGTTAGGGTTAGGGTTAGGGTTAGTGTTAGGTTTATGGTTGGGGTTAGGGTTAGTATTAGGTTTAAGGTTGGGGTCGGGGTTAGGGTTAGGGTTAGGGTTAGGGTTGGGGATATGGTTAGGGTTAAGGTTAGGGTTAGGGTTAGGGTTGGGTTAGGGTTGGGTTAGCGTTGGGTGAGGGTTAGGGTTAGGTTTAGTGTTGGGGTTCGGGTTAGGTTTAGTCTTGGGGTTGGGGTTAGGGTAGGGTTAGGGTTAGGGTAGGGTTAGGGTTAGGGTTGGGGTTAGGGTTAGGGTTAGGGTTAGGGTTAGGTTTTGGGTTAGGGTTAGGGTTAGGGGTAGGGTCGGGGTTAGGGTTAGGGTTGGGGTTAGTGTTGGGGTTAGGGTTAGGTTTAGGCTTAGTGTTAGGGTAGTGTTTAGGGTTAGGGTTAGGGTTAGGGTAGGGGTTAGGGTTAGGGTTAGGTTTGGGGTCAGGGTTAGGGTTAGGGTTAGGGTTGGGGTTAGGTTTAGCGTTAGGGTTAGGTTTGGGGTTAGGGTTAGTGTTAGGGTTAGGTTTGGATTTAGGGTTAGGGTCTGGGTTAGGGTTAGGGTTAGGGTTAGGTTTGGGGTTAGGGTTAATGTTAGGGTTAGGGTTGGATTTAGTTTTAGGGTCTGGGTTAGGGTTAGGGTTGGGGTTAGGGTTAGGGTTGAGTTATGGTTAGGGGTAGGGTTAGGGTTTGGGTTAGGGTTAGGGTTAGGGTTGTGTTAGGGTTGGGGTAGGGGTTAGGGTTAGGGTTACGGTTGGGGTCAGGGTTAGGGTAAGGGTTAGTGTTAGGTTTAGGGTTGGGGTTAGGGATAGGGTTAGGGTTTGTGGTTAGGATTTGGTTTAGTGGTGGGGTTGCGGTTAGGGTTAGGTTTATGGTTAGGGTTAGGGTTGGGGTCAGTGTTAGGGTTAGGGTTAGTGTTAGGTTTATGGTTGGGGTTAGGGTTAGGATTAGGTTTAAGGTTGGGGTTGGGGTTAGGGTTAGGGTTAGGGTTAGGGTTGGGGATAGGGTTAGGGTTAAGGTTAGGGTTAGGGTTAGGGTTAGGGTTGGGTTAGGGTTGGGGTAGGGGTAGGGTTAGGGTTAGTGTTGGGGTTCGGGTTAGGTTTAGTGTTGGGGTTGGGGTTAGGGTAGGGTTAGGGATAAGCTTGGGGTTAGGGTTAGGGATAGGGTTGTGGTTAGGGTTAGGGTTAGGGTTTGGGATAGGGTTAGGGTCAGGGTCAGGGTCAGGGTTAGGGTTAGGGTTAGGGTCGGGGTTAGGGTTCGGGTTGGGGTAGAGGTTAGGGTTAGTGTTAGGTTAGGGTTGGGTTAAGTTTAGAGTTAGGGTTAGGGTTAGGGTTGGTGTTAGGGTTGGGTTTAGTGTTGACGTTAAGGTTAGGGTTAGGGTTAGGGTTAGGGTAGTGGTTAGGGTTAGGGTTAGGGTTAGGGTTAGGTTTGGGGTTAGGGTTAGGGTTAGGGTTAGGTTTGGGGTTAGGGTTAATGTTAGGGTTAGGGTTGGATTTAGTTTTAGTGTCTGGGTTAGGTTTAGGGTTGGGGTTAGGGTTAGGGTTAGGGTTGAGTTATGGTTAGGGGTTTGGGTTAGGGTTAGGGTTAGGGTTAGGGTTAGGGTTTGGGATAGCGTTAGGGTCAGGGTCAGGGTCAGGGTTAGGGTTAGGGTTAGGGTCGGGGTTAGGGTTCGGTTTGGGGTAGAGGTTAGGGTTAGTGTTAGGTTAGGGTTGGGTTAAGTTTAGAGTTGGGGTTAGGGTTAGGGTTGGTGTTAGGGTTGGGTTTAGTGTTGATGTTAAGGTTAGGGTTAGGGTTAGGGTTAGGGTAGTGGTTAGGGTTAGGTTTAGGGTTAGGGTTAGGTTTGGGGTTAGGGTTAGGGTTAGGGTTAGGTTTGGGGTTAGGGTTAATGTTAGGGTTAGGGTTGGATTTAGTTTTAGTATCTGGGTTAGGGTTAGGGTTGGGGTTAGGGTTAGGGTTAGGGTTGAGTTATGGTTAGGGGTAGGGTTAGGGTTAGGGTTAGGGTTAAGGTTAGGGTTACGGTTAGGGTTAGGGGTGGGTTAGGGTTGGGTTAGGGTTAGGGTTAGGGTTAGGGTTGGTGTTAGGGTTAGGGTTGGGTTAGGGTTAGGGTTAGGGTTGGTGTTAGGGTTAGGGTTGGGGTTAGCGTTGGGGTTAGGGTTAGGTTTAGGCTTAGTGTTAGGGTAGTGTTTAGGGTTAGGGTTAGGGTTAGGGTAGGGGTTAGGGTTAGGGTTAGGGTTTGGGCTGGGGTTAGGGTTAGGGTTAGGGTTGGTGTTAGGCTGAGCGTTAGGGTTCGGTTTGGGGTTAGGGTTAGTGTTAGGGTTAGGGTTGGATTTAGGGTTAGGGTCTGGGTTGTGGTTAGGGTTAGGGTTCGGGTTAGGGTTGGGGTTGAGTTAGGGTTAGGGTTAGGGTTAGTGTTAGGGTTAGTGTTAGGATCAGGGTCAGGGTTAGGGTTCGTGTTAGGTTTAGGGTCGGGGTTAGGATTGGGGTTAGGGTTTGGTTTGGGGTTAGGGTTAGGGTTAGGGTAGTGGTTAGGTTTAGGGTTAGGGTTAGGGTTAGGGTTAGGGTAGGGGTTAGGGTTAGTGTTAGGGTTAGGGTTAGGTTTGGGGTTAGGGTTAGGGTTAGGCTTAGGGTTAGGGTTAAGGTGAGAGTTAGGGTTAGGGTTGGGTTAGGGTTGGGTTAGGGTTAGGGTTAGGGTTAGGGTTGGCGTTAGGGTTAGGTTGCGGGTTAGTGTTGGGGTTAGGGTTAGGTTTAGGCTTAGTGTTAGGGTAGTGTTTAGTGTTAGGGTTAGGGTTAGGGTAGGGGTTAGGGTTAGGGTTAGGGTTTGGGCTGAAGTTCGGGTTTGGGTTAGGGTTAGGGTTAGGGTTGGGGTTAGGGTTAGCGTTAGGGGTAGGTTTCGGTTTAGGGTTAGTGTTAGGGTTAGGGTTGGATTTAGGGTTAGGGTCTGGGTTAGGGTTAGGGTTAGGGTTAGGGTTGGGGTTAGGGTTAGGGTTAGGGTTGAGTTAGGGTTAGGGTTAGGGTTAGGGTTAGGGTTAGGGTTAGGGTCAGGGTCAGGGTTAGGGTTCGGGTTAGGTTTAGGGTCGGGGTTAGGGTTGGGGTTAGGGTTTGGGTTGTGTTAGGGTTGGTGTTAGTGTTAGGGTTAGGGTTGGGTAAAGTTTAGGGTTAGGGGTAGGGTAGGGTTAGGGTTGGGGTTAGGGTTAGGGTTAGGGTTAGGGTTCGGTTTGGGGTTAGGGTTAGGTTTAGGGTTAGGGTTGGATTTAGGGTTAGGGTCAGGTTTAGGGTTATGGTTACGGTTGGGGTTAGGGTTAGGGTTAAGCTTAGGGTTAGGGTTAGGGTTGGGGTTAGGGATGTGGTTAGGGTCAGGGTCAGGGTTAGGGTTAGGGTTAGGGTTAGGTTTAGGGTTGGGGTAGGAGTAGGGGTTAGGGTTAGGGTTGGGGTTAGGGTTAGGGTTAGGTTTGGGGTCAGGGTTAGGGTTAGGGGTAGGGTTAGGTTTAGGGTTGGTGTTAGGGTTAGGGTTAGGGTTAGGGTTAGGGTTAGGGTTGGGGTAGGGGTTAGGGTTAGGGTGGGCTTTAGGATTAGGGTTAGGGTTAGGTTTGTGGTTAGGGTCAGGGTCAGGGTTAGGGTTAGGGTTAGGGTTGGGGTAGGGGTTAGGGTTAGGGTTGGGGTTAGGGTTAGGGTTAGGGTTAGGTTTGGGGTCAGGGATAGGGTGAGGGTTAGGGTTAGGGTTAAGCTTGGGGTTAGGGTTAGGGTTAGGGTTGTGGTTAGGGTTAGTGTTAGGGTTAGGGTTGGATTAAGGGTTAGGGTCTGGGTTAGGGTTAAGGTTAGGGTTGGATTTAGGGTTAGGGTCTGGGTTAGGGTTAGGGTTAGGGTTAGGGTTAAGCTTGTGGTTAGGGTTAGGGTTAGGGTTAGGGTTGTGGTTAGGGTTAGGGTTAGGGATAGGGATAGGGATAGGGTTAGGGTCAGTGTCAGGGTCAGGGTTAGGGTTAGGGTTAGGGTCGGGGTTAGGGTTCGGGTTGGGGTAGAGGTTAGGTTTAGTGTTAGGGTTAGGGTTGGGTTAAGTTTAGGGTTATGGTTAGGGTTAGGGTTGGTGTTAGGGTTGGGTTTAGTGTTGACGTTAGGGTTAGGGTTAGGGTTAGGGTAGTGTTTAGGGTTAGGGTTAGGGTTAGGTTTGGGGTTAGGGTTAGGTTTAGGGTTAGGGTTAATGTTAGGGTTAGGGTTGGATTTAGTTTTAGGGTCTGGGTTAGGGTTAGGGTTGGGGTTAGGGTTAGGGTTAGGGTTGAGTTATGGTTAGGGGTAGGGTTAGGGTTTGGGTTAGGGTTAGGGTTAGGGTTGTATTTAGGGTTAAGTTTAGGGGCAGGGTTATGGTTAGGGTAGGGTTAGGGTTGGGGTAGGGGTTAAGTTTAGGGTTAGGGTTAGGTTTGGGGTTAGGGTTAGGGTTAGGGTTAGGTTCAGGGTCAGGGTCAGGGTTAGGATTAGGGTTAGGGTTAGGTTCGGGGTTAGGGTTCGGGTTGGGGTAGGGTTTAGGTTTACTGTTAGAGTTAGGGTTGGGTTAAGTTTAGTGTTAGGGTTGGGGTTAGGGTTGGTGTTAGGGTTAGGGTTAGGGTTAGGGTAGTGGTTAGGTTTGGGGTTAGGGTTAGGGTTAGGGTAGGGGTTAGGGTTAGTATTAGGGTTAGGGTTAGGTTTGGGGTTAGGGTTAGTGTTAGGGTAAGGGTTAGGGTTGAGTTATGGTTAGGGATAGGGTTAGGGTTTGGGATAGGGTTGTGGTTAGGGTTAGGGTTAGTGTCATGGTTAGGATTAGGGTAGTGTTAGGGTTCTGGTAGGGGTTAGGTTTAGGTTTAGGGTTAGGGTTGGGGTTAGGGTTGGATTTAGGGTTAGGGTCTGGGTTAGGGTTAGGGTTAGGGTTAGGGTTGGGGTTAGGGTTAGGGTTAGGGTTGTGTTAGGGTTAGGGTTAGGGTTAGGGTTAGGGTTAGGGTCAGGGTCAGGGTTAGGGTTCGGGTTAGGTTTAGGGTCGGGGTTAGGGTTGGGGTTAGGGTTTGGGTTGTGTTAGGGTTGGTGTTAGTGTTAGGGTTAGGGTTGGGTTAAGTTTAGGGTTAGGGGTAGGGTAGGGTTAGGGTTGGGGTTAGGGTTAGGGTTAGGGTTAGGGTTCGGTTTGGGGTTAGGGTTAGGTTTAGGGTTAGGGTTGGATTTAGGGTTAGGGTCAGGTTTAGGGTTATGGTTACGGTTGGGGTTAGGGTTAGGGTTAAGCTTAGGGTTAGGGTTAGGGTTAGGGTTAGGGTTGTGGTTAGGGTCAGGGTCAGGGTTAGGGTTAGGGTTAGGTTTAGGGTTGGGGTAGGAGTAGGGGTTAGGGTTAGGGTTGGGGTTAGGGTTAGGGTTAGGTTTGGGGTCAGGGTTAGGGTTAGGGTTAGGGTTAGGTTTAGGGTTGGTGTTAGGGTTAGGGTTAGGGTTAGGGTTGGGGTAGGGGTTAGGGTTAGGGTGGGCTTTAGGATTAGGGTTAGGGTTAGGTTTGTGGTTAGGGTCAGGGTCAGGGTTAGGGTTAGGGTTAGGGTTGGGGTAGGGGTTAGGGTTAGGGTTGGGGTTAGTGTTAGGGTTAGGGTTAGGTTTGGGGTCAGGGATAGTGTTAGGGTAAGGGTTAGGGTTGAGTTATGGTTAGGGATAGGGTTAGGGTTTGGGATAGGGTTGTGGTTAGGGTTAGGGTTAGTGTCATGGTTAGGATTAGGGTAGTGTTAGGGTTCTGGTAGGGGTTAGGTTTAGGTTTAGGGTTAGGGTTGGGGTTAGGGTTAGGGTTAGGGTTGGGGTCAGGGTTAGGGTAAGGGTTAGTGTTAGGTTAAGGGTTGGGGTTAGGGTTAGGGTTAGGGTTGGGTTTAGGATTAGGTTTAGTGTTGGGGTTGGGGTTAGGGTTATGGTTAGGGTTGGGGTTGGGGTTAGGGTTAGGGTTAAGGTGAGAGTTAGGTTTAGGGTTGGGTTAGGGTGGGGTTAGGGTTAGGGTTAGGGTTAGGGTTAGGGTTGGGGTTAGGGTTAGGGTGGGGGTTAGTGTTGGGGTTAGGGTTAGGTTTAGGCTTAGTGTTAGGGTAGTGTTTAGTGTTAGGGTTAGGGTTAGGGTAGGGGTTAGGGTTAGGGTTAGGGTTTGGGCTGGGGTTCGGGTTAGCGTTAGGGTTAGGGTTAGGGTTGGGGTTAGGGTTAGCGTTAGGGTTAGGTTTGGGTTTAGGGTTAGTGTTAGGGTTAGGGATGGATTTAGGGTTAGTGTCTGGGTTAGGGTTAGGGTTAGGGTTGGGGTTAGGGTTGGGGTTAGGGTTGACTAAGGGTTAGGGTTAGGGTTAGGGTTAGGGTTGGGGTTAGGGTTAGCGTTAGGGTTAGGTTTGGGTTTAGGGTTAGTGTTAGGGTTAGGGATGGATTTAGGGTTAGTGTCTGGGTTAGGGTTAGGGTTGGGGTCAGGGTTAAGATTAGGGTTAGGGTTAGGGTTAGGGTTAGTGTTAGGGTTAGGGTTGGGTTAAGTTTAGTGTTAGGGTTGGGGTTAGGGTTGGTGTTAGGGTTAGGGTAGTGGTTAGGTTTAGGGTTAGGGTTAGGGTTAGGGTTAGGGTTAGGGTTAGGGTAGGGGTTAGGGTTAGGGTTAGGGTTAGAGTTAGGGTTGTGGTTAGGGTTAAGTTTAGGGGCAGGGTTAGGGTTAGGTTAGTGTTACGGTTTGGGTAGGGCTCAGGTTTAGGGTTAGGGTTAGGGTTGGGGATAGGGTTAGGGTTAGGGTTAGGGTTAGGGTTAGGGTTGGGGTCAGGGTTAGGGTAAGGGTTAGTGTTAGGTTTAGGGTTGGGGTTAGGGCTAGGGTTAGGGTTAGGGTTGGGGTTAGGATTAGGTTTAGTGTTGGGTTTGGGGTTAGGGTTAGGGTTAGGGTTAGGGTTGTGGTCAGGGTCAGGGTTAGGGTTCGGGTTAGGTTTAGGGTCGGGGTTAGGGTTGGGGTTAGGGTTAGGGTTAGGGTTAGGGTTGGGGTTAGGGTTGGGGTTAGGGTTAGGGTTGGGGTTAGGATCGGGGTTAGGGTTCGGGTTGGGGTCAGGGTTAGGGTAAGGGTTAGTGTTAGGTTTAGGGTTGGGGTTAGGGCTAGGGTTAGGGTTAGGGTTGGGGTTAGGATTAGGTTTAGTGTTGGGTTTGGGGTTAGGGTTAGGGTTATGGTTAGGGTTAGGGTTGTGGTCAGGGTCAGGGTTAGGGTTCGGGTTAGGTTTAGTGTCGGGGTTAGGGTTGGGGTTAGGGTTAGTGTTAGGGTTAGGGTTAGGTTTGGGGTTAGGGTTAGGGTTAGGGTTAGGTTTGGGTTTAGGGTTAATGTTAGGGTTAGGGTTGGATTAAGTTTTAGGGTCTGGGTTAGGGTTAGGGTTGGGGTTAGGGTTAGGGTTAGGGTTGAGTTATGGTTAGGGGTAGGGTTAGGTTTTGGGTTAGGGTTAGGGTTAGGGTTGTGTTAGGGTTGGGGTAGGGGTTAGAGTTAGGGTTACGGTTGGGGTCAGGTTTAGGGTAAGGGTTAGTGTTAGGTTTAGGGTTGGGGTTAGGGATAGGGTTATGGTTTGTGGTTAGGATTAGGTTTCGTGTTGGGGTTGGGGTTAGGGTTAGGGTTATGGTTAGGGATAGGGTTGGGGTCAGGGTTAGGGTTAGGGTTAGGGTTAGTGTTAGGTTTATGGTTGGGGTTAGGGTTAGTATTAGGTTTAAGGTTGGGGTCGGGGTTAGGGTTAGGGTTAGGGTTGGGGATAGGGTTAGGGTTAAGGTTAGGGTTAGGGTTAGGGTTGGGTTAGGGTTGGGTTAGGGTTAGGGTTAGGTTTAGTGTTGGGGTTCGGGTTAGGTTTAGTCTTGGGGTTGGGGTTAGGGTAGGGTTAGGGTTAGGGTAGGGTTAGGGTTAGGGTTGGAGTTAGGGTTAGGGTTAGGGTTAGGGTTAGGGTTAGGTTTTGGGTTAGGGTTAGGGTTAGGGGTAGGGTCGGGGATAGGGTTAGGGTTGGGGTTAGTGTTGGGGTTAGGGTTAGGTTTAGGCTTAGTGTTAGGGTAGTGTTTAGGGTTAGGGTTAGGGTTAGGGTAGGGGTTAGGGTTAGGGTTAGGTTTGGGGTCAGGGTTAGGGTTAGGGTTAGGGTTAGGGCTGGGGTTAGGTTTAGCGTTAGGGTTAGGTTTGGGGTTAGGGTTA
>NC_139475.1:7575000-7577500 GCF_057233095.1 Heloderma suspectum
GGGTTAGGTTTGGGGTCAGGGTTAGGGTTAGGGTTAGGGTTAGGGTTGGGGTTAGGTTTAGCGTTAGGGTTAGGTTTGGGGTTAGGGTTAGTGTTAGGGTTAGGGTTGGATTCAGGGTTAGGGTCTGGGTTAGGGTTAGGGTTAGGGTTAGGTTTGGGGTTAGGGTTAGTGTTAGGGTAAGGGTTAGGGTTGAGTTATGGTTAGGGATAGGGTTAGGGTTTGGGATAGGGTTGTGGTTAGGGTTAGGGTTAGTGTCATGGTTAGGATTAGGGTAGTGTTAGGGTTGGGGTAGGGGTTAGGTTTAGGTTTAGGGTTAGGGTTGGGGTTAGGGTTAGGGTTAGGGTTGGGGTCAGGGTAAGGGTAAGGGTTAGTGTTAGGTTTAGGGTTGGGGTTAGGGTTAGGGTTAGGGTTGGGTTTAGGATTAGGTTTAGTGTTGGGGTTGGGGTTAGGGTTATGGTTAGGGTTGGGGTTGGGGTTAGGGTTAGGGTTAAGGTGAGAGTTAGGTTTAGGGTTGGGTTAGGGTGGGGTTAGGGTTAGGGTTAGGGTTAGGGTTAGGGTTGGGGTTAGGGTTAGGGTGGGGGTTAGTGTTGGGGTTAGGGTTAGGTTTAGGCTTAGTGTTAGGGTAGTGTTTAGTGTTAGGGTTAGGGTTAGGGTAGGGGTTAGGGTTAGGGTTAGGGTTTGGGCTGGGGTTCGGGTTAGGGTTAGGGTTAGGGTTAGGGTTGGGGTTAGGGTTAGCGTTAGGGTTAGGTTTGGGTTTAGGGTTAGTGTTAGGGTTAGGGACGGATTTAGGGTTAGTGTCTGGGTTAGGGTTAGGGTTAGGGTTGGGGTTAGGGTTGGGGTTAGGGTTGACTAAGGGTTAGGGTTAGGGTTAGGGTTAGGGTTGGGGTTAGGGTTAGCGTTAGGGTTAGGTTTGGGTTTAGGGTTAGTGTTAGGGTTAGGGATGGATTTAGGGTTAGTGTCTGGGTTAGGGTTAGGGTTAGGGTTGGGGTCAGGGTTAAGATTAGGGTTAGGGTTAGGGTTAGGGTTAGTGTAAGGGTTAGGGTTGGGTTAAGTTTAGTGTTAGGGTTGGGGTTAGGGTTGGTGATAGGGTTAGGGTTAGGGTTAGGGTAGTGGTTAGGTTTAGGGTTAGGGTTAGGGTTAGGGTTAGGGTTAGGGTAGGGGTTAGTGTTAGGGTTAGGGTTAGAGTTAGGGTTGTGGTTAGGGTTAAGTTTAGGGGCAGGGTTAGGGTTAGGTTAGTGTTACGGTTTGGGTAGGGCTCAGGTTTAGGTTTAGGGTCGGGGTTAGGGTTGGGGTTAGGGTTAGGGTTAGGGTTAGGGTTGGGGTTAGGGTTGGGGTTAGGGTTAGGGTAGGGTTAGTGTCGGGGTTAGGGTTCGGGTTGGGGTCAGGGTTAGGGTAAGGGCTAGTGTTAGGTTTAGGGTTGGGGTTAGGGCTAGGGTTAGGGTTAGGGTTGGGGTTAGGATTAGGTTTAGTGTTGGGTTTGGGGTTAGGGTTAGGGTTAGGGTTATGGTTAGGGTTAGGGTTGTGGTCAGGGTCAGGGTTAGGGTTCGGGTTAGGTTTAGTGTCGGGCTTCGGGTTGGGGTTAGGGTTAGGGTTAGGGTTAGGTTTGGGGTTAGGGTTAGGGTTAGGGTTAGGTTTGGGGTTAGGGTTAATGTTAGGGTTAGGGTTGGATTTAGTTTTAGGGTCTGGGTTAGGGTTAGGGTTGGGGTTAGGGTTAGGGTTAGGGTTGAGTTATGGTTAGAGGTAGGGTTAGGGTTTGGGTTAGGGTTAGGGTTAGGGTTGTGTTAGGGTTGGGGTAGGGGTTAGGGTTAGGGTTACGGTTGGGGTCAGGTTTAGGGTAAGGGTTAGTGTTAGGTTTAGGGTTGGGGTTAGGGATAGGGTTATGGTTTGTGGTTAGGATTAGGTTTCGTGATGGGGTTGGGGTTAGGGTTAGGGTTAGGGTTAGGGTTATGGTTAGGGTTAGGGTTAGGGTTGGGGTCAGGGTTAGGGTTAGGGTTAGGGTTAGTGTTAGGTTTATGGTTGGGGTTAGGGTTAGTATTAGGTTTAAGGTTGGGGTCGGGGTTAGGGTTAGGGTTAGGGTTAGGGTTGGGGATATGGTTAGGGTTAAGGTTAGGGTTAGGGTTAGGGTTGGGTTAGGGTTGGGTTAGGGTTGGGTGAGGGTTAGGGTTAGGTTTAGTGTTGGGGTTCGGGTCAGGTTTAGTCTTGGGGTTGGGGTTAGGGTAGGGTTAGGGTTAGGGTAGGGTTAGGGTTAGGGTTGGGGTTAGGGTTAGGGTTAGGGTTAGGGGTAGGTTTTGGGTTAGGGTTAGGGTTAGGGGTAGGGTCGGGGTTAGGGTTAGGGTTGGGGTTAGTGTTGGGGTTAGGGTTAGGTTTAGGCTTAGTGTTAGGGTAGTGTTTAGGGTTAGGGTTAGGGTTAGGGTAGGGGTTAGGGTTAGGGTTAGGTTTGGGGTCAGGGTTAGGGTTAGGGTGAGGGTTAGGGTTGGGGTTAGGTTTAGCGTTAGGGTTA
>NC_139475.1:7635000-7640000 GCF_057233095.1 Heloderma suspectum
TTAAGGTTAGGGTTGGATTTAGGGTTAGGGTCTGGGTTAGGGTTAGGGTTAGGGTTAGGGTTAAGCTTGTGGTTAGGGTTAGGGTTAGGGTTAGGGTTGTGGTTAGGGTTAGGGTTAGGGATAGGGATAGGGATAGGGTTAGGGTTAGGGTTAGGGTTAGGGTTAGGGTTAGGGTTAGGGTTAGGGTAGTGTTTAGGGTTAGGGTTAGGGTTAGGTTTGGGGTTAGGGTTAGGTTTAGGGTTAGGGTTAATGTTAGGGTTAGGGTTGGATTTAGTTTTTGGGTCTGGGTTAGGGTTAGGGTTGGGGTTAGGGTTAGGGTTAGGGTTGAGTTATGGTTAGGGGTAGGGTTAGGGTTTGGGTTAGGGTTAGGGTTAGGGTTGTGTTTAGGGTTAAGTTTAGGGGCAGGGTTATGGTTAGGGTAGGGTTAGGGTTGGGGTAGGGGTTAAGTTTAGGGTTAGGGTTAGGTTTGGGGTTAGGGTTAGGGTTAGGGTTAGGTTCAGGGTCAGGGTCAGGGTTAGGATTAGGGTTAGGGTTAGGTTCGGGGTTAGGGTTCGGGTTGGGGTAGGGTTTAGGTTTACTGTTAGAGTTAGGGTTCGGTTAAGTTTAGTGTTAGGGTTGGGGTTAGGGTTGGTGTTAGGGTTAGGGTTAGGGTTAGGGTAGTGGTTAGGTTTGGGGTTAGGGTTAGGGTTAGGGTAGGGGTTAGGGTTAGTATTAGGGTTAGGGTTAGGTTTGGGGTTAGGGTTAGTGTTAGGGTAAGGGTTAGGGTTGAGTTATGGTTAGGGATAGGGTTAGGGTTTGGGATAGGGTTGTGGTTAGGGTTAGGGTTAGTGTCATGGTTAGGATTAGGGTAGTGTTAGGGTTCTGGTAGGGGTTAGGTTTAGGTTTAGGGTTAGGGTTGTGGTTAGGGTTGGATTTAGGGTTAGGGTCTGGGTTAGGGTTAGGGTTAGGGTTAGGGTTGGGGTTAGGGTTAGGGTTAGGGTTGAGTTAGGGTTAGGGTTAGGGTTAGGGTCAGGGTCAGGGTCAGGGTTAGGGTTCGGGTTAGGTTTAGGGTCGGGGTTAGGGTTGGGGTTAGGGTTTGGGTTGTGTTAGGGTTGGTGTTAGTGTTAGGGTTAGGGTTGGGTTAAGTTTAGGGTTAGGGGTAGGGTAGGGTTAGGGTTGGGGTTAGGGTTAGGGTTAGGGTTAGGGTTCGGTTTGGGGTTAGGGTTAGGTTTAGGGTTAGGGTTGGATTTAGGGTTAGGGTCAGGTTTAGGGTTATGGTTACGGTTGGGGTTAGGGTTAGGGTTAAGCTTAGGGTTAGGGTTAGGGTTAGGGTTAGGGTTGTGGTTAGGGTCAGGGTCAGGGTTAGGGTTAGGGTTAGGGTTAGGTTTAGGGTTGGGGTAGGAGTAGGGGTTAGGCTTAGGGTTGGGGTTAGGGTTAGGGTTAGGTTTGGGGTCAGGGTTAGGGTTAGGGTTAGGTTTAGGGTTGGTGTTAGGGTTAGGGTTAGGGTTAGGGTTGGGGTAGGGGTTAGGGTTAGGGTGGGCTTTAGGATTAGGGTTAGGGTTAGGTTTGTGGTTAGGGTCAGGGTCAGGGTTAGGGTTAGGGTTAGGGTTGGGGTAGGGGTTAGGGTTAGGGTTGGGGTTAGGGTTAGGGTTAGGGTTAGGTTTGGGGTCAGGGATAGTGTTAGGGTAAGGGTTAGGGTTGAGTTATGGGTAGGGATAGGGTTAGGGTTTGGGATAGGGTTGTGGTTAGGGTTAGGGTTAGTGTCATGGTTAGGATTAGGGTAGTGTTAGGGTTCTGGTAGGGGTTAGGTTTAGGTTTAGGGTTAGGGTTGGGGTTAGGGTTAGGGTTAGGGTTGGGGTCAGGGTTAGGGTAAGGGTTAGTGTTAGGTTAAGGGTTGGGGTTAGGGTTAGGGTTAGGGTTGGGTTTAGGATTAGGTTTAGTGTTGGGGTTGGGGTTAGGGTTATGGTTAGGGTTGGGGTTGGGGTTAGGGTTAGGGTTAAGGCGAGAGTTAGGTTTAGGGTTGGGTTAGGGTGGGGTTAGGGTTAGGGTTAGGGTTAGGGTTAGGGTTGGGGTTAGGGTTAGGGTGGGGGTTAGTGTTGGGGTTAGGGTTAGGTTTAGGCTTAGTGTTAGGGTAGTGTTTAGTGTTAGGGTTAGGGTTAGGGTAGGGGTTAGGGTTAGGGTTAGGGTTTGTGCTGGGGTTCGGGTTAGCGTTAGGGTTAGGGTTAGGGTTGGGGTTAGGGTTAGCGTTAGGGTTAGGTTTGGGTTTAGGGTTAGTGTTAGGGTTAGGGATGGATTTAGGGTTAGTGTCTGGGTTAGGGTTAGGGTTAGGGTTGGGGTTAGGGTTGGGGTTAGGGTTGACTAAGGGTTAGGGTTAGGGTTAGGGTTAGGGTTGGGGTTAGGGTTAGCGTTAGGGTTAGGTTTGGGTTTAGGGTTAGTGTTAGGGTTAGGGATGGATTTAGGGTTAGTGTCTGGGTTAGGGTTAGGGTTGGGGTCAGGGTTAAGATTAGGGTTAGGTTTAGGGTTAGGGTTAGTGTTAGGGTTAGGGTTGGGTTAAGTTTAGTGTTAGGGTTGGGGTTAGGGTTGGTGTTAGGGTTAGGGTAGTGGTTAGGTTTAGGG
This sequence comes from Heloderma suspectum, assembly GCF_057233095.1. Taxonomy (NCBI): domain Eukaryota; kingdom Metazoa; phylum Chordata; class Lepidosauria; order Squamata; family Helodermatidae; genus Heloderma; species Heloderma suspectum. The sequence goes on from NC_139475.1 coordinate 7,637,596, forward strand.
TTAGGGTTAGGGTTAGGGTTAGGGTTAGGGTTAGGGTAGGGGTTAGGGTTAGGGTTAGGGTTAGAGTTAGGGTTGTGGTTAGGGTTAAGTTTAGGGGCAGGGTTAGGGTTAGGTTAGTGTTACGGTTTGGGTAGGGCTCAGGTTTAGGGTTAGGGTTAGGGTTAGGGTTAGGGTTAGGGTTGGGGTCAGGGTTAGGGTAAGGGTTAGTGTTAGGTTTAGGGTTGGGGTTAGGGCTAGGGTTAGGGTTAGGGTTGGGGTTAGGATTAGGTTTAGTGTTGGGTTTGGGGTTAGGGTTAGGGTTAGGGTTAGGGTTAGGGTTAGGGTTGTGGTCAGGGTCAGGGTTAGGGTTCGGGTTAGGTTTAGGGTCGGGGTTAGGGTTGGGGTTAGGGTTAGGGTTAGGGTTAGGGTTGGGGTTAGGGTTGGGGTTAGGGTTAGGGTTGGGGTTAGGATCGGGGTTAGGGTTCGGGTTGGGGTCAGGGTTAGGGTAAGGGTTAGTGTTAGGTTTAGGGTTGGGGTTAGGGCTAGGGTTAGGGTTAGGGTTGGGGTTAGGATTAGGTTTAGTGTTGGGTTTGGGGTTAGGGTTAGGGGTATGGTTAGGGTTAGGGTTGTGGTCAGGGTCAGGGTTAGGGTTCGGGTTAGGTTTAGTGTCGGGGTTAGGGTTGGGGTTAGGGTTAGTGTTAGGGTTAGGGTTAGGTTTGGGGTTAGGGTTAGGGTTAGGGTTAGGTTTGGGTTTAGGGTTAATGTTAGGGTTAGGGTTGGATTAAGTTTTAGGGTCTGGGTTAGGGTTAGGGTTAGGGTTGGGGTTAGGGTTAGGGTTAGGGTTGAGTTATGGTTAGGGGTAGGGTTAGGTTTTGGGTTAGGGTTAGGGTTAGGGTTGTGTTAGGGTTGGGGTAGGGGTTAGAGTTAGGGTTACGGTTGGGGTCAGGTTTAGGGTAAGGGTTAGTGTTAGGTTTAGGGTTGGGGTTAGGGATAGGGTTATGGTTTGTGGTTAGGATTAGGTTTCGTGTTGGGGTTGGGGTTAGGGTTAGGGTTAGGGTTATGGTTAGGGTTAGGGTTGGGGTCAGGGTTAGGGTTAGGGTTAGGGTTAGTGTTAGGTTTATGGTTGGGGTTAGGGTTAGTATTAGGTTTAAGGTTGGGGTCGGGGTTAGGGTTAGGGTTAGGGTTGGGGATAGGGTTAGGGTTAAGGTTAGGGTTAGGGTTAGGGTTGGGTTAGGCTTGGGTTAGGGTTAGGGTTAGGTTTAGTGTTGGGGTTCGGGTTAGGTTTAGTCTTGGGGTTGGGGTTAGGGTAGGGTTAGGGTTAGGGTAGGGTTAGGGTTAGGGTTGGAGTCAGGGTTAGGGTTAGGGTTAGGGTTAGGGTTAGGTTTTGGGTTAGGGTTAGGGTTAGGGTTGGGGTTAGGGTTAAGGTTGGGGTTAGGATCGGGGTTAGGGTTCGGGTTGGGGTCAGGGTTAGGGTAAGGGTTAGTGTTAGGTTTAGGGTTGGGGTTAGGGCTAGGGTTAGGGTTAGGGTTGGGGTTAGGATTAGGTTTAGTGTTGGGTTTGGGGTTAGGGTTAGGGTTATGGTTAGGGTTAGGGTTGTGGTCAGGGTCAGGGTTAGGGTTCGGGTTAGGTTTAGTGTCGGGGTTAGGGTTGGGGTTAGGGTTAGGGTTAGGGTTAGGGTTAGGTTTGGGGTTAGGGTTAGGCTTAGGGTTAGGTTTGGGTTTAGGGTTAATGTTAGGGTTAGGGTTGGATTAAGTTTTAGGGTCTGGGTTAGGGTTAGGGTTGGGGTTAGGGTTAGGGTTAGGGTTGAGTTATGGTTAGGGGTAGGGTTAGGGTTTGGGTTAGGGTTAGGGTTAGGGTTGTGTTAGGGTTGGGGTAGGGGTTAGGGTTAGGGTTACGGTTGGGGTCAGGTTCAGGGTAAGGGTTAGTGTAAGGTTTAGGGTTGGGGTTAGGGATAGGGTTATGGTTTGTGGTTAGGATTAGGTTTCGTGTTGGGGTTGGGGTTAGGGTTAGGGTTATGGTTAGGGTTAGGGTTGGGGTCAGGGTTAGGGTTAGGGTTAGGGTTAGTGTTAGGTTTATGGTTGGGGTTAGGGTTAGTATTAGGTTTAAGGTTGGGGTCGGGGTTAGGGTTAGGGTTAGGGTTAGGGTTGGGGATAGGGTTAGGGTTAAGGTTAGGGTTAGGGTTAGGGTTGGGTTAGGGTTGGGTTAGGGTTAGGGTTAGGTTTAGTGTTGGCGTTCGGGTTAGGTTTAGTCTTGGGGTTGGGGTTAGGGTAGGGTTAGGGTTAGGGTAGGGTTAGGGTTAGGGTTGGAGTTAGGGTTAGGGTTAGGGTTAGGGTTAGGGTTAGGTTTAGGTTTTGGGTTAGGGTTAGGGTTAGGGGTAGGGTCGGGGTTAGGGTTAGGGTTGGGGTTAGTGTTGGGGTTAGGGTTAG
>NC_139475.1:7645000-7647500 GCF_057233095.1 Heloderma suspectum
TTAGGGTTAGGTTCGGGGTTAGGGTTCAGGTTGGGGTAGGGTTTAGGTTTACTGTTATAGTTAGGGTTGGGTTAAGTTTAGTGTTAGGGTTGGGGTTAGGGTTGGTGTTAGGGTTAGGGTTAGGGTTAGGGTAGTGGTTAGGTTTGGGGTTAGGGTTAGGGTTAGGGTAGGGGTTAGGGTTAGTATTAGGGTTAGGATTAGGTTTGGGGTTAGGGTTAGTGTTAGGGTAAGGGTTAGGGTTGAGTTATGGTTAGGGATAGGGTTAGGGTTTGGGATAGGGTTGTGGTTAGGGTTAGGGTTAGTGTCATGGTTAGGATTAGGGTAGTGTTAGGGTTCTGGTAGGGGTTAGGTTTAGGTTTAGGGTTAGGGTTGGGGTTAGGGTTGGATTTAGGGTTAGGGTCTGGGTTAGGGTTAGGGTTAGGGTTAGGGTTGGGGTTAGGGTTAGGGTTAGGGTTGAGTTAGGGTTAGGGTTAGGGTTAGGGTTAGGGTCAGGGTCAGGGTCAGGGTTAGGGTTCGGGTTAGGTTTAGGGTCGGGGTTAGGGTTGGGGTTAGGGTTTGGGTTGTGTTAGGGTTGGTGTTAGTGTTAGGGTTAGGGTTGGGTTAAGTTTAGGGTTAGGGGTAGGGTAGGGTTAGGGTTGGGGTTAGGGTTAGGGTTAGGGTTAGGGTTCGGTTTGGGGTTAGGGTTAGGTTTAGGGTTAGGGTTGGATTTAGGCTTAGGGTCAGGTTTAGGGTTATGGTTACGGTTGGGGTTAGGGTTAGGGTTAAGCTTAGGGTTAGGGTTAGGGTTAGGGTTAGGGTTAGGGTTGTGGTTAGGGTCAGGGTCAGGGTTAGGGTTAGGGTTAGGGTTAGGTTTAGGGTTGGGGTAGGAGTAGGGGTTAGGGTTAGGGTTGGGGTTAGGGTTAGGGTTAGGTTTGGGGTCAGGGTTAGGGTTAGGGTTAGGTTTAGGGTTGGTGTTAGGGTTAGGGTTAGGGTTAGGGTTGGGGTAGGGGTTAGGGTTAGGGTGGGCTTTAGGATTAGGGTTAGGGTTAGGTTTGTGGTTAGGGTCAGGGTCAGGGTTAGGGTTAGGGTTAGGGTTGGGGTAGGGGTTAGGGTTAGGGTTGGGGTTAGGGTTAGGTTTAGGGTTAGGTTTGGGGTCAGGGATAGTGTTAGGGTAAGGGTTAGGGTTGAGTTATGGGTAGGGATAGGGTTAGGGTTTGGGATAGGGTTGTGGTTAGGGTTAGGGTTAGTGTCATGGTTAGGATTAGGGTAGTGTTAGGGTTCTGGTAGGGGTTAGGTTTAGGTTTAGGGTTAGGGTTGGGGTTAGGGTTAGGGTTAGGGTTGGGGTCAGGGTTAGGGTAAGGGTTAGTGTTAGGTTAAGGGTTGGGGTTAGGGTTAGGGTTAGGGTTGGGTTTAGGATTAGGTTTAGTGTTGGGGTTGGGGTTAGGGTTATGGTTAGGGTTGGGGTTGGGGTTAGGGTTAGGGTTAAGGTGAGAGTTAGGTTTAGGGTTGGGTTAGGGTGGGGTTAGGGTTAGGGTTAGGGTTAGGGTTAGGGTTGGGGTTAGGGTTAGGGTGGGGGTTAGTGTTGGGGTTAGGGTTAGGTTTAGGCTTAGTGTTAGGGTAGTGTTTAGTGTTAGGGTTAGGGTTAGGGTAGGGGTTAGGGTTAGGGTTAGGGTTTGTGCTGGGGTTCGGGTTAGCGTTAGGGTTAGGGTTGGGGTTAGGGTTAGCGTTAGGGTTAGGTTTGGGTTTAGGGTTAGTGTTAGGGTTAGGGATGGATTTAGGGTTAGTGTCTGGGTTAGGGTTAGGGTTAGGGTTGGGGTTAGGGTTGGGGTTAGGGTTGACTAAGGGTTAGGGTTAGGGTTAGGGTTAGGGTTGGGGTTAGGGTTAGCGTTAGGGTTAGGTTTGGGTTTAGGGTTAGTGTTAGGGTTAGGGATGGATTTAGGGTTAGTGTCTGGGTTAGGGTTAGGGTTGGGGTCAGGGTTAAGATTAGGGTTAGGTTTAGGGTTAGGGTTAGTGTTAGGGTTAGGGTTGGGTTAAGTTTAGTGTTAGGGTTGGGGTTAGGGTTGGTGTTAGGGTTAGGGTAGTGGTTAGGGTTAGGGTTAGGGTTAGGGTTAGGGTAGGGGTTAGGGTTAGGGTTAGGGTTAGAGTTAGGGTTGTGGTTAGGGTTAAGTTTAGGGGCAGGGTTAGGGTTAGGTTAGTGTTACGGTTTGGGTAGGGCTCAGGTTTAGGGTTAGGGTTAGGGTTAGGGTTAGGGTTAGGGTTGGGGTCAGGGTTAGGGTAAGTGTTAGTGTTAGGTTTAGGGTTGGGGTTAGGGCTAGGGTTAGGGTTAGGGTTGGCGTTAGGATTAGGTTTAGTGTTGGGTTTGGGGTTAGGGTTAGGGTTAGGGTTAGGGTTGTGGACAGGATCAGGGTTAGGGTTCGGGTTAGGTTTAGGGTCGGGGTTAGGGTTGGGGTTAGGGTTAGGGTTAGGGTTAGGGTTGGGGTTAGGGTTGGGGTTAGGGTTAGGGTTGGGGTTAGGATCGGGG
>NC_139475.1:7690000-7692500 GCF_057233095.1 Heloderma suspectum
TAGTGTTAGGTTTAGGGTTGGGGTAACGGTTAGGGTTAGTGTTAGGGTTAGGGTTTGTGGTTAGGATTAGGTTTAGTGTTGGGGTTGGGGTTAGGGTAAGGGTTAGGGTTATGGTTAGGGTTAGGGTTGGGGTCAGGGTTAGGGTTAGGGTTAGGGTTAGTGTTAGGTTTAGGGTTGGGGTTAGGGTTAGGGTTAGGATTAGGTTTAAGTTTGGGGTTGGGTTAGGGTTAGGGTTAGGGTTAGGGTTAGGGTTGGGGTTATGGTTAGGTTTAAGGTTAGGGTTAGGGTTAGGGTTAGGGTTAGGGTTGGGTTAGGGTTGGGTTAGGGTCAGGGTTAGGGTTAGTGTTGGGGTTCGGGTTAGGTTTAGTGTTGGGGTTGGGGTTAGGGTTAGGGTTAGGGTTAGGGTTGGGGTTAGGGTTAGGGTTAGGGTTAGGGTTAGGGTTAGGGTTGGGTTAGGGTTAGGGTTAGGGTTAGGGTTAGGGTTGGGGTTAGGGTTAGGGTTGGGGTTAGTGTTGGGTTTAGGGTTAGGTTTAGGCTGAGTGTTAGGGTAGTGTTTAGGGTTAGGGTTAGGGTTAGGGTAGGGGTTAGGGTTAGGGTTAGGGTTAGGGTTAGGGTTAGGGTTGGGGTTAGGTTTAGGGTTAGGGTTAGGTTTGGGGTTAGGGTTAGTGTTAGGTTTAGGCTTGGATTTAGGGTTAGGGTCTGGGTTAGGGTTAGGGTTAGGGTTAGGGGTGGGGTTAGGGTTAGGGTTGAGTTAGGGTTAGGGTTAGGGTTAGGGTTAGGGTTAGGGTTAGGGTCAGGGTCAGGGTCAGGGTTAGGGTTTGGGTTAGGTTTAGGGTCGGGGTTAGGGTTGGGGTTAGGTTTCGGGTTGGGGTTAGGGTTAGGGTTAGTGTTAGTGATAGGGTTAGGGTTGTGGTTAGGGTTAGGGTTAGGGTTACGGTTAGGGTCAGCGTCAGGGTCAGGGTCAGGGTTAGGATTAGGGTTAGGGTTAGGGTTAGGGTTAGTGTTAGGGTTAGGGTTGGGTTAAGTTTAGTGTTAGGGTTGGGGCTAGGGTTGGTGTTAGGGTTAAGGTTAGGGTTAGGGTAGTGGTTAGGTTTAGGGTTAGGGTTAGGGTTAGGGTTCGGGTAGGGGTGAGGGTTAGGGTTAGGGTTAGAGTTAGGGTTGTGGTTAGGGTTAAGTTTAGGGGCAGGGTTAGGGTTAGGTAAGTGTTACGGTTTGGGTAGGGGTCAGGTTTAGGGTTAGGGTTAGGGTTGGGGATAGGTTTAGGGTTAGGGTTAGGGTTAGGGTTAGGGTTAGGGTTGGGGTCAGGGTTAGGGTAAGGGTTAGTGTTAGGTTTAGGGTTGGGGTTAGGGCTAGGGTTAGGGTTAGGGTTGGGGTTAGGATTAGGTTTAGTGTTGGGTTTGGGGTTAGGGTTAGGGTTATGGTTAGGGTTAGGGTTGTGGTCAGGGTCAGGGTTAGGGTTCGGGTTAGGTTTAGGGTCGGGGTTAGGGTTGGGGTTAGGGTTAGGGTTAGGGTTAGGGTTGGGGTTAGGGTTAGGGTTGGGGTTAGGGTTAGGGTTGGGGTTAGGGTCGGGGTTAGGGTTCGGGTTGGGGTCAGGGTTAGGGTAAGGGTTAGCGTTAGGTTTAGGGTTGGGGTTAGGGCTAGGGTTAGGGTTAGGGTTGGGGTTAGGATTAGGTTTAGTGTTGGGTTTGGGGTTAGGGTTAGGGTTATGGTTAGGGTTAGGGTTGTGGTCAGGGTCAGGGTTAGGGTTCGGGTAAGGGTTAGGGTCGGGGTTAGGGTTGGGGTTAGGTTTAGGGTTATGGTTGGGGTTAGGGTTGGGGTTAGGGTTAGGGTTGGGGTTAGGGTCGGGGTTAGGGTTGGGGTTGGGGTAGTGGTTAGGGTTAGTGTTAGGGTTAGGGTTGGGTTAAGTTTAGTGTTAGGGTTGGGGTTAGGGTTGGTGTTAGGGTTAGGGTTAGGGTTAGGTAGGGGTTAGGGTTAGGGTTAGGCTTAGGGTTAGGGTTAGAGTTAGGGTTGTGGTTAGGGTTAAGTTTAGGGGCAGGGTTAGGGTTAGGTTAGTGTTAGGGTTTGGGTAGGCGTCAGGTTTAGGGTTAGGGTTAGGTTTGGCGATAGGGTTAGGGTTAGGGTTAGGGTTAGGGTTAGGGTTGTGGTCAGGGTCAGGGTTAGGGTTCGGGTTAGGTTTAGGGTCGGGGTTAGGGTTGGGGTTAGGGTTCGGTTTGGGGTTAGGGTTAGGGTTAGTGTTAGTGTTAGTGTTAGTGTTAGGTTTAGGGTTGTGGTTTGTGTTAGTGTTAGGGTTAGGGTTGGATTTAGGGTTAGGGTCTCGGTTAGGGATAGGGTTGGGGTTAGGGTTAGGTTTAGGGTTAGGGTTAGGTTTGGGGTTAGGGTTAGTGTTAGGGTTAGGGTTGGATTTAGGGTTAGGGTCAGGTTTAGGGTTAGGGTTAGGGTTGGGGTTAGGGTTAGGGTTAGGGTTAAGCTTAGGGTTAGGGTTAGGGTTTTGGTTAGGGTC
>NC_139475.1:7730000-7735000 GCF_057233095.1 Heloderma suspectum
GGGTTGAGTTAGTGTAAGGGTTAGGGTTGGATTTAGGGTTAGGGTCTGGGTTAGGGTTGGGGTTAGGGTTCGGGTTGGGGTTAGGTTTAGTGTTAGTGTTAGGGTTGGGTTAAGGTTCGGGTTAGGGTTAGGGTTAGGGTTGGTGTTAGGGTTGGTGTTAGTGTTGAGGGAACGGTTAGGTTTAGGGTTAGGGTAGTGATTAGGGTTAGGGTTAGGGTTAGGGTTGGGGTTAGGGTTAGGGTTAGGGTTAAGCTTAGGGTTAGGGTTAGGTTTGTGGTTAGGGTCAGGGTCAGGGTTAGGGTTAGGGTTAGGGCTAGGGTTAGGGTTGGGGTTAGGGTTGGTGTTAGTATTAGGGTTAGGGTTGGGTTAAGTTTAGGGTTAGGGGTAGGGTAGGGTTAGGGTTGGGGTTAGGGTTAGGGATATGGTTAGGGTTCGGTTTGGGGTTAGGGTTAGTGTTAGGGTTAGGGTTGGATTTAGGGTTAGGGTCAGGTTTAGGGATAGGGCTAGGGTTGGGGTTCGGGTTAGGGTTAGGGTTTGGGTTAGGGTTAGGTTTAGGGTTAGGGTTGGGGTTAGGGTAAGCGTTAGGGTTAGGTTTGGGGTTAGGGTTAGTGTTAGGGTTAGGGTTGGATTTAGGGTTAGGGTCTGGGTTAGGGTTAGGGTTAGGGTTGGGGTTAGGGTTAGGGTTAGGGTTGAGTTAGGGTTAGGGTTAGGGTTAGGGTTAGGGTTAGGGTTGGGGTTACGGTTCGGTTTGGGGTTACGGTTCAGGTTGGTTATGGTTGGTGTTAGTGTTAGGGTTAGGGTTGGGTTAAGTTTAGGGTTAGGGTTAGGGTAGGGTTAGGGTTGGGGTTAGGGTTAGGGTTAGGGTTAGGGTTAGGTTTGGGGTCAGGGTTAGGGTAAGGGTTAGTGTTAGGTTTAGGGTTGGGGTAACGGTTAGGGTTAGTGTTAGGGTTAGGGTTTGTGGTTAGGATTAGGTTTAGTGTTGGGGTTGGGGTTAGGGTAAGGGTTAGGGTTATGGTTAGGGTTAGGGTTGGGGTCAGGGTTAGGGTTAGTGTTAGGTTTAGGGTTGGGGTTAGGGTTAGGGTTAGGATTAGGTTTAAGTTTGGGGTTGGGTTAGGGTTAGGGTTAGGGTTAGGGTTAGGGTTGGGGTTATGGTTAGGTTTAAGGTTAAGGTTAGGGTTAGGGTTAGGGTTGGGGTTAGTGTTGGGTTTAGGGTTAGGTTTAGGCTGAGTGTTAGGGTAGTGTTTAGGGTTAGGGTTAGGGTTAGGGTAGGGGTTAGGGTTAGGGTTAGGGTTAGGGTTAGGGTTAGGGTTGGGGTTAGGTTTAGGGTTAGGGTTAGGTTTGGGGTTAGGGTTAGTGTTAGGTTTAGGCTTGGATTTAGGGTTAGGGTCTGGGTTAGGGTTAGGGTTAGGGTTAGGGGTGGGGTTAGGGTTAGGGTTGAGTTAGGGTTAGGGTTAGGGTTAGGGTTAGGGTTAGGGTTAGGGTCAGGGTCAGGGTCAGGGTTAGGGTTTGGGTTAGGTTTAGGGTCGGGGTTAGGGTTGGGGTTAGGTTTCGGGTTGGGGTTAGGGTTAGGGTTAGTGTTAGTGATAGGGTTAGGGTTGTGGTTAGGGTTAGGGTTAGGGTTACGGTTAGGGTCAGCGTCAGGGTCAGGGTCAGGGTTAGGGTTAGGGTTAGGGTTAGGGTTAGGGTTAGGGTTAGTGTTAGGGTTAGGGTTGGGTTAAGTTTAGTGTTAGGGTTGGGGTTAGGGTTGGTGTTAGGGTTAAGGTTAGGGTTAGGGTAGTGGTTAGGTTTAGGGTTAGGGTTAGGGTTAGGGTTCGGGTAGGGGTGAGGGTTAGGGTTAGGGTTAGAGTTAGGGTTGTGGTTAGGGTTAAGTTTAGGGGCAGGGTTAGGGTTAGGTTAGTGTTACGGTTTGGGTAGGGGTCAGGTTTAGGGTTAGGGTTAGGGTTGGGGATAGGTTTAGGGTTAGGGTTAGGGTTAGGGTTAGGGTTGGGGTCAGGGTTAGGGTAAGGGTTAGTGTTAGGTTTAGGGTTGGGGTTAGGGCTAGGGTTAGGGTTAGGGTTGGGGTTAGGATTAGGTTTAGTGTTGGGTTTGGGGTTAGGGTTAGGGTTATGGTTAGGGTTAGGGTTGTGGTCAGGGTCAGGGTTAGGGTTCGGGTTAGGTTTAGGGTCGGGGTTAGGGTTGGGGTTAGGGTTAGGGTTAGGGTTAGGGTTGGGGTTAGGGTTAGGGTTGGGGTTAGGGTTAGGGTTGGGGTTAGGGTCGGGGTTAGGGTTCGGGTTGGGGTCAGGGTTAGGGTAAGGGTTAGCGTTAGGTTTAGGGTTGGGGTTAGGGCTAGGGTTAGGGTTAGGGTTGGGGTTAGGATTAGGTTTAGTGTTGGGTTTGGGGTTAGGGTTAGGGTTATGGTTAGGGTTAGGGATGTGGTCAGGGTCAGGGTTAGGGTTCGGGTAAGGGTTAGGGTCGGGGTTAGGGTTGGGGTTAGGTTTAGGGTTATGGTTGGGGTTAGGGTTGGGGTTAGGGTTAGGGTTGGGGTTAGGGTCGGGGTTAGGGTTGGGGTTGGGGTAGTGGTTAGGGTTAGTGTTAGGGTTAGGGTTGGGTTAAGTTTAGTGTTAGGGTTGGGGTTAGGGTTGGTGTTAGGGTTAGGGTTAGGGTTAGGTAGGGGTTAGGGTTAGGGTTAGGCTTAGGGTTAGGGTTAGAGTTAGGGTTGTGGTTAGGGTTAAGTTTAGGGGCAGGGTTAGGGTTAGGTTAGTGTTAGGGTTTGGGTAGGCGTCAGGTTTAGGGTTAGGGTTAGGTTTGGCGATAGGGTTAGGGTTAGGGTTAGGGTTAGGGTTAGGGTTGTGGTCAGGGTCAGGGTTAGGGTTCGGGTTAGGTTTAGGGTCGGGGTTAGGGTTGGGGTTAGGGTTCGGTTTGGGGTTAGGGTTAGGGTTAGTGTTAGTGTTAGTGTTAGTGTTAGGTTTAGGGTTGTGGTTTGTGTTAGTGTTAGGGTTAGGGTTGGATTTAGGGTTAGGGTCTCGGTTAGGGATAGGGTTGGGGTTAGGGTTAGGTTTAGGGTTAGGGTTAGGTTTGGGGTTAGGGTTAGTGTTAGGGTTAGGGTTGGATTTAGGGTTAGGGTCAGGTTTAGGGTTAGGGTTAGGGTTGGGGTTAGGGTTAGGGTTAGGGTTAAGCTTAGGGTTAGGGTTAGGGTTTTGGTTAGGGTCAGGATCAGGGTTAGGGTTAGGGTTAGGGTTAGGGTTGGGGTAGGGGTTAGGGTTAGGGTTGGGGTTAGGGATAGGGTTAGGGTTAGGGTTAGGGTTAGGTTTAGGGTTGGTGTTAGGGTTAGGGTTAGGGTTAGGGTTAGGGTTAGGTTTGGGGTTGAGTTAGTGTTAGGGTTAGGATTGGATTTAGGGTTAGGGTTGGGGTTAGGTTTAGTGTTAGTGTTAGGGTTGGGTTAAGGTTCGGGTTAGGGTTAGGGTTAGGGTTGGTGTTAGGGTTGGTGTTAGTGTTGAGGTTACGGTTAGGGTTAGGGTTAGGGTAGTGATTAGGGTTAGGGTTAGGGTTAGGGTTGGGGTTAGGGTTAGGGTTAGGGTTAAGCTTAGGGTTAGGGTTAGGGTTAGGTTTGTGGTTAGGGTCAGGGTCAGGGTTAGGGTTAGGGTTAGGGTTAGGGTTAGGGTTGGGGTAGGGGTTAGGGTTAGGGTTAGGGTTGGGGTTTGGGTTAGGGTTAGGGTTAGGTTTGGGGTTAGGGTTAGGGTTAGGGTTAGGGTTAGGGTTAAGCTTGGGGTTAGGGTTAGGGTTAGGGTTAGGGTTGTGGTTAGGGTTAGTGTTAGGGTTAGGGTTGGATTTACGGTTAGGGTCTGGGTTAGGATTAGGGTTAGGGTTGGATTTAGGGTTAGGGTCTGGGTTTGGGTAAGGGTTAGGGTTGAGTTAGGGTTAGGGTTAGGGTTAGGGTTAGGGTTAAGCTTGGGGTTAGGGTTAGGGTTAGGGTTGTGGTTAGGGTTAGGGTTGGGGTAGTGGTTAGGGTTAGTGTTAGGGTTAGGGTTGGGTTAAGTTTAGTGTTACGGTTGGGGTTAGGGTTGGTGTTAGGGTTAGTGTTAGGGTTAGGGTAGTGGTTAGGTTTAGGGTTAGGGTTAGGGTTAGGGTTAGGGTAGGGGTTAGGGTTAGGGTTAGGGTTAGGGTTAGGGTTAGAGTTAGGGTTGTGGTTAGGGTTAAGTTTAGGGGCAGGGTTAGGGTTAGGTTAGTGTTAGGGTTTGGGTAGGCGTCAGGTTTAGGGTTAGGGTTAGGATTGGCGATAGGGTTAGGGTTAGGGTTAGGGTTAGGGTTAGGGTTGTGGTCAGGGTCAGGGTTAGGGTTCGGGTTAGGTTTAGGGTCGGGGTTAGGGTTGGGGTTAGGGTTCGGGTTGGGGTTAGGGTTAGGGTTAGGGTTAGTGTTAGTGTTAGTGTTAGGTTTAGGGTTGTGGTTAGGGTTAGTGTTAGGGTTAGGGTTGGATTTAGGGTTAGGGTCTCGGTAAGGGATAGGGTTGGGGTTAGGGTTAGGTTTAGGGTTAGGGTTAGGTTTGGGGTTAGGGTTAGTGTTAGGGTTAGGGTTGGATTTAGGGTTAGGGTCAGGTTTAGGGTTAGGGTTAGGGTTGGGGTTAGGGTTAGGGTTAGGATTAAGCTTAGGGTTAGGGTTAGGGTTAGGGTTAGGGTTTTGGTTAGGGTCAGGATCAGGGTTAGGGTTAGGGTTAGGGTTAGGGTTGGGGTAGGGGTTAGGGTTAGGGTTGGGGTTAGGGATAGGGTTAGGGTTTGGGTTAGGGTTAGGTTTAGGGTTGGTGTTAGGGTTAGGGTTAGGGTTAGGGTTAGGGTTAGGGTTAGGTTTGGGGTTGAGTTAGTGTTAGGGTTAGGGTTGGATTTAGGGTTAGGGTCTGGGTTAGGGTTAGGGTTAGGGTTAGGGAAGGGGGTTAGGGTTAGGGTTGTGTTAGGGTTAGGGTTAGGGTTAGGTTTAGGGTCAGGGTCAGTGTTAGGGTTAGGGTTGTGGTTAGGGTTAGGGTTAGGGTT
>NC_139475.1:7762500-7765000 GCF_057233095.1 Heloderma suspectum
AGGGTTCGGTTTGGGGTTAGGGTTAGTGTTAGGGTTAGGGTTGGATTTAGGGTTAGGGTCAGGTTTAGGGATAGGGCTAGGGTTGGGGTTCGGGTTAGGGTTAGGGTTTGGGTTAGGGTTAGGTTTAGGGTTAGGGTTGGGGTTAGGGTAAGCGTTAGGGTTAGGTTTGGGGTTAGGGTTAGTGTTAGGGTTAGGGTTGGATTTAGGGTTAGGGTCTGGGTTAGGGTTAGGGTTAGGGTTGGGGTTAGGGTTAGGGTTAGGGTTGAGTTAGGGTTAGGGTTAGGGTTAGGGTTAGGGTTAGGGTTGGGGTTACGGTTCGGTTTGGGGTTACGGTTCAGGTTGGTTATGGTTGGTGTTAGTGTTAGGGTTAGGGTTGGGTTAAGTTTAGGGTTAGGGTTAGGGTAGGGTTAGGGTTGGGGTTAGGGTTAGGGTTAGGGTTAGGGTTAGGTTTGGGGTCAGGGTTAGGGTAAGGGTTAGTGTTAGGTTTAGGGTTGGGGTAACGGTTAGGGTTAGTGTTAGGGTTAGGGTTTGTGGTTAGGATTAGGTTTAGTGTTGGGGTTGGGGTTAGGGTAAGGGTTAGGGTTATGGTTAGGGTTAGGGTTGGGGTCAGGGTTAGGGTTAGTGTTAGGTTTAGGGTTGGGGTTAGGGTTAGGGTTAGGATTAGGTTTAAGTTTGGGGTTGGGTTAGGGTTAGGGTTAGGGTTAGGGTTAGGGTTGGGGTTATGGTTAGGTTTAAGGTTAAGGTTAGGGTTAGGGTTAGGGTTGGGGTTAGTGTTGGGTTTAGGGTTAGGTTTAGGCTGAGTGTTAGGGTAGTGTTTAGGGTTAGGGTTAGGGTTAGGGTAGGGGTTAGGGTTAGGGTTAGGGTTAGGGTTAGGGTTAGGGTTGGGGTTAGGTTTAGGGTTAGGGTTAGGTTTGGGGTTAGGGTTAGTGTTAGGTTTAGGCTTGGATTTAGGGTTAGGGTCTGGGTTAGGGTTAGGGTTAGGGTTAGGGGTGGGGTTAGGGTTAGGGTTGAGTTAGGGTTAGGGTTAGGGTTAGGGTTAGGGTTAGGGTTAGGGTCAGGGTCAGGGTCAGGGTTAGGGTTTGGGTTAGGTTTAGGGTCGGGGTTAGGGTTGGGGTTAGGTTTCGGGTTGGGGTTAGGGTTAGGGTTAGTGTTAGTGATAGGGTTAGGGTTGTGGTTAGGGTTAGGGTTAGGGTTACGGTTAGGGTCAGCGTCAGGGTCAGGGTCAGGGTTAGGGTTAGGGTTAGGGTTAGGGTTAGGGTTAGGGTTAGTGTTAGGGTTAGGGTTGGGTTAAGTTTAGTGTTAGGGTTGGGGTTAGGGTTGGTGTTAGGGTTAAGGTTAGGGTTAGGGTAGTGGTTAGGTTTAGGGTTAGGGTTAGGGTTAGGGTTCGGGTAGGGGTGAGGGTTAGGGTTAGGGTTAGAGTTAGGGTTGTGGTTAGGGTTAAGTTTAGGGGCAGGGTTAGGGTTAGGTTAGTGTTACGGTTTGGGTAGGGGTCAGGTTTAGGGTTAGGGTTAGGGTTGGGGATAGGTTTAGGGTTAGGGTTAGGGTTAGGGTTAGGGTTGGGGTCAGGGTTAGGGTAAGGGTTAGTGTTAGGTTTAGGGTTGGGGTTAGGGCTAGGGTTAGGGTTAGGGTTGGGGTTAGGATTAGGTTTAGTGTTGGGTTTGGGGTTAGGGTTAGGGTTATGGTTAGGGTTAGGGTTGTGGTCAGGGTCAGGGTTAGGGTTCGGGTTAGGTTTAGGGTCGGGGTTAGGGTTGGGGTTAGGGTTAGGGTTAGGGTTAGGGTTGGGGTTAGGGTTAGGGTTGGGGTTAGGGTTAGGGTTGGGGTTAGGGTCGGGGTTAGGGTTCGGGTTGGGGTCAGGGTTAGGGTAAGGGTTAGCGTTAGGTTTAGGGTTGGGGTTAGGGCTAGGGTTAGGGTTAGGGTTGGGGTTAGGATTAGGTTTAGTGTTGGGTTTGGGGTTAGGGTTAGGGTTATGGTTAGGGTTAGGGATGTGGTCAGGGTCAGGGTTAGGGTTCGGGTAAGGGTTAGGGTCGGGGTTAGGGTTGGGGTTAGGTTTAGGGTTATGGTTGGGGTTAGGGTTGGGGTTAGGGTTAGGGTTGGGGTTAGGGTCGGGGTTAGGGTTGGGGTTGGGGTAGTGGTTAGGGTTAGTGTTAGGGTTAGGGTTGGGTTAAGTTTAGTGTTAGGGTTGGGGTTAGGGTTGGTGTTAGGGTTAGGGTTAGGGTTAGGTAGGGGTTAGGGTTAGGGTTAGGCTTAGGGTTAGGGTTAGAGTTAGGGTTGTGGTTAGGGTTAAGTTTAGGGGCAGGGTTAGGGTTAGGTTAGTGTTAGGGTTTGGGTAGGCGTCAGGTTTAGGGTTAGGGTTAGGTTTGGCGATAGGGTTAGGGTTAGGGTTAGGGTTAGGGTTAGGGTTGTGGTCAGGGTCAGGGTTAGGGTTCGGGTTAGGTTTAGGGTCGGGGTTAGGGTTGGGGTTAGGGTTCGGTTTGGGGTTAGGGTTAGGGTTAGTGTTAGT
>NC_139475.1:7780000-7782500 GCF_057233095.1 Heloderma suspectum
GTTAGGGTTAGTGTTAGTGATAGGGTTAGGGTTGTGGTTAGGGTTAGGGTTAGGGTTACGGTTAGGGTCAGCGTCAGGGTCAGGGTCAGGGTTAGGGTTAGGGTTAGGGTTAGGGTTAGGGTTAGGGTTAGGGTTAGTGTTAGGGTTAGGGTTGGGTTAAGTTTAGTGTTAGGGTTGGGGTTAGGGTTGGTGTTAGGGTTAAGGTTAGGGTTAGGGTAGTGGTTAGGTTTAGGGTTAGGGTTAGGGTTAGGGTTCGGGTAGGGGTGAGGGTTAGGGTTAGGGTTAGAGTTAGGGTTGTGGTTAGGGTTAAGTTTAGGGGCAGGGTTAGGGTTAGGTTAGTGTTACGGTTTGGGTAGGGGTCAGGTTTAGGGTTAGGGTTAGGGTTGGGGATAGGTTTAGGGTTAGGGTTAGGGTTAGGGTTAGGGTTGGGGTCAGGGTTAGGGTAAGGGTTAGTGTTAGGTTTAGGGTTGGGGTTAGGGCTAGGGTTAGGGTTAGGGTTGGGGTTAGGATTAGGTTTAGTGTTGGGTTTGGGGTTAGGGTTAGGGTTATGGTTAGGGTTAGGGTTGTGGTCAGGGTCAGGGTTAGGGTTCGGGTTAGGTTTAGGGTCGGGGTTAGGGTTGGGGTTAGGGTTAGGGTTAGGGTTAGGGTTGGGGTTAGGGTTAGGGTTGGGGTTAGGGTTAGGGTTGGGGTTAGGGTCGGGGTTAGGGTTCGGGTTGGGGTCAGGGTTAGGGTAAGGGTTAGCGTTAGGTTTAGGGTTGGGGTTAGGGCTAGGGTTAGGGTTAGGGTTGGGGTTAGGATTAGGTTTAGTGTTGGGTTTGGGGTTAGGGTTAGGGTTATGGTTAGGGTTAGGGTTGTGGTCAGGGTCAGGGTTAGGGTTCGGGTAAGGGTTAGGGTCGGGGTTAGGGTTGGGGTTAGGTTTAGGGTTATGGTTGGGGTTAGGGTTGGGGTTAGGGTTAGGGTTGGGGTTAGGGTCGGGGTTAGGGTTGGGGTTGGGGTAGTGGTTAGGGTTAGTGTTAGGGTTAGGGTTGGGTTAAGTTTAGTGTTAGGGTTGGGGTTAGGGTTGGTGTTAGGGTTAGGGTTAGGGTTAGGTAGGGGTTAGGGTTAGGGTTAGGCTTAGGGTTAGGGTTAGAGTTAGGGTTGTGGTTAGGGTTAAGTTTAGGGGCAGGGTTAGGGTTAGGTTAGTGTTAGGGTTTGGGTAGGCGTCAGGTTTAGGGTTAGGGTTAGGTTTGGCGATAGGGTTAGGGTTAGGGTTAGGGTTAGGGTTAGGGTTGTGGTCAGGGTCAGGGTTAGGGTTCGGGTTAGGTTTAGGGTCGGGGTTAGGGTTGGGGTTAGGGTTCGGTTTGGGGTTAGGGTTAGGGTTAGTGTTAGTGTTAGTGTTAGTGTTAGGTTTAGGGTTGTGGTTTGTGTTAGTGTTAGGGTTAGGGTTGGATTTAGGGTTAGGGTCTCAGTTAGGGATAGGGTTGGGGTTAGGGTTAGGTTTAGGGTTAGGGTTAGGTTTGGGGTTAGGGTTAGTGTTAGGGTTAGGGTTGGATTTAGGGTTAGGGTCAGGTTTAGGGTTAGGGTTAGGGTTGGGGTTAGGGTTAGGGTTAGGGTTAAGCTTAGGGTTAGGGTTAGGGTTTTGGTTAGGGTCAGGATCAGGGTTAGGGTTAGGGTTAGGGTTAGGGTTGGGGTAGGGGTTAGGGTTAGGGTTGGGGTTAGGGATAGGGTTAGGGTTAGGGTTAGGGTTAGGTTTAGGGTTGGTGTTAGGGTTAGGGTTAGGGTTAGGGTTAGGGTTAGGTTTGGGGTTGAGTTAGTGTTAGGGTTAGGATTGGATTTAGGGTTAGGGTTGGGGTTAGGTTTAGTGTTAGTGTTAGGGTTGGGTTAAGGTTCGGGTTAGGGTTAGGGTTAGGGTTGGTGTTAGGGTTGGTGTTAGTGTTGAGGTTACGGTTAGGGTTAGGGTTAGGGTAGTGATTAGGGTTAGGGTTAGGGTTAGGGTTGGGGTTAGGGTTAGGGTTAGGGTTAAGCTTAGGGTTAGGGTTAGGGTTAGGTTTGTGGTTAGGGTCAGGGTCAGGGTTAGGGTTAGGGTTAGGGTTAGGGTTAGGGTTGGGGTAGGGGTTAGGGTTAGGGTTAGGGTTGGGGTTTGGGTTAGGGTTAGGGTTAGGTTTGGGGTTAGGGTTAGGGTTAGGGTTAGGGTTAGGGTTAAGCTTGGGGTTAGGGTTAGGGTTAGGTTTAGGGTTGTGGTTAGGGTTAGTGTTAGGGTTAGGGTTGGATTTACGGTTAGGGTCTGGGTTAGGATTAGGGTTAGGGTTGGATTTAGGGTTAGGGTCTGGGTTTGGGTAAGGGTTAGGGTTGAGTTAGGGTTAGGGTTAGGGTTAGGGTTAGGGTTAAGCTTGGGGTTAGGGTTAGGGTTAGGGTTGTGGTTAGGGTTAGGGTTGGGGTAGTGGTTAGGGTTAGTGTTAGGGTTAGGGTTGGGTTAAGTTTAGTGTTACGGTTGGGGTTAGGGTTGGTGTTAGGGTTAGTG
>NC_139475.1:7810000-7812500 GCF_057233095.1 Heloderma suspectum
AAGGTTAGGGTTAGGGTTGGGTTAGGGTTAGGGTTAGGGGTAGGGTCGGGGTTAGGGTTAGGGTTGGGGTTAGTGTTGGGGTTAGGGTTAGGTTTAGGCTTAGTGTTAGGGTAGTGTTTAGGGTTAGGGTTAGGGTTAGGGTAGGGGTTAGGGTTAGGGTTAGGTTTGGGGTCAGGGTTAGGGTTAGGGTTAGGGTTAGGGTTGGGGTTAGGTTTAGCGTTAGGGTTAGGTTTGGGGTTAGGGTTAGTGTTAGGGTTAGGGTTGGATTCAGGGTTAGGGTCTGGGTTAGGGTTAGGGTTAGGGTTAGGTTTGGGGTTAGGGTTAGTGTTAGGGTAAGGGTTAGGGTTGAGTTATGGTTAGGGATAGGGTTAGGGTTTGGGATAGGGTTGTGGTTAGGGTTAGGGTTAGTGTCATGGTTAGGAGTAGGGTAGTGTTAGGGTTGGGGTAGGGGTTAGGTTTAGGTTTAGGGTTAGGGTTGGGGTTAGGGTTAGGGTTAGGGTTGGGGTCAGGGTAAGGGTAAGGGTTAGTGTTAGGTTTAGGGTTGGGGTTAGGGTTAGGGTTAGGGTTGGGTTTAGGATTAGGTTTAGTGTTGGGGTTGGGGTTAGGGTTATGGTTAGGGTTGGGGTTGGGGTTAGGGTTAGGGTTAAGGTGAGAGTTAGGTTTAGGGTTGGGTTAGGGTGGGGTTAGGGTTAGGGTTAGGGTTAGGGTTGGGGTTAGGGTTAGGGTGGGGGTTAGTGTTGGGGTTAGGGTTAGGTTTAGGCTTAGTGTTAGGGTAGTGTTTAGTGTTAGGGTTAGGGTTAGGGTAGGGGTTAGGGTTAGGGTTAGGGTTTGGGCTGGGGTTCGGGTTAGGGTTAGGGTTAGGGTTAGGGTTGGGGTTAGGGTTAGCGTTAGGGTTAGGTTTGGGTTTAGGGTTAGTGTTAGGGTTAGGGATGGATTTAGGGTTAGTGTCTGGGTTAGGGTTAGGGTTGGGGTTAGGGTTGGGGTTAGGGTTGACTAAGGGTTAGGGTTAGGGTTAGGGTTAGGGTTAGGGTTAGGGTTGGGGTTAGGGTTAGCGTTAGGGTTAGGTTTGGGTTTAGGGTTAGTGTTAGGGTTAGGGATGGATTTAGGGTTAGTGTCTGGGTTAGGGTTAGGGTTAGGGTTGGGGTCAGGGTTAAGATTAGGGTTAGGGTTAGGGTTAGGGTTAGTGTAAGGGTTAGGGTTGGGTTAAGTTTAGTGTTAGGGTTGGGGTTAGGGTTGGTGATAGGGTTAGGGTTAGGGTTAGGGTAGTGGTTAGGTTTAGGGTTAGGGTTAGGGTTAGGGTTAGGGTTAGGGTAGGGGTTAGTGTTAGGGTTAGGGTTAGAGTTAGGGTTGTGGTTAGGGTTAAGTTTAGGGGCAGGGTTAGGGTTAGGTTAGTGTTACGGTTTGGGTAGGGCTCAGGTTTAGGTTTAGGGTCGGGGTTAGGGTTGGGGTTAGGGTTAGGGTTAGGGTTAGGGTTGGGGTTAGGGTTGGGGTTAGGGTTAGGGTAGGGTTAGTGTCGGGGTTAGGGTTCGGGTTGGGGTCAGGGTTAGGGTAAGGGCTAGTGTTAGGTTTAGGGTTGGGGTTAGGGCTAGGGTTAGGGTTAGGGTTGGGGTTAGGATTAGGTTTAGTGTTGGGTTTGGGGTTAGGGTTAGGGTTAGGGTTAGGGTTGTGGTCAGGGTCAGGGTTAGGGTTCGGGTTAGGTTTAGTGTCGGGCTTCGGGTTGGGGTTAGGGTTAGGGTTAGGGTTAGGTTTGGGGTTAGGGTTAGGGTTAGGGTTAGGTTTGGGGTTAGGGTTAATGTTAGGGTTAGGGTTGGATTTAGTTTTAGGGTCTGGGTTAGGGTTAGGGTTGGGGTTAGGGTTAGGGTTAGGGTTGAGTTATGGTTAGAGGTAGGGTTAGGGTTTGGGTTAGGGTTAGGGTTAGGGTTGTGTTAGGGTTGGGGTAGGGGTTAGGGTTAGGGTTACGGTTGGGGTCAGGTTTAGGGTAAGGGTTAGTGTTAGGTTTAGGGTTGGGGTTAGGGATAGGTTTATGGTTTGTGGTTAGGATTAGGTTTCGTGATGGGGTTGGGGTTAGGGTTAGGGTTAGGGTTAGGGTTATGGTTAGGGTTAGGGTTAGGGTTGGGGTCAGGGTTAGGGTTAGGGTTAGGGTTAGTGTTAGGTTTATGGTTGGGGTTAGGGTTAGTATTAGGTTTAAGGTTGGGGTCGGGGTTAGGGTTAGGGTTAGGGTTAGGGTTGGGGATATGGTTAGGGTTAAGGTTAGGGTTAGGGTTAGGGTTGGGTTAGGGTTGGGTTAGGGTTGGGTGAGGGTTAGGGTTAGGTTTAGTGTTGGGGTTCGGGTTAGGTTTAGTCTTGGGGTTGGGGTTAGGGTAGGGTTAGGGTTAGGGTAGGGTTAGGGTTAGGGTTGGGGTTAGGGTTAGGGTTAGGGTTAGGGGTAGGTTTTGGGTTAGGGTTAGGGTTAGGGGTAGGGTCGGGGTTAGGGTTAGGGTTGGGGTTAGTGTTGGGGTTA
>NC_139475.1:7827500-7830000 GCF_057233095.1 Heloderma suspectum
TTATGGTTGGGGTTAGGGTTAGTATTAGGTTTAAGGTTGGGGTCGGGGTTAGGGTTAGGGTTAGGGTTAGGGTTGGGGATAGGGTTAGGGTTAAGGTTAGGGTTAGGGTTAGGGTTAGGGTTGGGTTAGGGTTGGGTTAGGGATGGGTTAGGGTTAGGGTTAGGTTTAGTGTTGGGGTTCGTGTTAGGTTTAGTCTTGGGGTTGGGGTTAGGGTAGGGTTAGGGTTAGGGTTGGGGTTAAGGTTAGGGTTAGGGTTGGGTTAGGGTTAGGGTTAGGGGTAGGGTCGGGGTTAGGGTTAGGGTTGGGGTTAGTGTTGGGGTTAGGGTTAGGTTTAGGCTTAGTGTTAGGGTAGTGTTTAGGGTTAGGGTTAGGGTTAGGGTAGGGGTTAGGGTTAGGGTTAGGTTTGGGGTCAGGGTTAGGGTTAGGGTTAGGGTTAGGGTTGGGGTTAGGTTTAGCGTTAGGGTTAGGTTTGGGGTTAGGGTTAGTGTTAGGGTTAGGGTTGGATTCAGGGTTAGGGTCTGGGTTAGGGTTAGGGTTAGGGTTAGGTTTGGGGTTAGGGTTAGTGTTAGGGTAAGGGTTAGGGTTGAGTTATGGTTAGGGATAGGGTTAGGGTTTGGGATAGGGTTGTGGTTAGGGTTAGGGTTAGTGTCATGGTTAGGATTAGGGTAGTGTTAGGGTTGGGGTAGGGGTTAGGTTTAGGTTTAGGGTTAGGGTTGGGGTTAGGGTTAGGGTTAGGGTTGGGGTCAGGGTAAGGGTAAGGGTTAGTGTTAGGTTTAGGGTTGGGGTTAGGGTTAGGGTTAGGGTTGGGTTTAGGATTAGGTTTAGTGTTGGGGTTGGGGTTAGGGTTATGGTTAGGGTTGGGGTTGGGGTTAGGGTTAGGGTTAAGGTGAGAGTTAGGTTTAGGGTTGGGTTAGGGTGGGGTTAGGGTTAGGGTTAGGGTTAGGGTTAGGGTTAGGGTTGGGGTTAGGGTTAGGGTGGGGGTTAGTGTTGGGGTTAGGGTTAGGTTTAGGCTTAGTGTTAGGGTAGTGTTTAGTGTTAGGGTTAGGGTTAGGGTAGGGGTTAGGGTTAGGGTTAGGGTTTGGGCTGGGGTTCGGGTTAGGGTTAGGGTTAGGGTTAGGGTTGGGGTTAGGGTTAGCGTTAGGGTTAGGTTTGGGTTTAGGGTTAGTGTTAGGGTTAGGGATGGATTTAGGGTTAGTGTCTGGGTTAGGGTTAGGGTTAGGGTTGGGGTTAGGGTTGGGGTTAGGGTTGACTAAGGGTTAGGGTTAGGGTTAGGGTTAGGGTTGGGGTTAGGGTTAGCGTTAGGGTTAGGTTTGGGTTTAGGGTTAGTGTTAGGGTTAGGGATGGATTTAGGGTTAGTGTCTGGGTTAGGGTTAGGGTTAGGGTTGGGGTCAGGGTTAAGATTAGGGTTAGGGTTAGGGTTAGGGTTAGTGTAAGGGTTAGGGTTGGGTTAAGTTTAGTGTTAGGGTTGGGGTTAGGGTTGGTGATAGGGTTAGGGTTAGGGTTAGGGTAGTGGTTAGGTTTAGGGTTAGGGTTAGGGTTAGGGTTAGGGTTAGGGTAGGGGTTAGTGTTAGGGTTAGGGTTAGAGTTAGGGTTGTGGTTAGGGTTAAGTTTAGGGGCAGGGTTAGGGTTAGGTTAGTGTTACGGTTTGGGTAGGGCTCAGGTTTAGGTTTAGGGTCGGGGTTAGGGTTGGGGTTAGGGTTAGGGTTAGGGTTAGGGTTGGGGTTAGGGTTGGGGTTAGGGTTAGGGTAGGGTTAGTGTCGGGGTTAGGGTTCGGGTTGGGGTCAGGGTTAGGGTAAGGGCTAGTGTTAGGTTTAGGGTTGGGGTTAGGGCTAGGGTTAGGGTTAGGGTTGGGGTTAGGATTAGGTTTAGTGTTGGGTTTGGGGTTAGGGTTAGGGTTAGGGTTATGGTTAGGGTTAGGGTTGTGGTCAGGGTCAGGGTTAGGGTTCGGGTTAGGTTTAGTGTCGGGCTTCGGGTTGGGGTTAGGGTTAGGGTTAGGGTTAGGTTTGGGGTTAGGGTTAGGGTTAGGGTTATGTTTGGGGTTAGGGTTAATGTTAGGGTTAGGGTTGGATTTAGTTTTAGGGTCTGGGTTAGGGTTAGGGTTGGGGTTAGGGTTAGGGTTAGGGTTGAGTTATGGTTAGAGGTAGGGTTAGGGTTTGGGTTAGGGTTAGGGTTAGGGTTGTGTTAGGGTTGGGGTAGGGGTTAGGGTTAGGGTTACGGTTGGGGTCAGGTTTAGGGTAAGGGTTAGTGTTAGGTTTAGGGTTGGGGTTAGGGATAGGGTTATGGTTTGTGGTTAGGATTAGGTTTCGTGATGGGGTTGGGGTTAGGGTTAGGGTTAGGGTTAGGGTTATGGTTAGGGTTAGGGTTAGGGTTGGGGTCAGGGTTAGGGTTAGGGTTAGGGTTAGTGTTAGGTTTATGGTTGGGGTTAGGGTTAGTATTAGGTTTAAGGTTGGGGTCGGGGTTAGGGTTAGGGTTAGGGTTAGGGTTGGGGATATGGTTAGGG
>NC_139475.1:7867500-7870000 GCF_057233095.1 Heloderma suspectum
TTGGGGTAACGGTTAGGGTTAGTGTTAGGGTTAGGGTTTGTGGTTAGGATTAGGTTTAGTGTTGGGGTTGGGGTTAGGGTAAGGGTTAGGGTTATGGTTAGGGTTAGGGTTGGGGTCAGGGTTAGGGTTAGGGTTAGGGTTAGTGTTAGGTTTAGGGTTGGGGTTAGGGTTAGGGTTAGGATTAGGTTTAAGTTTGGGGTTGGGTTAGGGTTAGGGTTAGGGTTAGGGTTAGGGTTGGGGTTATGGTTAGGTTTAAGGTTAGGGTTAGGGTTAGGGTTAGGGTTAGGGTTGGGTTAGGGTTGGGTTAGGGTCAGGGTTAGGGTTAGTGTTGGGGTTCGGGTTAGGTTTAGTGTTGGGGTTGGGGTTAGGGTTAGGGTTAGGGTTAGGGTTGGGGTTAGGGTTAGGGTTAGGGTTAGGGTTAGGGTTAGGGTTGGGTTAGGGTTAGGGTTAGGGTTAGGGTTAGGGTTGGGGTTAGGGTTAGGGTTGGGGTTAGTGTTGGGTTTAGGGTTAGGTTTAGGCTGAGTGTTAGGGTAGTGTTTAGGGTTAGGGTTAGGGTTAGGGTAGGGGTTAGGGTTAGGGTTAGGGTTAGGGTTAGGGTTAGGGTTGGGGTTAGGTTTAGGGTTAGGGTTAGGTTTGGGGTTAGGGTTAGTGTTAGGTTTAGGCTTGGATTTAGGGTTAGGGTCTGGGTTAGGGTTAGGGTTAGGGTTAGGGGTGGGGTTAGGGTTAGGGTTGAGTTAGGGTTAGGGTTAGGGTTAGGGTTAGGGTTAGGGTTAGGGTCAGGGTCAGGGTCAGGGTTAGGGTTTGGGTTAGGTTTAGGGTCGGGGTTAGGGTTGGGGTTAGGTTTCGGGTTGGGGTTAGGGTTAGGGTTAGTGTTAGTGATAGGGTTAGGGTTGTGGTTAGGGTTAGGGTTAGGGTTACGGTTAGGGTCAGCGTCAGGGTCAGGGTCAGGGTTAGGATTAGGGTTAGGGTTAGGGTTAGGGTTAGTGTTAGGGTTAGGGTTGGGTTAAGTTTAGTGTTAGGGTTGGGGCTAGGGTTGGTGTTAGGGTTAAGGTTAGGGTTAGGGTAGTGGTTAGGTTTAGGGTTAGGGTTAGGGTTAGGGTTCGGGTAGGGGTGAGGGTTAGGGTTAGGGTTAGAGTTAGGGTTGTGGTTAGGGTTAAGTTTAGGGGCAGGGTTAGGGTTAGGTAAGTGTTACGGTTTGGGTAGGGGTCAGGTTTAGGGTTAGGGTTAGGGTTGGGGATAGGTTTAGGGTTAGGGTTAGGGTTAGGGTTAGGGTTAGGGTTGGGGTCAGGGTTAGGGTAAGGGTTAGTGTTAGGTTTAGGGTTGGGGTTAGGGCTAGGGTTAGGGTTAGGGTTGGGGTTAGGATTAGGTTTAGTGTTGGGTTTGGGGTTAGGGTTAGGGTTATGGTTAGGGTTAGGGTTGTGGTCAGGGTCAGGGTTAGGGTTCGGGTTAGGTTTAGGGTCGGGGTTAGGGTTGGGGTTAGGGTTAGGGTTAGGGTTAGGGTTGGGGTTAGGGTTAGGGTTGGGGTTAGGGTTAGGGTTGGGGTTAGGGTCGGGGTTAGGGTTCGGGTTGGGGTCAGGGTTAGGGTAAGGGTTAGCGTTAGGTTTAGGGTTGGGGTTAGGGCTAGGGTTAGGGTTAGGGTTGGGGTTAGGATTAGGTTTAGTGTTGGGTTTGGGGTTAGGGTTAGGGTTATGGTTAGGGTTAGGGTTGTGGTCAGGGTCAGGGTTAGGGTTCGGGTAAGGGTTAGGGTCGGGGTTAGGGTTGGGGTTAGGTTTAGGGTTATGGTTGGGGTTAGGGTTGGGGTTAGGGTTAGGGTTGGGGTTAGGGTCGGGGTTAGGGTTGGGGTTGGGGTAGTGGTTAGGGTTAGTGTTAGGGTTAGGGTTGGGTTAAGTTTAGTGTTAGGGTTGGGGTTAGGGTTGGTGTTAGGGTTAGGGTTAGGGTTAGGTAGGGGTTAGGGTTAGGGTTAGGCTTAGGGTTAGGGTTAGAGTTAGGGTTGTGGTTAGGGTTAAGTTTAGGGGCAGGGTTAGGGTTAGGTTAGTGTTAGGGTTTGGGTAGGCGTCAGGTTTAGGGTTAGGGTTAGGTTTGGCGATAGGGTTAGGGTTAGGGTTAGGGTTAGGGTTAGGGTTGTGGTCAGGGTCAGGGTTAGGGTTCGGGTTAGGTTTAGGGTCGGGGTTAGGGTTGGGGTTAGGGTTCGGTTTGGGGTTAGGGTTAGGGTTAGTGTTAGTGTTAGTGTTAGTGTTAGGTTTAGGGTTGTGGTTTGTGTTAGTGTTAGGGTTAGGGTTGGATTTAGGGTTAGGGTCTCGGTTAGGGATAGGGTTGGGGTTAGGGTTAGGTTTAGGGTTAGGGTTAGGTTTGGGGTTAGGGTTAGTGTTAGGGTTAGGGTTGGATTTAGGGTTAGGGTCAGGTTTAGGGTTAGGGTTAGGGTTGGGGTTAGGGTTAGGGTTAGGGTTAAGCTTAGGGTTAGGGTTAGGGTTTTGGTTAGGGTCAGGATCAGGGTTAGGGT
>NC_139475.1:7907500-7910000 GCF_057233095.1 Heloderma suspectum
GGGTTAGGGTCTGGGTTAGGGTTGGGGTTAGGGTTCGGGTTGGGGTTAGGTTTAGTGTTAGTGTTAGGGTTGGGTTAAGGTTCGGGTTAGGGTTAGGGTTAGGGTTGGTGTTAGGGTTGGTGTTAGTGTTGAGGGAACGGTTAGGTTTAGGGTTAGGGTAGTGATTAGGGTTAGGGTTAGGGTTAGGGTTGGGGTTAGGGTTAGGGTTAGGGTTAAGCTTAGGGTTAGGGTTAGGTTTGTGGTTAGGGTCAGGGTCAGGGTTAGGGTTAGGGTTAGGGCTAGGGTTAGGGTTGGGGTTAGGGTTGGTGTTAGTATTAGGGTTAGGGTTGGGTTAAGTTTAGGGTTAGGGGTAGGGTAGGGTTAGGGTTGGGGTTAGGGTTAGGGATATGGTTAGGGTTCGGTTTGGGGTTAGGGTTAGTGTTAGGGTTAGGGTTGGATTTAGGGTTAGGGTCAGGTTTAGGGATAGGGCTAGGGTTGGGGTTCGGGTTAGGGTTAGGGTTTGGGTTAGGGTTAGGTTTAGGGTTAGGGTTGGGGTTAGGGTAAGCGTTAGGGTTAGGTTTGGGGTTAGGGTTAGTGTTAGGGTTAGGGTTGGATTTAGGGTTAGGGTCTGGGTTAGGGTTAGGGTTAGGGTTGGGGTTAGGGTTAGGGTTAGGGTTGAGTTAGGGTTAGGGTTAGGGTTAGGGTTAGGGTTAGGGTTGGGGTTACGGTTCGGTTTGGGGTTACGGTTCAGGTTGGTTATGGTTGGTGTTAGTGTTAGGGTTAGGGTTGGGTTAAGTTTAGGGTTAGGGTTAGGGTAGGGTTAGGGTTGGGGTTAGGGTTAGGGTTAGGGTTAGGGTTAGGTTTGGGGTCAGGGTTAGGGTAAGGGTTAGTGTTAGGTTTAGGGTTGGGGTAACGGTTAGGGTTAGTGTTAGGGTTAGGGTTTGTGGTTAGGATTAGGTTTAGTGTTGGGGTTGGGGTTAGGGTAAGGGTTAGGGTTATGGTTAGGGTTAGGGTTGGGGTCAGGGTTAGGGTTAGTGTTAGGTTTAGGGTTGGGGTTAGGGTTAGGGTTAGGATTAGGTTTAAGTTTGGGGTTGGGTTAGGGTTAGGGTTAGGGTTAGGGTTAGGGTTGGGGTTATGGTTAGGTTTAAGGTTAAGGTTAGGGTTAGGGTTAGGGTTGGGGTTAGTGTTGGGTTTAGGGTTAGGTTTAGGCTGAGTGTTAGGGTAGTGTTTAGGGTTAGGGTTAGGGTTAGGGTAGGGGTTAGGGTTAGGGTTAGGGTTAGGGTTAGGGTTAGGGTTGGGGTTAGGTTTAGGGTTAGGGTTAGGTTTGGGGTTAGGGTTAGTGTTAGGTTTAGGCTTGGATTTAGGGTTAGGGTCTGGGTTAGGGTTAGGGTTAGGGGTGGGGTTAGGGTTAGGGTTGAGTTAGGGTTAGGGTTAGGGTTAGGGTTAGGGTTAGGGTTAGGGTCAGGGTCAGGGTCAGGGTTAGGGTTTGGGTTAGGTTTAGGGTCGGGGTTAGGGTTGGGGTTAGGTTTCGGGTTGGGGTTAGGGTTAGGGTTAGTGTTAGTGATAGGGTTAGGGTTGTGGTTAGGGTTAGGGTTAGGGTTACGGTTAGGGTCAGCGTCAGGGTCAGGGTCAGGGTTAGGGTTAGGGTTAGGGTTAGGGTTAGGGTTAGGGTTAGTGTTAGGGTTAGGGTTGGGTTAAGTTTAGTGTTAGGGTTGGGGTTAGGGTTGGTGTTAGGGTTAAGGTTAGGGTTAGGGTAGTGGTTAGGTTTAGGGTTAGGGTTAGGGTTAGGGTTCGGGTAGGGGTGAGGGTTAGGGTTAGGGTTAGAGTTAGGGTTGTGGTTAGGGTTAAGTTTAGGGGCAGGGTTAGGGTTAGGTTAGTGTTACGGTTTGGGTAGGGGTCAGGTTTAGGGTTAGGGTTAGGGTTGGGGATAGGTTTAGGGTTAGGGTTAGGGTTAGGGTTAGGGTTGGGGTCAGGGTTAGGGTAAGGGTTAGTGTTAGGTTTAGGGTTGGGGTTAGGGCTAGGGTTAGGGTTAGGGTTGGGGTTAGGATTAGGTTTAGTGTTGGGTTTGGGGTTAGGGTTAGGGTTATGGTTAGGGTTAGGGTTGTGGTCAGGGTCAGGGTTAGGGTTCGGGTTAGGTTTAGGGTCGGGGTTAGGGTTGGGGTTAGGGTTAGGGTTAGGGTTAGGGTTGGGGTTAGGGTTAGGGTTGGGGTTAGGGTTAGGGTTGGGGTTAGGGTCGGGGTTAGGGTTCGGGTTGGGGTCAGGGTTAGGGTAAGGGTTAGCGTTAGGTTTAGGGTTGGGGTTAGGGCTAGGGTTAGGGTTAGGGTTGGGGTTAGGATTAGGTTTAGTGTTGGGTTTGGGGTTAGGGTTAGGGTTATGGTTAGGGTTAGGGATGTGGTCAGGGTCAGGGTTAGGGTTCGGGTAAGGGTTAGGGTCGGGGTTAGGGTTGGGGTTAGGTTTAGGGTTATGGTTGGGGTTAGGGTTGGGGTTAGGGTTAGGGTTGGGGTTAGGGTCGGGGTTAGGG
>NC_139475.1:7935000-7937500 GCF_057233095.1 Heloderma suspectum
GGTTAGGGTTAGTGTTAGTGATAGGGTTAGGGTTGTGGTTAGGGTTAGGGTTAGGGTTACGGTTAGGGTCAGCGTCAGGGTCAGGGTCAGGGTTAGGATTAGGGTTAGGGTTAGGGTTAGGGTTAGTGTTAGGGTTAGGGTTGGGTTAAGTTTAGTGTTAGGGTTGGGGCTAGGGTTGGTGTTAGGGTTAAGGTTAGGGTTAGGGTAGTGGTTAGGTTTAGGGTTAGGGTTAGGGTTAGGGTTCGGGTAGGGGTGAGGGTTAGGGTTAGGGTTAGAGTTAGGGTTGTGGTTAGGGTTAAGTTTAGGGGCAGGGTTAGGGTTAGGTAAGTGTTACGGTTTGGGTAGGGGTCAGGTTTAGGGTTAGGGTTAGGGTTGGGGATAGGTTTAGGGTTAGGGTTAGGGTTAGGGTTAGGGTTAGGGTTGGGGTCAGGGTTAGGGTAAGGGTTAGTGTTAGGTTTAGGGTTGGGGTTAGGGCTAGGGTTAGGGTTAGGGTTGGGGTTAGGATTAGGTTTAGTGTTGGGTTTGGGGTTAGGGTTAGGGTTATGGTTAGGGTTAGGGTTGTGGTCAGGGTCAGGGTTAGGGTTCGGGTTAGGTTTAGGGTCGGGGTTAGGGTTGGGGTTAGGGTTAGGGTTAGGGTTAGGGTTGGGGTTAGGGTTAGGGTTGGGGTTAGGGTTAGGGTTGGGGTTAGGGTCGGGGTTAGGGTTCGGGTTGGGGTCAGGGTTAGGGTAAGGGTTAGCGTTAGGTTTAGGGTTGGGGTTAGGGCTAGGGTTAGGGTTAGGGTTGGGGTTAGGATTAGGTTTAGTGTTGGGTTTGGGGTTAGGGTTAGGGTTATGGTTAGGGTTAGGGTTGTGGTCAGGGTCAGGGTTAGGGTTCGGGTAAGGGTTAGGGTCGGGGTTAGGGTTGGGGTTAGGTTTAGGGTTATGGTTGGGGTTAGGGTTGGGGTTAGGGTTAGGGTTGGGGTTAGGGTCGGGGTTAGGGTTGGGGTTGGGGTAGTGGTTAGGGTTAGTGTTAGGGTTAGGGTTGGGTTAAGTTTAGTGTTAGGGTTGGGGTTAGGGTTGGTGTTAGGGTTAGGGTTAGGGTTAGGTAGGGGTTAGGGTTAGGGTTAGGCTTAGGGTTAGGGTTAGAGTTAGGGTTGTGGTTAGGGTTAAGTTTAGGGGCAGGGTTAGGGTTAGGTTAGTGTTAGGGTTTGGGTAGGCGTCAGGTTTAGGGTTAGGGTTAGGTTTGGCGATAGGGTTAGGGTTAGGGTTAGGGTTAGGGTTAGGGTTGTGGTCAGGGTCAGGGTTAGGGTTCGGGTTAGGTTTAGGGTCGGGGTTAGGGTTGGGGTTAGGGTTCGGTTTGGGGTTAGGGTTAGGGTTAGTGTTAGTGTTAGTGTTAGTGTTAGGTTTAGGGTTGTGGTTTGTGTTAGTGTTAGGGTTAGGGTTGGATTTAGGGTTAGGGTCTCGGTTAGGGATAGGGTTGGGGTTAGGGTTAGGTTTAGGGTTAGGGTTAGGTTTGGGGTTAGGGTTAGTGTTAGGGTTAGGGTTGGATTTAGGGTTAGGGTCAGGTTTAGGGTTAGGGTTAGGGTTGGGGTTAGGGTTAGGGTTAGGGTTAAGCTTAGGGTTAGGGTTAGGGTTTTGGTTAGGGTCAGGATCAGGGTTAGGGTTAGGGTTAGGGTTAGGGTTAGGGTTGGGGTAGGGGTTAGGGTTAGGGTTGGGGTTAGGGATAGGGTTAGGGTTAGGGTTAGGGTTAGGTTTAGGGTTGGTGTTAGGGTTAGGGTTAGGGTTAGGGTTAGGTTTGGGGTTGAGTTAGTGTTAGGGTTAGGATTGGATTTAGGGTTAGGGTTGGGGTTAGGTTTAGTGTTAGTGTTAGGGTTGGGTTAAGGTTCGGGTTAGGGTTAGGGTTAGGGTTGGTGTTAGGGTTGGTGTTAGTGTTGAGGTTACGGTTAGGGTTAGGGTTAGGGTAGTGATTAGGGTTAGGGTTAGGGTTAGGGTTGGGGTTAGGGTTAGGGTTAGGGTTAAGCTTAGGGTTAGGGTTAGGGTTAGGTTTGTGGTTAGGGTCAGGGTCAGGGTTAGGGTTAGGGTTAGGGTTAGGGTTAGGGTTGGGGTAGGGGTTAGGGTTAGGGTTAGGGTTGGGGTTTGGGTTAGGGTTAGGGTTAGGTTTGGGGTTAGGGTTAGGGTTAGGGTTAGGGTTAGGGTTAAGCTTGGGGTTAGGGTTAGGGTTAGGGTTAGGGTTGTGGTTAGGGTTAGTGTTAGGGTTAGGGTTGGATTTACGGTTAGGGTCTGGGTTAGGATTAGGGTTAGGGTTGGATTTAGGGTTAGGGTCTGGGTTTGGGTAAGGGTTAGGGTTGAGTTAGGGTTAGGGTTAGGGTTAGGGTTAGGGTTAAGCTTGGGGTTAGGGTTAGGGTTAGGGTTGTGGTTAGGGTTAGGGTTGGGGTAGTGGTTAGGGTTAGTGTTAGGGTTAGGGTTGGGTTAAGTTTAGTGTTACGGTTGGGGTTAGGGTTGGTGTTAGGGTTAGTGTTAGG
>NC_139475.1:7975000-7977500 GCF_057233095.1 Heloderma suspectum
GTCAGGGTTAGGGTAAGGGTTAGTGTTAGGTTTAGGGTTGGGGTAACGGTTAGGGTTAGTGTTAGGGTTAGGGTTTGTGGTTAGGATTAGGTTTAGTGTTGGGGTTGGGGTTAGGGTAAGGGTTAGGGTTATGGTTAGGGTTAGGGTTGGGGTCAGGGT
Organism: Heloderma suspectum; assembly: GCF_057233095.1. Lineage (NCBI taxonomy): Eukaryota > Metazoa > Chordata > Lepidosauria > Squamata > Helodermatidae > Heloderma > Heloderma suspectum. The sequence continues at coordinate 7,975,160 of NC_139475.1, forward strand.
TAGGGTTAGTGTTAGGTTTAGGGTTGGGGTTAGGGTTAGGGTTAGGATTAGGTTTAAGTTTGGGGTTGGGTTAGGGTTAGGGTTAGGGTTAGGGTTAGGGTTGGGGTTATGGTTAGGTTTAAGGTTAAGGTTAGGGTTAGGGTTAGGGTTGGGGTTAGTGTTGGGTTTAGGGTTAGGTTTAGGCTGAGTGTTAGGGTAGTGTTTAGGGTTAGGGTTAGGGTTAGGGTAGGGGTTAGGGTTAGGGTTAGGGTTAGGGTTAGGGTTAGGGTTGGGGTTAGGTTTAGGGTTAGGGTTAGGTTTGGGGTTAGGGTTAGTGTTAGGTTTAGGCTTGGATTTAGGGTTAGGGTCTGGGTTAGGGTTAGGGTTAGGGTTAGGGGTGGGGTTAGGGTTAGGGTTGAGTTAGGGTTAGGGTTAGGGTTAGGGTTAGGGTTAGGGTTAGGGTCAGGGTCAGGGTCAGGGTTAGGGTTTGGGTTAGGTTTAGGGTCGGGGTTAGGGTTGGGGTTAGGTTTCGGGTTGGGGTTAGGGTTAGGGTTAGTGTTAGTGATAGGGTTAGGGTTGTGGTTAGGGTTAGGGTTAGGGTTACGGTTAGGGTCAGCGTCAGGGTCAGGGTCAGGGTTAGGGTTAGGGTTAGGGTTAGGGTTAGGGTTAGGGTTAGTGTTAGGGTTAGGGTTGGGTTAAGTTTAGTGTTAGGGTTGGGGTTAGGGTTGGTGTTAGGGTTAAGGTTAGGGTTAGGGTAGTGGTTAGGTTTAGGGTTAGGGTTAGGGTTAGGGTTCGGGTAGGGGTGAGGGTTAGGGTTAGGGTTAGAGTTAGGGTTGTGGTTAGGGTTAAGTTTAGGGGCAGGGTTAGGGTTAGGTTAGTGTTACGGTTTGGGTAGGGGTCAGGTTTAGGGTTAGGGTTAGGGTTGGGGATAGGTTTAGGGTTAGGGTTAGGGTTAGGGTTAGGGTTGGGGTCAGGGTTAGGGTAAGGGTTAGTGTTAGGTTTAGGGTTGGGGTTAGGGCTAGGGTTAGGGTTAGGGTTGGGGTTAGGATTAGGTTTAGTGTTGGGTTTGGGGTTAGGGTTAGGGTTATGGTTAGGGTTAGGGTTGTGGTCAGGGTCAGGGTTAGGGTTCGGGTTAGGTTTAGGGTCGGGGTTAGGGTTGGGGTTAGGGTTAGGGTTAGGGTTAGGGTTGGGGTTAGGGTTAGGGTTGGGGTTAGGGTTAGGGTTGGGGTTAGGGTCGGGGTTAGGGTTCGGGTTGGGGTCAGGGTTAGGGTAAGGGTTAGCGTTAGGTTTAGGGTTGGGGTTAGGGCTAGGGTTAGGGTTAGGGTTGGGGTTAGGATTAGGTTTAGTGTTGGGTTTGGGGTTAGGGTTAGGGTTATGGTTAGGGTTAGGGATGTGGTCAGGGTCAGGGTTAGGGTTCGGGTAAGGGTTAGGGTCGGGGTTAGGGTTGGGGTTAGGTTTAGGGTTATGGTTGGGGTTAGGGTTGGGGTTAGGGTTAGGGTTGGGGTTAGGGTCGGGGTTAGGGTTGGGGTTGGGGTAGTGGTTAGGGTTAGTGTTAGGGTTAGGGTTGGGTTAAGTTTAGTGTTAGGGTTGGGGTTAGGGTTGGTGTTAGGGTTAGGGTTAGGGTTAGGTAGGGGTTAGGGTTAGGGTTAGGCTTAGGGTTAGGGTTAGAGTTAGGGTTGTGGTTAGGGTTAAGTTTAGGGGCAGGGTTAGGGTTAGGTTAGTGTTAGGGTTTGGGTAGGCGTCAGGTTTAGGGTTAGGGTTAGGTTTGGCGATAGGGTTAGGGTTAGGGTTAGGGTTAGGGTTAGGGTTGTGGTCAGGGTCAGGGTTAGGGTTCGGGTTAGGTTTAGGGTCGGGGTTAGGGTTGGGGTTAGGGTTCGGTTTGGGGTTAGGGTTAGGGTTAGTGTTAGTGTTAGTGTTAGTGTTAGGTTTAGGGTTGTGGTTTGTGTTAGTGTTAGGGTTAGGGTTGGATTTAGGGTTAGGGTCTCGGTTAGGGATAGGGTTGGGGTTAGGGTTAGGTTTAGGGTTAGGGTTAGGTTTGGGGTTAGGGTTAGTGTTAGGGTTAGGGTTGGATTTAGGGTTAGGGTCAGGTTTAGGGTTAGGGTTAGGGTTGGGGTTAGGGTTAGGGTTAGGGTTAAGCTTAGGGTTAGGGTTAGGGTTTTGGTTAGGGTCAGGATCAGGGTTAGGGTTAGGGTTAGGGTTAGGGTTGGGGTAGGGGTTAGGGTTAGGGTTGGGGTTAGGGATAGGGTTAGGGTTAGGGTTAGGGTTAGGTTTAGGGTTGGTGTTAGGGTTAGGGTTAGGGTTAGGGTTAGGGTTAGGTTTGGGGTTGAGTTAGTGTTAGGGTTAGGATTGGATTTAGGGTTAG
>NC_139475.1:8007500-8010000 GCF_057233095.1 Heloderma suspectum
TTGGGGTTAGGTTTAGGGTTAGGGTTAGGTTTGGGGTTAGGGTTAGTGTTAGGTTTAGGCTTGGATTTAGGGTTAGGGTCTGGGTTAGGGTTAGGGTTAGGGTTAGGGGTGGGGTTAGGGTTAGGGTTGAGTTAGGGTTAGGGTTAGGGTTAGGGTTAGGGTTAGGGTTAGGGTCAGGGTCAGGGTCAGGGTTAGGGTTTGGGTTAGGTTTAGGGTCGGGGTTAGGGTTGGGGTTAGGTTTCGGGTTGGGGTTAGGGTTAGGGTTAGTGTTAGTGATAGGGTTAGGGTTGTGGTTAGGGTTAGGGTTAGGGTTACGGTTAGGGTCAGCGTCAGGGTCAGGGTCAGGGTTAGGGTTAGGGTTAGGGTTAGGGTTAGGGTTAGGGTTAGTGTTAGGGTTAGGGTTGGGTTAAGTTTAGTGTTAGGGTTGGGGTTAGGGTTGGTGTTAGGGTTAAGGTTAGGGTTAGGGTAGTGGTTAGGTTTAGGGTTAGGGTTAGGGTTAGGGTTCGGGTAGGGGTGAGGGTTAGGGTTAGGGTTAGAGTTAGGGTTGTGGTTAGGGTTAAGTTTAGGGGCAGGGTTAGGGTTAGGTTAGTGTTACGGTTTGGGTAGGGGTCAGGTTTAGGGTTAGGGTTAGGGTTGGGGATAGGTTTAGGGTTAGGGTTAGGGTTAGGGTTAGGGTTGGGGTCAGGGTTAGGGTAAGGGTTAGTGTTAGGTTTAGGGTTGGGGTTAGGGCTAGGGTTAGGGTTAGGGTTGGGGTTAGGATTAGGTTTAGTGTTGGGTTTGGGGTTAGGGTTAGGGTTATGGTTAGGGTTAGGGTTGTGGTCAGGGTCAGGGTTAGGGTTCGGGTTAGGTTTAGGGTCGGGGTTAGGGTTGGGGTTAGGGTTAGGGTTAGGGTTAGGGTTGGGGTTAGGGTTAGGGTTGGGGTTAGGGTTAGGGTTGGGGTTAGGGTCGGGGTTAGGGTTCGGGTTGGGGTCAGGGTTAGGGTAAGGGTTAGCGTTAGGTTTAGGGTTGGGGTTAGGGCTAGGGTTAGGGTTAGGGTTGGGGTTAGGATTAGGTTTAGTGTTGGGTTTGGGGTTAGGGTTAGGGTTATGGTTAGGGTTAGGGATGTGGTCAGGGTCAGGGTTAGGGTTCGGGTAAGGGTTAGGGTCGGGGTTAGGGTTGGGGTTAGGTTTAGGGTTATGGTTGGGGTTAGGGTTGGGGTTAGGGTTAGGGTTGGGGTTAGGGTCGGGGTTAGGGTTGGGGTTGGGGTAGTGGTTAGGGTTAGTGTTAGGGTTAGGGTTGGGTTAAGTTTAGTGTTAGGGTTGGGGTTAGGGTTGGTGTTAGGGTTAGGGTTAGGGTTAGGTAGGGGTTAGGGTTAGGGTTAGGCTTAGGGTTAGGGTTAGAGTTAGGGTTGTGGTTAGGGTTAAGTTTAGGGGCAGGGTTAGGGTTAGGTTAGTGTTAGGGTTTGGGTAGGCGTCAGGTTTAGGGTTAGGGTTAGGTTTGGCGATAGGGTTAGGGTTAGGGTTAGGGTTAGGGTTAGGGTTGTGGTCAGGGTCAGGGTTAGGGTTCGGGTTAGGTTTAGGGTCGGGGTTAGGGTTGGGGTTAGGGTTCGGTTTGGGGTTAGGGTTAGGGTTAGTGTTAGTGTTAGTGTTAGTGTTAGGTTTAGGGTTGTGGTTTGTGTTAGTGTTAGGGTTAGGGTTGGATTTAGGGTTAGGGTCTCGGTTAGGGATAGGGTTGGGGTTAGGGTTAGGTTTAGGGTTAGGGTTAGGTTTGGGGTTAGGGTTAGTGTTAGGGTTAGGGTTGGATTTAGGGTTAGGGTCAGGTTTAGGGTTAGGGTTAGGGTTGGGGTTAGGGTTAGGGTTAGGGTTAAGCTTAGGGTTAGGGTTAGGGTTTTGGTTAGGGTCAGGATCAGGGTTAGGGTTAGGGTTAGGGTTAGGGTTGGGGTAGGGGTTAGGGTTAGGGTTGGGGTTAGGGATAGGGTTAGGGTTAGGGTTAGGGTTAGGTTTAGGGTTGGTGTTAGGGTTAGGGTTAGGGTTAGGGTTAGGGTTAGGTTTGGGGTTGAGTTAGTGTTAGGGTTAGGATTGGATTTAGGGTTAGGGTTGGGGTTAGGTTTAGTGTTAGTGTTAGGGTTGGGTTAAGGTTCGGGTTAGGGTTAGGGTTAGGGTTGGTGTTAGGGTTGGTGTTAGTGTTGAGGTTACGGTTAGGGTTAGGGTTAGGGTAGTGATTAGGGTTAGGGTTAGGGTTAGGGTTGGGGTTAGGGTTAGGGTTAGGGTTAAGCTTAGGGTTAGGGTTAGGGTTAGGTTTGTGGTTAGGGTCAGGGTCAGGGTTAGGGTTAGGGTTAGGGTTAGGGTTAGGGTTGGGGTAGGGGTTAGGGTTAGGGTTAGGGTTGGGGTTTGGGTTAGGGTTAGGGTTAGGTTTGGGGTTAGGGTTAGGGTTAGGGTTAGGGTTAGGGTTAAGCTTGGGGTTAGGGTTAGGGTTAGGGTTAGGGTTGTGGTTAGGGTTAGTGTTAGGGTTAGGGTTGGAT
>NC_139475.1:8022500-8030000 GCF_057233095.1 Heloderma suspectum
TAGTGTTGAGGGAACGGTTAGGTTTAGGGTTAGGGTAGTGATTAGGGTTAGGGTTAGGGTTAGGGTTGGGGTTAGGGTTAGGGTTAGGGTTAAGCTTAGGGTTAGGGTTAGGGTTAGGTTTGTGGTTAGGGTCAGGGTCAGGGTTAGGGTTAGGGTTAGGGCTAGGGTTAGGGTTGGGGTTAGGGTTGGTGTTAGTATTAGGGTTAGGGTTGGGTTAAGTTTAGGGTTAGGGGTAGGGTAGGGTTAGGGTTGGGGTTAGGGTTAGGGATATGGTTAGGGTTCGGTTTGCGGTTAGGGTTAGTGTTAGGGTTAGGGTTGGATTTAGGGTTAGGGTCAGGTTTAGGGATAGGGCTAGGGTTGGGGTTCGGGTTAGGGTTAGGGTTTGGGTTAGGGTTAGGTTTAGGGTTAGGGTTGGGGTTAGGGTAAGCGTTAGGGTTAGGTTTGGGGTTAGGGTTAGTGTTAGGGTTAGGGTTGGATTTAGGGTTAGGGTCTGGGTTAGGGTTAGGGTTAGGGTTGGGGTTAGGGTTAGGGTTAGGGTTGAGTTAGGGTTAGGGTTAGGGTTAGGGTTAGGGTTAGGGTTGGGGTTACGGTTCGGTTTGGGGTTACGGTTCAGGTTGGTTATGGTTGGTGTTAGTGTTAGGGTTAGGGTTGGGTTAAGTTTAGGGTTAGGGTTAGGGTAGGGTTAGGGTTGGGGTTAGGGTTAGGGTTAGGGTTAGGGTTAGGTTTGGGGTCAGGGTTAGGGTAAGGGTTAGTGTTAGGTTTAGGGTTGGGGTAACGGTTAGGGTTAGTGTTAGGGTTAGGGTTTGTGGTTAGGATTAGGTTTAGTGTTGGGGTTGGGGTTAGGGTAAGGGTTAGGGTTATGGTTAGGGTTAGGGTTGGGGTCAGGGTTAGGGTTAGGGTTAGGGTTAGTGTTAGGTTTAGGGTTGGGGTTAGGGTTAGGGTTAGGATTAGGTTTAAGTTTGGGGTTGGGTTAGGGTTAGGGTTAGGGTTAGGGTTAGGGTTGGAGTTATGGTTAGGTTTAAGGTTAGGGTTAGGGTTAGGGTTAGGGTTAGGGTTGGGTTAGGGTTGGGTTAGGGTCAGGGTTAGGGTTAGTGTTGGGGTTCGGGTTAGGTTTAGTGTTGGGGTTGGGGTTAGGGTTAGGGTTAGGGTTAGGGTTGGGGTTAGGGTTAGGGTTAGGGTTAGGGTTAGGGTTAGGGTTGGGTTAGGGTTAGGGTTAGGGTTAGGGTTAGGGTTGGGGTTAGGGTTAGGGTTGGGGTTAGTGTTGGGTTTAGGGTTAGGTTTAGGCTGAGTGTTAGGGTAGTGTTTAGGGTTAGGGTTAGGGTTAGGGTTAGGGTTAGGGTTAGGGTTAGGGTTAGGGTTAGGGTTAGGGTTGGGGTTAGGTTTAGGGTTAGGGTTAGGTTTGGGGTTAGGGTTAGTGTTAGGTTTAGGCTTGGATTTAGGGTTAGGGTCTGGGTTAGGGTTAGGGTTAGGGTTAGGGGTGGGGTTAGGGTTAGGGTTGAGTTAGGGTTAGGGTTAGGGTTAGGGTTAGGGTTAGGGTTAGGGTCAGGGTCAGGGTCAGGGTTAGGGTTTGGGTTAGGTTTAGGGTCGGGGTTAGGGTTGGGGTTAGGTTTCGGGTTGGGGTTAGGGTTAGGGTTAGTGTTAGTGATAGGGTTAGGGTTGTGGTTAGGGTTAGGGTTAGGGTTACGGTTAGGGTCAGCGTCAGGGTCAGGGTCAGGGTTAGGATTAGGGTTAGGGTTAGGGTTAGGGTTAGGGTTAGGGTTAGTGTTAGGGTTAGGGTTGGGTTAAGTTTAGTGTTAGGGTTGGGGTTAGGGTTGGTGTTAGGGTTAAGGTTAGGGTTAGGGTAGTGGTTAGGTTTAGGGTTAGGGTTAGGGTTAGGGTTCGGGTAGGGGTGAGGGTTAGGGTTAGGGTTAGAGTTAGGGTTGTGGTTAGGGTTAAGTTTAGGGGCAGGGTTAGGGTTAGGTTAGTGTTACGGTTTGGGTAGGGGTCAGGTTTAGGGTTAGGGTTAGGGTTGGGGATAGGTTTAGGGTTAGGGTTAGGGTTAGGGTTAGGGTTGGGGTCAGGGTTAGGGTAAGGGTTAGTGTTAGGTTTAGGGTTGGGGTTAGGGCTAGGGTTAGGGTTAGGGTTGGGGTTAGGATTAGGTTTAGTGTTGGGTTTGGGGTTAGGGTTAGGGTTATGGTTAGGGTTAGGGTTGTGGTCAGGGTCAGGGTTAGGGTTCGGGTTAGGTTTAGGGTCGGGGTTAGGGTTGGGGTTAGGGTTAGGGTTAGGGTTAGGGTTGGGGTTAGGGTTAGGGTTGGGGTTAGGGTTAGGGTTGGGGTTAGGGTCGGGGTTAGGGTTCGGGTTGGGGTCAGGGTTAGGGTAAGGGTTAGCGTTAGGTTTAGGGTTGGGGTTAGGGCTAGGGTTAGGGTTAGGGTTGGGGTTAGGATTAGGTTTAGTGTTGGGTTTGGGGTTAGGGTTAGGGTTATGGTTAGGGTTAGGGTTGTGGTCAGGGTCAGGGTTAGGGTTCGGGTAAGGGTTAGGGTCGGGGTTAGGGTTGGGGTTAGGTTTAGGGTTATGGTTGGGGTTAGGGTTGGGGTTAGGGTTAGGGTTGGGGTTAGGGTCGGGGTTAGGGTTGGGGTTGGGGTAGTGGTTAGGGTTAGTGTTAGGGTTAGGGTTGGGTTAAGTTTAGTGTTAGGGTTGGGGTTAGGGTTGGTGTTAGGGTTAGGGTTAGGGTTAGGTAGGGGTTAGGGTTAGGGTTAGGCTTAGGGTTAGGGTTAGAGTTAGGGTTGTGGTTAGGGTTAAGTTTAGGGGCAGGGTTAGGGTTAGGTTAGTGTTAGGGTTTGGGTAGGCGTCAGGTTTAGGGTTAGGGTTAGGTTTGGCGATAGGGTTAGGGTTAGGGTTAGGGTTAGGGTTAGGGTTGTGGTCAGGGTCAGGGTTAGGGTTCGGGTTAGGTTTAGGGTCGGGGTTAGGGTTGGGGTTAGGGTTCGGTTTGGGGTTAGGGTTAGGGTTAGTGTTAGTGTTAGTGTTAGTGTTAGGTTTAGGGTTGTGGTTTGTGTTAGTGTTAGGGTTAGGGTTGGATTTAGGGTTAGGGTCTCAGTTAGGGATAGGGTTGGGGTTAGGGTTAGGTTTAGGGTTAGGGTTAGGTTTGGGGTTAGGGTTAGTGTTAGGGTTAGGGTTGGATTTAGGGTTAGGGTCAGGTTTAGGGTTAGGGTTAGGGTTGGGGTTAGGGTTAGGGTTAGGGTTAAGCTTAGGGTTAGGGTTAGGGTTTTGGTTAGGGTCAGGATCAGGGTTAGGGTTAGGGTTAGGGTTAGGGTTGGGGTAGGGGTTAGGGTTAGGGTTGGGGTTAGGGATAGGGTTAGGGTTAGGGTTAGGGTTAGGTTTAGGGTTGGTGTTAGGGTTAGGGTTAGGGTTAGGGTTAGGGTTAGGTTTGGGGTTGAGTTAGTGTTAGGGTTAGGATTGGATTTAGGGTTAGGGTTGGGGTTAGGTTTAGTGTTAGTGTTAGGGTTGGGTTAAGGTTCGGGTTAGGGTTAGGGTTAGGGTTGGTGTTAGGGTTGGTGTTAGTGTTGAGGTTACGGTTAGGGTTAGGGTTAGGGTAGTGATTAGGGTTAGGGTTAGGGTTAGGGTTGGGGTTAGGGTTAGGGTTAGGGTTAAGCTTAGGGTTAGGGTTAGGGTTAGGTTTGTGGTTAGGGTCAGGGTCAGGGTTAGGGTTAGGGTTAGGGTTAGGGTTAGGGTTGGGGTAGGGGTTAGGGTTAGGGTTAGGGTTGGGGTTTGGGTTAGGGTTAGGGTTAGGTTTGGGGTTAGGGTTAGGGTTAGGGTTAGGGTTAGGGTTAAGCTTGGGGTTAGGGTTAGGGTTAGGTTTAGGGTTGTGGTTAGGGTTAGTGTTAGGGTTAGGGTTGGATTTACGGTTAGGGTCTGGGTTAGGATTAGGGTTAGGGTTGGATTTAGGGTTAGGGTCTGGGTTTGGGTAAGGGTTAGGGTTGAGTTAGGGTTAGGGTTAGGGTTAGGGTTAGGGTTAAGCTTGGGGTTAGGGTTAGGGTTAGGGTTGTGGTTAGGGTTAGGGTTGGGGTAGTGGTTAGGGTTAGTGTTAGGGTTAGGGTTGGGTTAAGTTTAGTGTTACGGTTGGGGTTAGGGTTGGTGTTAGGGTTAGTGTTAGGGTTAGGGTAGTGGTTAGGTTTAGGGTTAGGGTTAGGGTTAGGGTTAGGGTAGGGGTTAGGGTTAGGGTTAGGGTTAGAGTTAGGGTTGTGGTTAGGGTTAAGTTTAGGGGCAGGGTTAGGGTTAGGTTAGTGTTAGGGTTTGGGTAGGCGTCAGGTTAAGGGTTAGGGTTAGGATTGGCGATAGGGTTAGGGTTAGGGTTAGGGTTAGGGTTAGGGTTAGGGTTAGGGTTGTGGTCAGGGTCAGGGTTAGGGTTCGGGTTAGGTTTAGGGTCGGGGTTAGGGTTGGGGTTAGGGTTCGGGTTGGGGTTAGGGTTAGGGTTAGGGTTAGTGTTAGTGTTAGTGTTAGGTTTAGGGTTGTGGTTAGGGTTAGTGTTAGGGTTAGGGTTGGATTTAGGGTTAGGGTCTCGGTAAGGGATAGGGTTGGGGTTAGGGTTAGGTTTAGGGTTAGGGTTAGGTTTGGGGTTAGGGTTAGTGTTAGGGTTAGGGTTGGATTTAGGGTTAGGGTCAGGTTTAGGGTTAGGGTTAGGGTTGGGGTTAGGGTTAGGGTTAGGATTAAGCTTAGGGTTAGGGTTAGGGTTAGGGTTAGGGTTTTGGTTAGGGTCAGGATCAGGGTTAGGGTTAGGGTTAGGGTTAGGGTTGGGGTAGGGGTTAGGGTTAGGGTTGGGGTTAGGGATAGGGTTAGGGTTTGGGTTAGGGTTAGGTTTAGGGTTGGTGTTAGGGTTAGGGTTAGGGTTAGGGTTAGGGTTAGGGTTAGGTTTGGGGTTGAGTTAGTGTTAGGGTTAGGGTTGGATTTAGGGTTAGGGTCTGGGTTAGGGTTGGGGTTAGGGTTCGGGTTGGGGTTAGGTTTAGTGTTAGTGTTAGGGTTGGGTAAAGGTTCGGGTTAGGGTTAGGGTTAGGGTTGGTGTTAGGGTTGGTGTTAGTGTTGAGGTTACGGTTAGGGTTAGGGTTAGGGTAGTGATTAGGGTTAGGGTTAGGGTTAGGGTTAGGGTTAGGGTTGGGGTTAGGGTTAGGGTTAGGGTTAAGCTTAGGGTTAGGGTTAGGGTTAGGTTTGTGGTTATGGTCAGGGTCAGGGTTAGGGTTAGGGTTAGGGTTAGGGTTGGGGTAGGGGTTAGGGTTAGGGTTAGGGTTGGGGTTAGGGTTAGGGTTAGGTTTGGGGTTAGGGTTAGGGTTAGGGTTAGGGTTAGGGTTAAGCTTGGGGTTAGGGTTAGGGTTAGGGTTGTGGTTAGGGTTAGTGTTAGGGTTAGGGTTGGATTTACGGTTAGGGTCTGGGTTAGGATTAGGGTTAGGGTTGGATTTAGGGTTAGGGTCTGGGTTTGGGTAAGGGTTAGGGTTGAGTTAGGGTTAGGGTTAGGGTTAGGGTTAGGGTTAAGCTTGGGGTTAGGGTTAGGGATAGGGTTAGGGTTAGGGTTAGGGTCAGGGTCAGGGTTAGGGTTAGGGTTAGGGCCGGGGTTAGGGTTCGGGTTGGGGTAGAGGTTAGGGTTAGTGTTAGGGTTAGTGTTGGGTTAAGTTTAGGGTTAGGGTTAGGGTTAGGGTAGTGGTTAGGGTTAGGGTTAGGGTTAGGGTTAGGGTTAGGTTTGGGGTTAGGGTTAGGGTTAGGGTTAGGTTTGGGGTTAGGGTTAATGTTAGGGGTAGGGTTGGATTTAGGGTTAGGGTCTGGGTTAGGGTTGGGGTTGGGGTTAGGGTTAGGGTTAGGGTTGAGTTATGGTTAGGGGTAGGGTTAGGGTTTGGGTTAGGGTTAGGGTTAGGGTTGTGGTTAGGGTTAAGTTTAGGGGCAGGGTTATGGTTAGGGTAGTGTTAGGGTTGGGGTAGGGGTTAGGTTTAGGGTTAGGGTTAGGGTTAGGGTTAGGGTTGGGGTTAGGTTTAGCGTTAGGGTTAGGTTTGGGGTTAGGGTTAGTGTTAGGGTTAGGGTTGGATTTAGGGTTAGGGTCTGGGTTAGGGTTAGGGTTAGGGTTAGTGTTGGGGTTAGGGTTAGGGTTGAGTTAGGGTTAGGGTTAGGGTTAGGGTTAGGGTTAGGGTTAGGGATAGGGTCAGGGTCAGAGTTAGGGTTAGGGTTGTGATTAGGGTTAGGGTTAGGGTTAGGGTTAGGGTCAGGGTCAGGGTCAGGGTTAGGATTAGGATTAGGGTTAGGGTTAGGGTCGGGGTTAGGGTTAGGGTTCGGGTTGGTGTAGGGGTTAGGGTTAGGGTTAGGGTTGGGGTTAGGGTTAGGGTTAGGGTTAGGTTTGGGTCAGGGTTAGGGTTAGGGTTAGGGTTAGGTTTAGGGTTGGTGTTAGGGTTAGGGTTAGGGTTGGGGTTAGGGTTAGCGTTAGGGTTAGGGTTAGAGTTAGGGTTGTGGTTAGGGTTAAGTTTAGGGGCAGGGTTAGGGTTAGGTTAGTGTTACGGTTTGGGTAGGGCTCAGGTTTAGGGTTAGGGTTAGGGTTGGGGATAGGGTTAGGGTTAGGGTTAGGGTTAGGGTTACGGTTGGGGTCAGGGTTAGGGTAAGGGTTAGTGTTAGGTTTAGGGTTGGGGTTAGGGCTAGGGTTAGGGTTAGGGTTGGGGTTAGGATTAGGTTTAGTGTTGGGTTTGGGGTTAGGGTTAGGGTTAGGGTTAGGGTTAGGGTTGTGGTCAGGGTCAGGGTTAGAGTTCGGGTTAGGTTTAGGGTCGGGGTTAGGGTTGGGGTTAGGGTTAGGGTTAGGGTTAGGGTTGGGGTTAGGGTTGGGGTTAGGGTTATGGTAGGGTTAGTGTCGGGGTTAGGGTTCGGGTTGGGGTCAGGGTTAGGGTAAGGGCTAGTGTTAGGTTTAGGGATGGGGTTAGGGCTAGGGTTAGGGTTATGGTTGGGGTTAGGATTAGGTTTAGTGTTGGGTTTGGGGTTAGGGTTAGGGTTAGGGTTATGGTTAGGGTTAGGGTTGTGGTCAGGGTCAGGGTTAGGGTTCGGGTTAGGTTTAGTGTCGGGCTTAGGGTTGGGGTTAGGGTTAGGGTTAGGGTTAGGGTTAGGTTTGGGGTTAGGGTTAGGGTTAGGGTTAGGTTTGGGGTTAGGGTTAATGTTAGGGTTAGGGTTGGATTTAGTTTTAGGGTCTGGGTTAGGGTTAGGGTTGGGGTTAGGGTTAGGGTTAGGGTTGAGTTATGGTTAGAGGTAGGGTTAGGGTTTGGGTTAGGGTTAGGGTTGTGTTAGGGTTGGGGTAGGGGTTAGGGTTAGGGTTACGGTTGGGGTCAGGTTTAGGGTAAGGGTTAGTGTTAGGTTTAGGGTTGGGGTTAGGGATAGGGTTATGGTTTGTGGTTAGGATTAGGTTTCGTGATGGGGTTGGGGTTAGGGTTAGGGTTAGGGTTATGGTTAGGGTTAGGGTTGGGGTCAGGGTTAGGGTTAGGGTTAGGGTTAGTGTTAGGTTTATGGTTG
>NC_139475.1:8095000-8097500 GCF_057233095.1 Heloderma suspectum
GGGTTGGGTTAAGTTTAGGGTTATGGTTAGGGTTAGGGTTGGTGTTAGGGTTGGGTTTAGTGTTGACGTTAGGGTTAGGGTTAGGGTTAGGGTAGTGTTTAGGGTTAGGGTTAGGGTTAGGTTTGGGGTTAGGGTTAGGTTTAGGGTTAGGGTTAATGTTAGGGTTAGGGTTGGATTTAGTTTTAGGGTCTGGGTTACGGTTAGGGTTGGGGTTAGGGTTAGGGTTAGGGTTGAGTTATGGTTAGGGGTAGGGTTAGGGTTTGGGTTAGGGTTAGGGTTAGGGTTGTGTTTAGGGTTAAGTTTAGGGGCAGGGTTATGGTTAGGGTAGGGTTAGGGTTGGGGTAGGGGTTAAGTTTAGGGTTAGGGTTAGGTTTGGGGTTAGGGTTAGGGTTAGGGTTAGGTTCAGGGTCAGGGTCAGGGTTAGGATTAGGGTTAGGGTTAGGTTCGGGGTTAGGGTTCGGGTTGGGGTAGGGTTTAGGTTTACTGTTAGAGTTAGGGTTGGGTTAAGTTTAGTGTTAGGGTTGGGGTTAGGGTTGGTGTTAGGGTTAGGGTTAGGGTTAGGGTAGTGGTTAGGTTTGGGGTTAGGGTTAGGGTTAGGGTAGGGGTTAGGGTTAGTATTAGGGTTAGGGTTAGGTTTGGGGTTAGGGTTAGTGTTAGGGTAAGGGTTAGGGTTGAGTTATGGTTAGGGATAGGGTTAGGGTTTGGGATAGGGTTGTGGTTAGGGTTAGGGTTAGTGTCATGGTTAGGATTAGGGTAGTGTTAGGGTTCTGGTAGGGGTTAGGTTTAGGTTTAGGGTTAGGGTTGGGGTTAGGGTTGGATTTAGGGTTAGGGTCTGGGTTAGGGTTAGGGTTAGGGTTAGGGTTGGGGTTAGGGTTAGGGTTAGGGTTGAGTTAGGGTTAGGGTTAGGGTTAGGGTCAGGGTCAGGGTCAGGGTTAGGGTTCGGGTTAGGTTTAGGGTCGGGGTTAGGGTTGGGGTTAGGGTTTGGGTTGTGTTAGGGTTGGTGTTAGTGTTAGGGTTAGGGTTGGGTTAAGTTTAGGGTTAGGGGTAGGGTAGGGTTAGGGTTGGGGTTAGGGTTAGGGTTAGGGTTAGGGTTCGGTTTGGGGTTAGGGTTAGGTTTAGGGTTAGGGTTGGATTTAGGGTTAGGGTCAGGTTTAGGGTTATGGTTACGGTTGGGGTTAGGGTTAGGGTTAAGCTTAGGGTTAGGGTTAGGGTTAGGGTTAGGGTTGTGGTTAGGGTCAGGGTCAGGGTTAGGGTTAGGGTTAGGGTTAGGTTTAGGGTTGGGGTAGGAGTAGGGGTTAGGGTTAGGGTTGGGGTTAGGGTTAGGGTTAGGTTTGGGGTCAGGGTTAGGGTTAGGGTTAGGTTTAGGGTTGGTGTTAGGGTTAGGGTTAGGGTTAGGGTTGGGGTAGGGGTTAGGGTTAGGGTGGGCTTTAGGATTAGGGTTAGGGTTAGGTTTGTGGTTAGGGTCAGGGTCAGGGTTAGGGTTAGGGTTGGGGTAGGGGTTAGGGTTAGGGTTGGGGTTAGGGTTAGGGTTAGGGTTAGGTTTGGGGTCAGGGATAGTGTTAGGGTAAGGGTTAGGGTTGAGTTATGGGTAGGGATAGGGTTAGGGTTTGGGATAGGGTTGTGGTTAGGGTTAGGGTTAGTGTCATGGTTAGGATTAGGGTAGTGTTAGGGTTCTGGTAGGGGTTAGGTTTAGGTTTAGGGTTAGGGTTGGGGTTAGGGTTAGGGTTAGGGTTGGGGTCAGGGTTAGGGTAAGGGTTAGTGTTAGGTTAAGGGTTGGGGTTAGGGTTAGGGTTAGGGTTGGGTTTAGGATTAGGTTTAGTGTTGGGGTTGGGGTTAGGGTTATGGTTAGGGTTGGGGTTGGGGTTAGGGTTAGGGTTAAGGTGAGAGTTAGGTTTAGGGTTGGGTTAGGGTGGGGTTAGGGTTAGGGTTAGGGTTAGGGTTAGGGTTGGGGTTAGGGTTAGGGTGGGGGTTAGTGTTGGGGTTAGGGTTAGGTTTAGGCTTAGTGTTAGGGTAGTGTTTAGTGTTAGGGTTAGGGTTAGGGTAGGGGTTAGGGTTAGGGTTAGGGTTTGTGCTGGGGTTCGGGTTAGCGTTAGGGTTAGGGTTAGGGTTGGGGTTAGGGTTAGCGTTAGGGTTAGGTTTGGGTTTAGGGTTAGTGTTAGGGTTAGGGATGGATTTAGGGTTAGTGTCTGGGTTAGGGTTAGGGTTAGGGTTGGGGTTAGGGTTGGGTTTAGGGTTGACTAAGGGTTAGGGTTAGGGTTAGGGTTAGGGTTGGGGTTAGGGTTAGCGTTAGGGTTAGGTTTGGGTTTAGGGTTAGTGTTAGGGTTAGGGATGGATTTAGGGTTAGTGTCTGGGTTAGGGTTAGGGTTGGGGTCAGGGTTAAGATTAGGGTTAGGTTTAGGGTTAGGGTTAGTGTTAGGGTTAGGGTTGGGTTAAGTTTAGTGTTAGGGTTGGGGTTAGGGTTGGTGTTAGGGTTAGGGTAGTGGTTAGGTTTAGGGTTAGG
>NC_139475.1:8102500-8107500 GCF_057233095.1 Heloderma suspectum
GGGGTCAGGTTTAGGGTAAGGGTTAGTGTTAGGTTTAGGGTTGGGGTTAGGGATAGGGTTATGGTTTGTGGTTAGGATTAGGTTTCGTGATGGGGTTGGGGTTAGGGTTAGGGTTAGGGTTATGGTTAGGGTTAGGGTTGGGGTCAGGGTTAGGGTTAGGGTTAGGGTTAGGGTTAGTGTTAGGTTTATGGTTGGGGTTAGGGTTAGTATTAGGTTTAAGGTTGGGGTCGGGGTTAGGGTTAGGGTTAGGGTTGGGGATATGGTTAGGGTTAAGGTTAGGGTTAGGGTAAGGGTTGGGTTAGGGTTGGGTTAGGGTTGGGTGAGGGTTAGGGTTAGGTTTAGTGTTGGGGTTCGGGTTAGGTTTAGTCTTGGGGTTGGGGTTAGGGTAGGGTTAGGGTTAGGGTAGGGTTAGGGTTAGGGTTGGGGTTAGGGTTAGGGTTAGGGTTAGGGTTAGGTTTTGGGTTAGGGTTAGGGTTAGGGGTAGGGTCGGGGTTAGGGTTAGGGTTGGGGTTAGTGTTGGGGTTAGGGTTAGGTTTAGGCTTAGTGTTAGGGTAGTGTTTAGGGTTAGGGTTAGGGTAGGGGTTAGGGTTAGGGTTAGGTTTGGGGTCAGGGTTAGGGTTGGGGTTAGGGTTAGGGTTAGGGTTGGGGTTAGGGATGTGGTTAGGGTCAGGGTCAGGGTTAGGGTTAGGGTTAGGGTTAGGTTTAGGGTTGGGGTAGGAGTAGGGGTTAGGGTTAGGGTTGGGGTTAGGGTTAGGGTTAGGTTTGGGGTCAGGGTTAGGGTTAGGGGTAGGGTTAGGTTTAGGGTTGGTGTTAGGGTTAGGGTTAGGGTTAGGGTTAGGGTTAGGGTTGGGGTAGGGGTTAGGGTTAGGGTGGGCTTTAGGATTAGGGTTAGGGTTAGGTTTGTGGTTAGGGTCAGGGTCAGGGTTAGGGTTAGGGTTAGGGTTGGGGTAGGGGTTAGGGTTAGGGTTGGGGTTAGGGTTAGGGTTAGGGTTAGGTTTGGGGTCAGGGATAGGGTGAGGGTTAGGGTTAGGGTTAAGCTTGGGGTTAGGGTTAGGGTTAGGGTTGTGGTTAGGGTTAGTGTTAGGGTTAGGGTTGGATTAAGGGTTAGGGTCTGGGTTAGGGTTAAGGTTAGGGTTGGATTTAGGGTTAGGGTCTGGGTTAGGGTTAGGGTTAGGGTTAGGGTTAAGCTTGTGGTTAGGGTTAGGGTTAGGGTTAGGGTTGTGGTTAGGGTTAGGGTTAGGGATAGGGATAGGGATAGGGTTAGGGTCAGTGTCAGGGTCAGGGTTAGGGTTAGGGTTAGGGTCGGGGTTAGGGTTCGGGTTGGGGTAGAGGTTAGGTTTAGTGTTAGGGTTAGGGTTGGGTTAAGTTTAGGGTTATGGTTAGGGTTAGGGTTGGTGTTAGGGTTGGGTTTAGTTTTGACGTTAGGGTTAGGGTTAGGGTTAGGGTAGTGTTTAGGGTTAGGGTTAGGGTTAGGTTTGGGGTTAGGGTTAGGTTTAGGGTTAGGGTTAATGTTAGGGTTAGGGTTGGATTTAGTTTTAGGGTCTGGGTTAGGGTTAGGGTTGGGGTTAGGGTTAGGGTTAGGGTTGAGTTATGGTTAGGGGTAGGGTTAGGGTTTGGGTTAGGGTTAGGGTTAGGGTTGTGTTTAGGGTTAAGTTTAGGGGCAGGGTTATGGTTAGGGTAGGGTTAGGGTTGGGGTAGGGGTTAAGTTTAGGGTTAGGGTTAGGTTTGGGGTTAGGGTTAGGGTTAGGGTTAGGTTCAGGGTCAGGGTCAGGGTTAGGATTAGGGTTAGGGTTAGGTTCGGGGTTAGGGTTCGGGTTGGGGTAGGGTTTAGGTTTACTGTTAGAGTTAGGGTTGGGTTAAGTTTAGTGTTAGGGTTGGGGTTAGGGTTGGTGTTAGGGTTAGGGTTAGGGTTAGGGTAGTGGTTAGGTTTGGGGTTAGGGTTAGGGTTAGGGTAGGGATTAGGGTTAGTATTAGGGTTAGGGTTAGGTTTGGGGTTAGGGTTAGTGTTAGGGTAAGGGTTAGGGTTGAGTTATGGTTAGGGATAGGGTTAGGGTTTGGGATAGGGTTGTGGTTAGGGTTAGGGTTAGTGTCATGGTTAGGATTAGGGTAGTGTTAGGGTTCTGGTAGGGGTTAGGTTTAGGTTTAGGGTTAGGGTTGGGGTTAGGGTTGGATTTAGGGTTAGGGTCTGGGTTAGGGTTAGGGTTAGGGTTAGGGTTGGGGTTAGGGTTAGGGTTAGGGTTGAGTTAGGGTTAGGGTTAGGGTTAGGGTTAGGGTTAGGGTCAGGGTCAGGGTCAGGGTTAGGGTTCGGGTTAGGTTTAGGGTCGGGGTTAGGGTTGGGGTTAGGTTTTGGGTTGTGTTAGGGTTGGTGTTAGTGTTAGGGTTAGGGTTGGGTTAAGTTTAGGGTTAGGGGTAGGGTAGGGTTAGGGTTGGGGTTAGGGTTAGGGTTAGGGTTAGGGTTCGGTTTGGGGTTAGGGTTAGGTTTAGGGTTAGGGTTGGATTTAGGGTTAGGGTCAGGTTTAGGGTTATGGTTACGGTTGGGGTTAGGGTTAGGGTTAAGCTTAGGGTTAGGGTTAGGGTTAGGGTTAGGGTTGTGGTTAGGGTCAGGGTCAGGGTTAGGGTTAGGGTTAGGGTTAGGTTTAGGGTTGGGGTAGGAGTAGGGGTTAGGGTTAGGGTTGGGGTTAGGGTTAGGGTTAGGTTTGGGGTCAGGGTTAGGGTTAGGGTTAGGTTTAGGGTTGGTGTTAGGGTTAGGGTTAGGGTTAGGGTTGGGGTAGGGGTTAGGGTTAGGGTGGGCTTTAGGATTAGGGTTAGGGTTAGGTTTGTGGTTAGGGTCAGGGTCAGGGTTAGGGTTAGGGTTAGGGTTGGGGTAGGGGTTAGGGTTAGGGTTGGGGTTAGGGTTAGGGTTAGGGTTAGGTTTGGGGTCAGGGATAGTGTTAGGGTAAGGGTTAGGGTTGAGTTATGGGTAGGGATAGGGTTAGGGTTTGGGATAGGGTTGTGGTTAGGGTTAGGGTTAGTGTCATGGTTAGGATTAGGGTAGTGTTAGGGTTCTGGTAGGGGTTAGGTTTAGGTTTAGGGTTAGGGTTGGGGTTAGGGTTAGGGTTAGGGTTGGGGTCAGGGTTAGGGTAAGGGTTAGTGTTAGGTTAAGGGTTGGGGTTAGGGTTAGGGTTAGGGTTGGGTTTAGGATTAGGTTTAGTGTTGGGGTTGGGGTTAGGGTTATGGTTAGGGTTGGGGTTGGGGTTAGGGTTAGGGTTAAGGTGAGAGTTAGGTTTAGGGTTGGGTTAGGGTGGGGTTAGGGTTAGGGTTAGGGTTAGGGTTAGGGTTGGGGTTAGGGTTAGGGTGGGGGTTAGTGTTGGGGTTAGGTTTAGGTTTAGGCTTAGTGTTAGGGTAGTGTTTAGTGTTAGGGTTAGGGTTAGGGTAGGGGTTAGGGTTAGGGTTAGGGTTTGTGCTGGGGTTCGGGTTAGCGTTAGGGTTAGGGTTGGGGTTAGGGTTAGCGTTAGGGTTAGGTTTGGGTTTAGGGTTAGTGTTAGGGTTAGGGATGGATTTAGGGTTAGTGTCTGGGTTAGGGTTAGGGTTAGGGTTGGGGTTAGGGTTGGGGTTAGGGTTGACTAAGGGTTAGGGTTAGGGTTAGGGTTAGGGTTGGGGTTAGGGTTAGCGTTAGGGTTAGGTTTGGGTTTAGGGTTAGTGTTAGGGTTAGGGATGGATTTAGGGTTAGTGTCTGGGTTAGGGTTAGGGTTGGGGTCAGGGTTAAGATTAGGGTTAGGTTTAGGGTTAGGGTTAGTGTTAGGGTTAGGGTTGGGTTAAGTTTAGTGTTAGGGTTGGGGTTAGGGTTGGTGTTAGGGTTAGGGTAGTGGTTAGGTTTAGGGTTAGGGTTAGGGTTAGGGTTAGGGTTAGGGTTAGGGTAGGGGTTAGGGTTAGGGTTAGGGTTAGAGTTAGGGTTGTGGTTAGGGTTAAGTTTAGGGGCAGGGTTAGGGTTAGGTTAGTGTTACGGTTTGGGTAGGGCTCAGGTTTAGGGTTAGGGTTAGGGTTAGGGTTAGGGTTAGGGTTGGGGTCAGGGTTAGGGTAAGTGTTAGTGTTAGGTTTAGGGTTGGGGTTAGGGCTAGGGTTAGGGTTAGGGTTGGCGTTAGGATTAGGTTTAGTGTTGGGTTTGGGGTTAGGGTTAGGGTTAGGGTTAGGGTTGTGGTCAGGGTCAGGGTTAGGGTTCGGGTTAGGTTTAGGGTCGGGGTTAGGGTTGGGGTTAGGGTTAGGGTTAGGGTTAGGGTTGGGGTTAGGGTTGGGGTTAGGGTTAGGGTTGGGGTTAGGATCGGGGTTAGGGTTCGGGTTGGGGTCAGGGTTAGGGTAAGGGTTAGTGTTAGGTTTAGGGTTGGGGTTAGGGCTAGGGTTAGGGTTAGGGTTGGGGTTAGGATTAGGTTTAGTGTTGGGTTTGGGGTTAGGGTTAGGGTTATGGTTAGGGTTAGGGTTGTGGTCAGGGTCAGGGTTAGGGATCGGGTTAGGTTTAGTGTCGGGGTTAGGGTTGGGGTTAGGGTTAGTGTTAGGGTTAGGGTTAGGTTTGGGGTTAGGGTTAGGGTTAGGGTTAGGTTTGGGTTTAGGGTTAATGTTAGGGTTAGGGTTGGATTAAGTTTTAGGGTCTGGGTTAGGGTTAGGGTTAGGGTTGGGGTTAGGGTTAGGGTTAGGGTTGAGTTATGGTTAGGGGTAGGGTTAGGTTTTGGGTTAGGGTTAGGGTTAGGGTTGTGTTAGGGTTGGGGTAGGGGTTAGAGTTAGGGTTACGGTTGGGGTCAGGTTTAGGGTAAGGGTTAGTGTTAGGTTTAGGGTTGGGGTTAGGGATAGGGTTATGGTTTGTGGTTAGGATTAGGTTTCGTGTTGGGGTTGGGGTTAGGGTTAGGGTTATGGTTAGGGTTAGGGTTGGGGTCAGGGTTAGGGTTAGGGTTAGGGTTAGTGTTAGGTTTATGGTTGGGGTTAGGGTTAGTATTAGGTTTAAGGTTGGGGTCGGGGTTAGGGTTAGGGTT
>NC_139475.1:8112500-8117500 GCF_057233095.1 Heloderma suspectum
GGTTAGGGTAGGGGTTAGGGTTAGGGTTAGGTTTGGGGTCAGGGTTAGGGTTGGGGTTAGGGTTAGGGTTAGGGTTGGGGTTAGGGATGTGGTTAGGGTCAGGGTCAGGGTTAGGGTTAGGGTTAGGGTTAGGTTTAGGGTTGGGGTAGGAGTAGGGGTTAGGGTTAGGGTTGGGGTTAGGGTTAGGGTTAGGTTTGGGGTCAGGGTTAGGGTTAGGGTTAGGGTTAGGTTTAGGGTTGGTGTTAGGGTTAGGGTTAGGGTTAGGGTTAGGGTTGGGGTAGGGGTTAGGGTTAGGGTGGGCTTTAGGATTAGGGTTAGGGTTAGGTTTGTGGTTAGGGTCAGGGTCAGGGTTAGGGTTAGGGTTAGGGTTGGGGTAGGGGTTAGGGTTAGGGTTGGGGTTAGGGTTAGGGTTAGGGTTAGGTTTGGGGTCAGGGATAGGGTGAGGGTTAGGGTTAGGGTTAAGCTTGGGGTTAGGGTTAGGGTTAGGGTTGTGGTTAGGGTTAGTGTTAGGGTTAGGGTTGGATTAAGGGTTAGGGTCTGGGTTAGGGTTAAGGTTAGGGTTGGATTTAGGGTTAGGGTCTGGGTTAGGGTTAGGGTTAGGGTTAGGGTTAAGCTTGTGGTTAGGGTTAGGGTTAGGGTTAGGGTTGTGGTTAGGGTTAGGGTTAGGGATAGGGATAGGGTTAGGGTCAGTGTCAGGGTCAGGGTTAGGGTTAGGGTTAGGGTCGGGGTTAGGGTTCGGGTTGGGGTAGAGGTTAGGTTTAGTGTTAGGGTTAGGGTTGGGTTAAGTTTAGGGTTATGGTTAGGGTTAGGGTTGGTGTTAGGGTTGGGTTTAGTTTTGACGTTAGGGTTAGGGTTAGGGTAGTGTTTAGGGTTAGGGTTAGGGTTAGGTTTGGGGTTAGGGTTAGGTTTAGGGTTAGGGTTAATGTTAGGGTTAGGGTTGGATTTAGTTTTAGGGTCTGGGTTAGGGTTAGGGTTGGGGTTAGGGTTAGGGTTAGGGTTGAGTTATGGTTAGGGGTAGGGTTAGGGTTTGGGTTAGGGTTAGGGTTAGGGTTGTGTTTAGGGTTAAGTTTAGGGGCAGGGTTATGGTTAGGGTAGGGTTAGGGTTGGGGTAGGGGTTAAGTTTAGGGTTAGGGTTAGGTTTGGGGTTAGGGTTAGGGTTAGGGTTAGGTTCAGGGTCAGGGTCAGGGTTAGGATTAGGGTTAGGGTTAGGTTCGGGGTTAGGGTTCGGGTTGGGGTAGGGTTTAGGTTTACTGTTAGAGTTAGGGTTGGGTTAAGTTTAGTGTTAGGGTTGGGGTTAGGGTTGGTGTTAGGGTTAGGGTTAGGGTTAGGGTAGTGGTTAGGTTTGGGGTTAGGGTTAGGGTTAGGGTAGGGGTTAGGGTTAGTATTAGGGTTAGGGTTAGGTTTGGGGTTAGGGTTAGTGTTAGGGTAAGGGTTAGGGTTGAGTTATGGTTAGGGATAGGGTTAGGGTTTGGGATAGGGTTGTGGTTAGGGTTAGGGTTAGTGTCATGGTTAGGATTAGGGTAGTGTTAGGGTTCTGGTAGGGGTTAGGTTTAGGTTTAGGGTTAGGGTTGGGGTTAGGGTTGGATTTAGGGTTAGGGTCTGGGTTAGGGTTAGGGTTAGGGTTAGGGTTGGGGTTAGGGTTAGGGTTAGGGTTGAGTTAGGGTTAGGGTTAGGGTTAGGGTTAGGGTTAGGGTCAGGGTCAGGGTCAGGGTTAGGGTTCGGGTTAGGTTTAGGGTCGGGGTTAGGGTTGGGGTTAGGGTTTGGGTTGTGTTAGGGTTGGTGTTAGTTTTAGGGTTAGGGTTGGGTTAAGTTTAGGGTTAGGGGTAGGGTAGGGTTAGGGTTGGGGTTAGGGTTAGGGTTAGGGTTAGGGTTCGGTTTGGGGTTAGGGTTAGGTTTAGGGTTAGGGTTGGATTTAGGGTTAGGGTCAGGTTTAGGGTTATGGTTACGGTTGGGGTTAGGGTTAGGGTTAAGCTTAGGGTTAGGGTTAGGGTTAGGGTTAGGGTTGTGGTTAGGGTCAGGGTCAGGGTTAGGGTTAGGGTTAGGGTTAGGTTTAGGGTTGGGGTAGGAGTAGGGGTTAGGGTTAGGGTTGGGGTTAGGGTTAGGGTTAGGTTTGGGGTCAGGGTTAGGGTTAGGGTTAGGTTTAGGGTTGGTGTTAGGGTTAGGGTTAGGGTTAGGGTTGGGGTAGGGGTTAGGGTTAGGGTGGGCTTTAGGATTAGGGTTAGGGTTAGGTTTGTGGTTAGGGTCAGGGTTAGGGTTAGGGTTAGGGTTGGGGTAGGGGTTAGGGTTAGGGTTGGGGTTAGGGTTAGGGTTAGGGTTAGGTTTGGGGTCAGGGATAGTGTTAGGGTAAGGGTTAGGGTTGAGTTATGGGTAGGGATAGGGTTAGGGTTTGGGATAGGGTTGTGGTTAGGGTTAGGGTTAGTGTCATGGTTAGGATTAGGGTAGTGTTAGGGTTCTGGTAGGGGTTAGGTTTAGGTTTAGGGTTAGGGTTGGGGTTAGGGTTAGGGTTAGGGTTGGGGTCAGGGTTAGGGTAAGGGTTAGTGTTAGGTTAAGGGTTGGGGTTAGGGTTAGGGTTAGGGTTGGGTTTAGGATTAGGTTTAGTGTTGGGGTTGGGGTTAGGGTTATGGTTAGGGTTGGGGTTGGGGTTAGGGTTAGGGTTAAGGTGAGAGTTAGGTTTAGGGTTGGGTTAGGGTGGGGTTAGGGTTAGGGTTAGGGTTAGGGTTAGGGTTGGGGTTAGGGTTAGGGTGGGGGTTAGTGTTGGGGTTAGGTTTAGGTTTAGGCTTAGTGTTAGGGTAGTGTTTAGTGTTAGGGTTAGGGTTAGGGTAGGGGTTAGGGTTAGGGTTAGGGTTTGTGCTGGGGTTCGGGTTAGCGTTAGGGTTAGGGTTGGGGTTAGGGTTAGCGTTAGGGTTAGGTTTGGGTTTAGGGTTAGTGTTAGGGTTAGGGATGGATTTAGGGTTAGTGTCTGGGTTAGGGTTAGGGTTAGGGTTGGGGTTAGGGTTGGGGTTAGGGTTGACTAAGGGTTAGGGTTAGGGTTAGGGTTAGGGTTAGGGTTGGGGTTAGGGTTAGCGTTAGGGTTAGGTTTGGGTTTAGGGTTAGTGTTAGGGTTAGGGATGGATTTAGGGTTAGTGTCTGGGTTAGGGTTAGGGTTGGGGTCAGGGTTAAGATTAGGGTTAGGTTTAGGGTTAGGGTTAGTGTTAGGGTTAGGGTTGGGTTAAGTTTAGTGTTAGGGTTGGGGTTAGGGTTGGTGTTAGGGTTAGGGTAGTGGTTAGGTTTAGGGTTAGGGTTAGGGTTAGGGTTAGGGTTAGGGTTAGGGTAGGGGTTAGGGTTAGGGTTAGGGTTAGAGTTAGGGTTGTGGTTAGGGTTAAGTTTAGGGGCAGGGTTAGGGTTAGGTTAGTGTTACGGTTTGGGTAGGGCTCAGGTTTAGGGTTAGGGTTAGGGTTAGGGTTAGGGTTAGGGTTAGGGTTGGGGTCAGGGTTAGGGTAAGTGTTAGTGTTAGGTTTAGGGTTGGGGTTAGGGCTAGGGTTAGGGTTAGGGTTGGCGTTAGGATTAGGTTTAGTGTTGGGTTTGGGGTTAGGGTTAGGGTTAGGGTTAGGGTTGTGGTCAGGGTCAGGGTTAGGGTTCGGGTTAGGTTTAGGGTCGGGGTTAGGGTTGGGGTTAGGGTTAGGGTTAGGGTTAGGGTTGGGGTTAGGGTTGGGGTTAGGGTTAGGGTTGGGGTTAGGATCGGGGTTAGGGTTCGGGTTGGGGTCAGGGTTAGGGTAAGGGTTAGTGTTAGGTTTAGGGTTGGGGTTAGGGCTAGGGTTAGGGTTAGGGTTGGGGTTAGGATTAGGTTTAGTGTTGGGTTTGGGGTTAGGGTTAGGGTTATGGTTAGGGTTAGGGTTGTGGTCAGGGTCAGGGTTAGGGTTCGGGTTAGGTTTAGTGTCGGGGTTAGGGTTGGGGTTAGGGTTAGTGTTAGGGTTAGGGTTAGGTTTGGGGTTAGGGTTAGGGTTAGGGTTAGGTTTGGGTTTAGGGTTAATGTTAGGGTTAGGGTTGGATTAAGTTTTAGGGTCTGGGTTAGGGTTAGGGTTAGGGTTGGGGTTAGGGTTAGGGTTAGGGTTGAGTTATGGTTAGGGGTAGGGTTAGGTTTTGGGTTAGGGTTAGGGTTAGGGTTGTGTTAGGGTTGGGGTAGGGGTTAGAGTTAGGGTTACGGTTGGGGTCAGGTTTAGGGTAAGGGTTAGTGTTAGGTTTAGGGTTGGGGTTAGGGATAGGGTTATGGTTTGTGGTTAGGATTAGGTTTCGTGTTGGGGTTGGGGTTAGGGTTAGGGTTATGGTTAGGGTTAGGGTTGGGGTCAGGGTTAGGGTTAGGGTTAGGGTTAGTGTTAGGTTTATGGTTGGGGTTAGGGTTAGTATTAGGTTTAAGGTTGGGGTCGGGGTTAGGGTTAGGGTTAGGGTTAGGGTTGGGGATAGGGTTAGGGTTAAGGTTAGGGTTAGGGTTAGGGTTGGGTTAGGCTTGGGTTAGGGTTAGGGTTAGGTTTAGTGTTGGGGTTCGGGTTAGGTTTAGTCTTGGGGTTGGGGTTAGGGTAGGGTTAGGGTTAGGGTAGGGTTAGGGTTAGGGTTGGAGTTAGGGTTAGGGTTAGGGTTAGGGTTAGGGTTAGGTTTTGGGTTAGGGTTAGGGTTAGGGTTGGGGTTAGGGTTAGGGTTGGGGTTAGGATCGGGGTTAGGGTTCGGGTTGGGGTCAGGGTTAGGGTAAGGGTTAGTGTTAGGTTTAGGGTTGGGGTTAGGGCTAGGGTTAGGGTTAGGGTTGGGGTTAGGATTAGGTTTAGTGTTGGGTTTGGGGTTAGGGTTAGGGTTATGGTTAGGGTTAGGGTTGTGGTCAGGGTCAGGGTTAGGGTTCGGGTTAGGTTTAGTGTCGGGGTTAGGGTTGGGGTTAGGGTTAGGGTTAGGGTTAGGGTTAGGTTTGGGGTTAGGGTTAGGGTTAGGGTTAGGTTTGGGTTTAGGGTTAATGTTAGGGTTAGGGTTGGATTAAG
>NC_139475.1:8122500-8127500 GCF_057233095.1 Heloderma suspectum
GGGGTTAGGGTTAGGGTTAGGGTTAGGTTCAGGGTCAGGGTCAGGGTTAGGATTAGGGTTAGGGTTAGGTTCGGGGTTAGGGTTCGGGTTGGGGTAGGGTTTAGGTTTACTGTTAGAGTTAGGGTTGGGTTAAGTTTAGTGTTAGGGTTGGGGTTAGGGTTGGTGTTAGGGTTAGGGTTAGGGTTAGGGTAGTGGTTAGGTTTGGGGTTAGGGTTAGGGTTAGGGTAGGGATTAGGGTTAGTATTAGGGTTAGGGTTAGGTTTGGGGTTAGGGTTAGTGTTAGGGTAAGGGTTAGGGTTGAGTTATGGTTAGGGATAGGGTTAGGGTTTGGGATAGGGTTGTGGTTAGGGTTAGGGTTAGTGTCATGGTTAGGATTAGGGTAGTGTTAGGGTTCTGGTAGGGGTTAGGTTTAGGTTTAGGGTTAGGGTTGGGGTTAGGGTTGGATTTAGGGTTAGGGTCTGGGTTAGGGTTAGGGTTAGGGTTAGGGTTGGGGTTAGGGTTAGGGTTAGGGTTGAGTTAGGGTTAGGGTTAGGGTTAGGGTTAGGGTTAGGGTCAGGGTCAGGGTCAGGGTTAGGGTTCGGGTTAGGTTTAGGGTCGGGGTTAGGGTTAGGGTTAGGGTTAGGGTTAGGGTTAGGGTCAGGGTCAGGGTTAGGGTTCGGGTTAGGTTTAGGGTCGGGGTTAGGGTTAGGGTTAGGGTTTGGGTTGTGTTAGGGTTGGTGTTAGTGTTAGGGTTAGGGTTGGGTTAAGTTTAGGGTTAGGGGTAGGGTAGGGTTAGGGTTGGGGTTAGGGTTAGGGTTAGGGTTAGGGTTCGGTTTGGGGTTAGGGTTAGGTTTAGGGTTAGGGTTGGATTTAGGGTTAGGGTCAGGTTTAGGGTTATGGTTACGGTTGGGGTTAGGGTTAGGGTTAAGCTTAGGGTTAGGGTTAGGGTTAGGGTTAGGGTTGTGGTTAGGGTCAGGGTCAGGGTTAGGGTTAGGGTTAGGGTTAGGTTTAGGGTTGGGGTAGGAGTAGGGGTTAGGGTTAGGGTTGGGGTTAGGGTTAGGGTTAGGTTTGGGGTCAGGGTTAGGGTTAGGGTTAGGTTTAGGGTTGGTGTTAGGGTTAGGGTTAGGGTTGGGGTAGGGGTTAGGGTTAGGGTGGGCTTTAGGATTAGGGTTAGGGTTAGGTTTGTGGTTAGGGTCAGGGTCAGGGTTAGGGTTAGGGTTAGGGTTGGGGTAGGGGTTAGGGTTAGGGTTGGGGTTAGGGTTAGGGTTAGGGTTAGGTTTGGGGTCAGGGATAGTGTTAGGGTAAGGGTTAGGGTTGAGTTATGGGTAGGGATAGGGTTAGGGTTTGGGATAGGGTTGTGGTTAGGGTTAGGGTTAGTGTCATGGTTAGGATTAGGGTAGTGTTAGGGTTCTGGTAGGGGTTAGGTTTAGGTTTAGGGTTAGGGTTGGGGTTAGGGTTAGGGTTAGGGTTGGGGTCAGGGTTAGGGTAAGGGTTAGTGTTAGGTTAAGGGTTGGGGTTAGGGTTAGGGTTAGGGTTGGGTTTAGGATTAGGTTTAGTGTTGGGGTTGGGGTTAGGGTTATGGTTAGGGTTGGGGTTGGGGTTAGGGTTAGGGTTAAGGTGAGAGTTAGGTTTAGGGTTGGGTTAGGGTGGGGTTAGGGTTAGGGTTAGGGTTAGGGTTAGGGTTGGGGTTAGGGTTAGGGTGGGGGTTAGTGTTGGGGTTAGGTTTAGGTTTAGGCTTAGTGTTAGGGTAGTGTTTAGTGTTAGGGTTAGGGTTAGGGTAGGGGTTAGGGTTAGGGTTAGGGTTTGTGCTGGGGTTCGGGTTAGCGTTAGGGTTAGGGTTGGGGTTAGGGTTAGCGTTAGGGTTAGGTTTGGGTTTAGGGTTAGTGTTAGGGTTAGGGATGGATTTAGGGTTAGTGTCTGGGTTAGGGTTAGGGTTAGGGTTGGGGTTAGGGTTGGGGTTAGGGTTGACTAAGGGTTAGGGTTAGGGTTAGGGTTAGGGTTGGGGTTAGGGTTAGCGTTAGGGTTAGGTTTGGGTTTAGGGTTAGTGTTAGGGTTAGGGATGGATTTAGGGTTAGTGTCTGGGTTAGGGTTAGGGTTGGGGTCAGGGTTAAGATTAGGGTTAGGTTTAGGGTTAGGGTTAGTGTTAGGGTTAGGGTTGGGTTAAGTTTAGTGTTAGGGTTGGGGTTAGGGTTGGTGTTAGGGTTAGGGTAGTGGTTAGGTTTAGGGTTAGGGTTAGGGTTAGGGTTAGGGTTAGGGTTAGGGTAGGGGTTAGGGTTAGGGTTAGGGTTAGAGTTAGGGTTGTGGTTAGGGTTAAGTTTAGGGGCAGGGTTAGGGTTAGGTTAGTGTTACGGTTTGGGTAGGGCTCAGGTTTAGGGTTAGGGTTAGGGTTAGGGTTAGGGTTAGGGTTAGGGTTGGGGTCAGGGTTAGGGTAAGTGTTAGTGTTAGGTTTAGGGTTGGGGTTAGGGCTAGGGTTAGGGTTAGGGTTGGCGTTAGGATTAGGTTTAGTGTTGGGTTTGGGGTTAGGGTTAGGGTTAGGGTTAGGGTTGTGGTCAGGGTCAGGGTTAGGGTTCGGGTTAGGTTTAGGGTCGGGGTTAGGGTTGGGGTTAGGGTTAGGGTTAGGGTTAGGGTTGGGGTTAGGGTTGGGGTTAGGGTTAGGGTTGGGGTTAGGATCGGGGTTAGGGTTCGGGTTGGGGTCAGGGTTAGGGTAAGGGTTAGTGTTAGGTTTAGGGTTGGGGTTAGGGCTAGGGTTAGGGTTAGGGTTGGGGTTAGGATTAGGTTTAGTGTTGGGTTTGGGGTTAGGGTTAGGGTTATGGTTAGGGTTAGGGTTGTGGTCAGGGTCAGGGTTAGGGATCGGGTTAGGTTTAGTGTCGGGGTTAGGGTTGGGGTTAGGGTTAGTGTTAGGGTTAGGGTTAGGTTTGGGGTTAGGGTTAGGGTTAGGGTTAGGTTTGGGTTTAGGGTTAATGTTAGGGTTAGGGTTGGATTAAGTTTTAGGGTCTGGGTTAGGGTTAGGGTTAGGGTTGGGGTTAGGGTTAGGGTTAGGGTTGAGTTATGGTTAGGGGTAGGGTTAGGTTTTGGGTTAGGGTTAGGGTTAGGGTTGTGTTAGGGTTGGGGTAGGGGTTAGAGTTAGGGTTACGGTTGGGGTCAGGTTTAGGGTAAGGGTTAGTGTTAGGTTTAGGGTTGGGGTTAGGGATAGGGTTATGGTTTGTGGTTAGGATTAGGTTTCGTGTTGGGGTTGGGGTTAGGGTTAGGGTTATGGTTAGGGTTAGGGTTGGGGTCAGGGTTAGGGTTAGGGTTAGGGTTAGTGTTAGGTTTATGGTTGGGGTTAGGGTTAGTATTAGGTTTAAGGTTGGGGTCGGGGTTAGGGTTAGGGTTAGGGTTAGGGTTGGGGATAGGGTTAGGGTTAAGGTTAGGGTTAGGGTTAGGGTTGGGTTAGGCTTGGGTTAGGGTTAGGGTTAGGTTTAGTGTTGGGGTTCGGGTTAGGTTTAGTCTTGGGGTTGGGGTTAGGGTAGGGTTAGGGTTAGGTTAGGGTTGGAGTTAGGGTTAGGGTTAGGGTTAGGGTTAGGGTTAGGTTTTGGGTTAGGGTTAGGGTTAGGGTTGGGGTTAGGGTTAGGGTTGGGGTTAGGATCGGGGTTAGGGTTCGGGTTGGGGTCAGGGTTAGGGTAAGGGTTAGTGTTAGGTTTAGGGTTGGGGTTAGGGCTAGGGTTAGGGTTAGGGTTGGGGTTAGGATTAGGTTTAGTGTTGGGTTTGGGGTTAGGGTTAGGGTTATGGTTAGGGTTAGGGTTGTGGTCAGGGTCAGGGTTAGGGTTCGGGTTAGGTTTAGTGTCGGGGTTAGGGTTGGGGTTAGGGTTAGGGTTAGGGTTAGGGTTAGGTTTGGGGTTAGGGTTAGGGTTAGGGTTAGGTTTGGGTTTAGGGTTAATGTTAGGGTTAGGGTTGGATTAAGTTTTAGGGTCTGGGTTAGGGTTAGGGTTGGGGTTAGGGTTAGGGTTAGGGTTGAGTTATGGTTAGGGGTAGGGTTAGGGTTTGGGTTAGGGTTAGGGTTAGGGTTGTGTTAGGGTTGGGGTAGGGGTTAGGGTTAGGGTTACGGTTGGGGTCAGGTTTAGGGTAAGGGTTAGTGTTAGGTTTAGGGTTGGGGTTAGGGATAGGGTTATGGTTTGTGGTTAGGATTAGGTTTCGTGTTGGGGTTGGGGTTAGGGTTAGGGTTATGGTTAGGGTTAGGGTTGGGGTCAGGGTTAGGGTTAGGGTTAGGGTTAGTGTTAGGTTTATGGTTGGGGTTAGGGTTAGTATTAGGTTTAAGGTTGGGGTCGGGGTTAGGGTTAGGGTTAGGGTTAGGGTTGGGGATAGGGTTAGGGTTAAGGTTAGGGTTAGGGTTAGGGTTGGGTTAGGGTTGGGTTAGGGTTAGGGTTAGGTTTAGTGTTGGCGTTCGGGTTAGGTTTAGTCTTGGGGTTGGGGTTAGGGTAGGGTTAGGGTTAGGGTAGGGTTAGGGTTAGGGTTGGAGTTAGGGTTAGGGTTAGGGTTAGGGTTAGGTTTAGGTTTTGGGTTAGGGTTAGGGTTAGGGGTAGGGTCGGGGTTAGGGTTAGGGTTGGGGTTAGTGTTGGGGTTAGGGTTAGGTTTAGGCTTAGTGTTAGGGTAGTGTTTAGGGTTAGGGTTAGGGTTAGGGTAGGGGTTAGGGTTAGGGTTAGGTTTGGGGTCAGGGTTAGGGTTAGGGTTAGGGTTAGGGTTGGGGTTAGGTTTAGCGTTAGGGTTAGGTTTGGGGTTAGGGTTAGTGTTAGGGTTAGGGTTGGATTTAGGGTTAGGGTCTGGGTTAGGGTTAGGGTTAGGGTTAGGGTTAGGTTTGGGGTTAGGGTTAATGTTAGGGTTAGGTTTGGATTTAGTTTTAGGGTCTGGGTTAGGGTTAGGGTTGGGGTTAGGGTTAGGGTTGAGTTATGGTTAGGGGTAGGGTTAGGGTTTGGGTTAGGGTTAGGGTTAGGGTTGTGTTAGGGTTGGGGTAGGGGTTAGGGTTAGGGTTACGGTTGGGGTCAGGG
>NC_139475.1:8132500-8137500 GCF_057233095.1 Heloderma suspectum
TGGGGTTCGGGTTAGGTTTAGTCTTGGGGTTGGGGTTAGGGTAGGGTTAGGGTTAGGGTAGGGTTAGGGTTGGGGTTAGGGTTAGGGTTAGGGTTAGGGTTAGGTTTTGGGTTAGGGTTAGGGTTAGGGGTAGGGTCGGGGTTAGGGTTAGGGTTGGGGTTAGTGTTGGGGTTAGGGTTAGGTTTAGGCTTAGTGTTAGGGTAGTGTTTAGGGTTAGGGTTAGGGTTAGGGTAGGGGTTAGGGTTAGGGTTAGATTTGGGGTCAGGGTTAGGGTTGGGGTTAGGGTTAGGGTTAGGGTTGGGGTTAGGGATGTGGTTAGGGTCAGGGTCAGGGTTAGGGTTAGGGTTAGGGTTAGGTTTAGGGTTGGGGTAGGAGTAGGGGTTAGGGTTAGGGTTGGGGTTAGGGTTAGGGTTAGGTTTGGGGTCAGGGTTAGGGTTAGGGTTAGGGTTAGGTTTAGGGTTGGTGTTAGGGTTAGGGTTAGGGTTAGGGTTAGGGTTGGGGTAGGGGTTAAGGTTAGGGTGGGCTTTAGGATTAGGGTTAGTGTTAGGTTTGTGGTTAGGGTCAGGGTCAGGGTTAGGGTTAGGGTTAGGGTTGGGGTAGGGGTTAGGGTTAGGGTTGGGGTTAGGGTTAGGGTTAGGGTTAGGTTTGGGGTCAGGGATAGGGTGAGGGTTAGGGTTAGGGTTAAGCTTGGGGTTAGGGTTAGGGTTAGGGTTGTGGTTAGGGTTAGTGTTAGGGTTAGGGTTGGATTAAGGGTTAGGGTCTGGGTTAGGGTTAAGGTTAGGGTTGGATTTAGGGTTAGGGTCTGGGTTAGGGTTAGGGTTAGGGTTAGGGTTAAGCTTGTGGTTAGGGTTAGGGTTAGGGTTAGGGTTGTGGTTAGGGTTAGGGTTAGGGATAGGGATAGGGTTAGGGTCAGTGTCAGGGTCAGGGTTAGGGTTAGGGTTAGGGTCGGGGTTAGGGTTCGGGTTGGGGTAGAGGTTAGGTTTAGTGTTAGGGTTAGGGTTGGGTTAAGTTTAGGGTTATGGTTAGGGTTAGGGTTGGTGTTAGGGTTGGGTTTAGTTTTGACGTTAGGGTTAGGGTTAGGGTTAGGGTAGTGTTTAGGGTTAGGGTTAGGGTTAGGTTTGGGGTTAGGGTTAGGTTTAGGGTTAGGGTTAATGTTAGGGTTAGGGTTGGATTTAGTTTTAGGGTCTGGGTTAGGGTTAGGGTTGGGGTTAGGGTTAGGGTTAGGGTTGAGTTATGGTTAGGGGTAGGGTTAGGGTTTGGGTTAGGGTTAGGGTTAGGGTTGTGTTTAGGGTTAAGTTTAGGGGCAGGGTTATGGTTAGGGTAGGGTTAGGGTTGGGGTAGGGGTTAAGTTTAGGGTTAGGGTTAGGTTTGGGGTTAGGGTTAGGGTTAGGGTTAGGTTCAGGGTCAGGGTCAGGGTTAGGATTAGGGTTAGGGTTAGTTTCGGGGTTAGGGTTCGGGTTGGGGTAGGGTTTAGGTTTACTGTTAGAGTTAGGGTTGGGTTAAGTTTAGTGTTAGGGTTGGGGTTAGGGTTGGTGTTAGGGTTAGGGTTAGGGTTAGGGTAGTGGTTAGGTTTGGGGTTAGGGTTAGGGTTAGGGTAGGGGTTAGGGTTAGTATTAGGGTTAGGGTTAGGTTTGGGGTTAGTGTTAGTGTTAGGGTAAGGGTTAGGGTTGAGTTATGGTTAGGGATAGGGTTAGGGTTTGGGATAGGGTTGTGGTTAGGGTTAGGGTTAGTGTCATGGTTAGGATTAGGGTAGTGTTAGGGTTCTGGTAGGGGTTAGGTTTAGGTTTAGGGTTAGGGTTGGGGTTAGGGTTGGATTTAGGGTTAGGGTCTGGGTTAGGGTTAGGGTTAGGGTTAGGGTTGGGGTTAGGGTTAGGGTTAGGGTTGAGTTAGGGTTAGGGTTAGGGTTAGGGTTAGGGTTAGGGTCAGGGTCAGGGTCAGGGTTAGGGTTCGGGTTAGGTTTAGGGTCGGGGTTAGGGTTGGGGTTAGGGTTTGGGTTGTGTTAGGGTTGGTGTTAGTGTTAGGGTTAGGGTTGGGTTAAGTTTAGGGTTAGGGGTAGGGTAGGGTTAGGGTTGGGGTTAGGGTTAGGGTTAGGGTTAGGGTTCGGTTTGGGGTTAGGGTTAGGTTTAGGGTTAGGGTTGGATTTAGGGTTAGGGTCAGGTTTAGGGTTATGGTTACGGTTGGGGTTAGGGTTAGGGTTAAGCTTAGGGTTAGGGTTAGGGTTAGGGTTGGGGTTGTGGTTAGGGTCAGGGTCAGGGTTAGGGTTAGGGTTAGGGTTAGGTTTAGGGTTGGGGTAGGAGTAGGGGTTAGGGTTAGGGTTGGGGTTAGGGTTAGGGTTAGGTTTGGGGTCAGGGTTAGGGTTAGGGTTAGGTTTAGGGTTGGTGTTAGGGTTAGGGTTAGGGTTAGGGTTGGGGTAGGGGTTAGGGTTAGGGTGGGCTTTAGGATTAGGGTTAGGGTTAGGTTTGTGGTTAGGGTCAGGGTTAGGGTTAGGGTTAGGGTTGGGGTAGGGGTTAGGGTTAGGGTTGGGGTTAGGGTTAGGGTTAGGGTTAGGTTTGGGGTCAGGGATAGTGTTAGGGTAAGGGTTAGGGTTGAGTTATGGGTAGGGATAGGGTTAGGGTTTGGGATAGGGTTGTGGTTAGGGTTAGGGTTAGTGTCATGGTTAGGATTAGGGTAGTGTTAGGGTTCTGGTAGGGGTTAGGTTTAGGTTTAGGGTTAGGGCTGGGGTTAGGGTTAGGGTTAGGGTTGGGGTCAGGGTTAGGGTAAGGGTTAGTGTTAGGTTAAGGGTTGGGGTTAGGGTTAGGGTTAGGGTTGGGTTTAGGATTAGGTTTAGTGTTGGGGTTGGGGTTAGGGTTATGGTTAGGGTTGGGGTTGGGGTTAGGGTTAGGGTTAAGGTGAGAGTTAGGTTTAGGGTTGGGTTAGGGTGGGGTTAGGGTTAGGGTTAGGGTTAGGGTTAGGGTTGGGGTTAGGGTTAGGGTGGGGGTTAGTGTTGGGGTTAGGTTTAGGTTTAGGCTTAGTGTTAGGGTAGTGTTTAGTGTTAGGGTTAGGGTTAGGGTAGGGGTTAGGGTTAGGGTTAGGGTTTGTGCTGGGGTTCGGGTTAGCGTTAGGGTTAGGGTTGGGGTTAGGGTTAGCGTTAGGGTTAGGTTTGGGTTTAGGGTTAGTGTTAGGGTTAGGGATGGATTTAGGGTTAGTGTCTGGGTTAGGGTTAGGGTTAGGGTTGGGGTTAGGGTTGGGGTTAGGGTTGACTAAGGGTTAGGGTTAGGGTTAGGGTTAGGGTTGGGGTTAGGGTTAGCGTTAGGGTTAGGTTTGGGTTTAGGGTTAGTGTTAGGGTTAGGGATGGATTTAGGGTTAGTGTCTGGGTTAGGGTTAGGGTTGGGGTCAGGGTTAAGATTAGGGTTAGGTTTAGGGTTAGGGTTAGTGTTAGGGTTAGGGTTGGGTTAAGTTTAGTGTTAGGGTTGGGGTTAGGGTTGGTGTTAGGGTTAGGGTAGTGGTTAGGTTTAGGGTTAGGGTTAGGGTTAGGGTTAGGGTTAGGGTAGGGGTTAGGGTTAGGGTTAGGGTTAGAGTTAGGGTTGTGGTTAGGGTTAAGTTTAGGGGCAGGGTTAGGGTTAGGTTAGTGTTACGGTTTGGGTAGGGCTCAGGTTTAGGGTTAAGGTTAGGGTTAGGGTTAGGGTTAGGGTTAGGGTTGGGGTCAGGGTTAGGGTAAGTGTTAGTGTTAGGTTTAGGGTTGGGGTTAGGGCTAGGGTTAGGGTTAGGGTTGGCGTTAGGATTAGGTTTAGTGTTGGGTTTGGGGTTAGGGTTAGGGTTAGGGTTAGGGTTGTGGTCAGGGTCAGGGTTAGGGTTCGGGTTAGGTTTAGGGTCGGGGTTAGGGTTGGGGTTAGGGTTAGGGTTAGGGTTAGGGTTGGGGTTAGGGTTGGGGTTAGGGTTAGGGTTGGGGTTAGGATCGGGGTTAGGGTTCGGGTTGGGGTCAGGGTTAGGGTAAGGGTTAGTGTTAGGTTTAGGGTTGGGGTTAGGGCTAGGGTTAGGGTTAGGGTTGGGGTTAGGATTAGGTTTAGTGTTGGGTTTGGGGTTAGGGTTAGGGTTATGGTTAGGGTTAGGGTTGTGGTCAGGGTCAGGGTTAGGGTTCGGGTTAGGTTTAGTGTCGGGGTTAGGGTTGGGGTTAGGGTTAGTGTTAGGGTTAGGGTTAGGTTTGGGGTTAGGGTTAGGGTTAGGGTTAGGTTTGGGTTTAGGGTTAATGTTAGGGTTAGGGTTGGATTAAGTTTTAGGGTCTGGGTTAGGGTTAGGGTTAGGGTTGGGGTTAGGGTTAGGGTTAGGGTTGAGTTATGGTTAGGGGTAGGGTTAGGTTTTGGGTTAGGGTTAGGGTTAGGTTTGTGTTAGGGTTGGGGTAGGGGTTAGAGTTAGGGTTACGGTTGGGGTCAGTTTTAGGGTAAGGGTTAGTGTTAGGTTTAGGGTTGGGGTTAGGGATAGGGTTATGGTTTGTGGTTAGGATTAGGTTTCGTGTTGGGGTTGGGGTTAGGGTTAGGGTTATGGTTAGGGTTAGGGTTGGGGTCAGGGTTAGGGTTAGGGTTAGGGTTAGTGTTAGGTTTATGGTTGGGGTTAGGGTTAGTATTAGGTTTAAGGTTGGGGTCGGGGTTAGGGTTAGGGTTAGGGTTAGGGTTGGGGATAGGGTTAGGGTTAAGGTTAGGGTTAGGGTTAGGGTTGGGTTAGGCTTGGGTTAGGGTTAGGGTTAGGTTTAGTGTTGGGGTTCGGGTTAGGTTTAGTCTTGGGGTTGGGGTTAGGGTAGGGTTAGGGTTAGGGTAGGGTTAGGGTTAGGGTTGGAGTTAGGGTTAGGGTTAGGGTTAGGGTTAGGGTTAGGTTTTGGGTTAGGGTTAGGGTTAGGGGTAGGGTCGGGGATAGGGTTAGGGTTGGGGTTAGTGTTGGGGTTAGGGTTAGGTTTAGGCTTAGTGTTAGGGTAGTGTTTAGGGTTAGGGTTAGGGTTAGGGTAGGGGTTAGGGTTAGGGTTAGGTTTG
>NC_139475.1:8145000-8147500 GCF_057233095.1 Heloderma suspectum
GGGTAGTGTTTAGGGTTAGGGTTAGGGTTAGGGTAGGGGTTAGGGTTAGGGTTAGGTTTGGGGTCAGGGTTAGGGTTAGGGTTAGGGTTAGGGTTGGGGTTAGTATTAGGGTTAGGGTTAGGTTTGGGGTTAGGGTTAGTGTTAGGGTAAGGGTTAGGGTTGAGTTATGGTTAGGGATAGGGTTAGGGTTTGGGATAGGGTTGTGGTTAGGGTTAGGGTTAGTGTCATGGTTAGGATTAGGGTAGTGTTAGGGTTGGGGTAGGGGTTAGGTTTAGGTTTAGGGTTAGGGTTGGGGTTAGGGTTAGGGTTAGGGTTGGGGTCAGGGTAAGGGTAAGGGTTAGTGTTAGGTTTAGGGTTGGGGTTAGGGTTAGGGTTAGGGTTGGGTTTAGGATTAGGTTTAGTGTTGGGGTTGGGGT
Organism: Heloderma suspectum; assembly: GCF_057233095.1. Lineage (NCBI taxonomy): Eukaryota > Metazoa > Chordata > Lepidosauria > Squamata > Helodermatidae > Heloderma > Heloderma suspectum. The sequence continues at coordinate 8,145,417 of NC_139475.1, forward strand.
TAGGGTTATGGTTAGGGTTGGGGTTGGGGTTAGGGTTAGGGTTAAGGTGAGAGTTAGGTTTAGGGTTGGGTTAGGGTGGGGTTAGGGTTAGGGTTAGGGTTAGGGTTGGGGTTAGGGTTAGGGTGGGGGTTAGTGTTGGGGTTAGGGTTAGGTTTAGGCTTAGTGTTAGGGTAGTGTTTAGTGTTAGGGTTAGGGTTAGGGTAGGGGTTAGGGTTAGGGTTAGGGTTTGGGCTGGGGTTCGGGTTAGGGTTAGGGTTAGGGTTAGGGTTGGGGTTAGGGTTAGCGTTAGGGTTAGGTTTGGGTTTAGGGTTAGTGTTAGGGTTAGGGATGGATTTAGGGTTAGTGTCTGGGTTAGGGTTAGGGTTAGGGTTGGGGTTAGGGTTGGGGTTAGGGTTGACTAAGGGTTAGGGTTAGGGTTAGGGTTAGGGTTGGGGTTAGGGTTAGCGTTAGGGTTAGGTTTGGGTTTAGGGTTAGTGTTAGGGTTAGGGATGGATTTAGGGTTAGTGTCTGGGTTAGGGTTAGGGTTAGGGTTGGGGTCAGGGTCAAGATTAGGGTTAGGGTTACGGTTAGGGTTAGTGTAAGTGTTAGGGTTGGGTTAAGTTTAGTGTTAGGGTTGGGGTTAGGGTTGGTGTTAGGGTTAGGGTTAGGGTTAGGGTAGTGGTTAGGTTTAGGGTTAGGGTTAGGGTTAGGGTTAGGGTTAGGGTAGGGGTTAGTGTTAGGGTTAGGGTTAGAGTTAGGGTTGTGGTTAGGGTTAAGTTTAGGGGCAGGGTTAGGGTTACGTTAGTGTTACGGTTTGGGTAGGGCTCAGGTTTAGGTTTAGGGTCGGGGTTAGGGTTGGGGTTAGGGTTAGGGTTAGGGTTAGGGTTGGGGTTAGGGTTGGGGTTAGGGTTAGGGTAGGGTTAGTGTCGGGGTTAGGGTTCGGGTTGGGGTCAGGGTTAGGGTAAGGGCTAGTGTTAGGTTTAGGGTTGGGGTTAGGGCTAGGGTTAGGGTTAGGGTTGGGGTTAGGATTAGGTTTAGTGTTGGGTTTGGGGTTAGGGTTAGGGTTAGGGTTATGGTTAGGGTTAGGGTTGTGGTCAGGGTCAGGGTTAGGGTTCGGGTTAGGTTTAGTGTCGGGCTTCGGGTTGGGGTTAGGGTTAGGGTTAGGGTTAGGGTAAGGTTTGGGTTTAGGGTTAGGGTTAGGGTTAGGTTTGGGGTTAGGGTTAATGTTAGGGTTAGGGTTGGATTTAGTTTTAGGGTCTGGGTTAGGGTTAGGATTGGGGTTAGGGTTAGGGTTAGGGTTGAGTTATGGTTAGAGGTAGGGTTAGGGTTTGGGTTAGGGTTAGGGTTGTGTTAGGGTTGGGGTAGGGGTTAGGGTTAGGGTTACGGTTGGGGTCAGGTTTAGGGTAAGGGTTAGTGTTAGATTTAGGGTTGGGGTTAGGGATAGGGTTATGGTTTGTGGTTAGGATTAGGTTTCGTGATGGGGTTGGGGTTAGGGTTAGGGTTAGGGTTAGGGTTATGGTTAGGGTTAGGGTTGGGGTCAGGGTTAGGGTTAGGGTTAGGGTTAGTGTTAGGTTTATGGTTGGGGTTAGGGTTAGTATTAGGTTTAAGGTTGGGGTCGGGGTTAGGGTTAGGGTTAGGGTTAGGGTTGGGGATATGGTTAGGGTTAAGGTTAGGGTTAGGGTTAGGGTTGGGTTAGGGTTGGGTTAGGGTTGGGTGAGGGTTAGGGTTAGGTTTAGTGTTGGGGTTCGGGTTAGGTTTAGTCTTGGGGTTGGGGTTAGGGTAGGGTTAGGGTTAGGGTAGGGTTAGGGTTAGGGTTGGGGTTAGGGTTAGGGTTAGGGTTAGGGGTAGGTTTTGGGTTAGGGTTAGGGTTAGGGGTAGGGTCGGGGTTAGGGTTAGGGTTGGGGTTAGTGTTGGGGTTAGGGTTAGGTTTAGGCTTAGTGTTAGGGTAGTGTTTAGGGTTAGGGTTAGGGTTAGGGTAGGGGTTAGGGTTAGGGTTAGGTTTGGGGTCAGGGTTAGGGTTAGGGTTAGGGTTAGGGTTGGGGTTAGGTTTAGCGTTAGGGTTAGGTTTGGGGTTAGGATTAGTGTTAGGGTTAGGTTTGGATTTA
>NC_139475.1:8172500-8175000 GCF_057233095.1 Heloderma suspectum
GTAGGGGTTAGTGTTAGGGTTAGGGTTAGGGTTAGGGTTAGGGTTAGGGTTGGGGTTAGGTTTAGGGTTAGGGTTAGGTTTGGGGTTAGGGTTAGTGTTAGGTTTAGGCTTGGATTTAGGGTTAGGGTCTGGGTTAGGGTTAGGGTTAGGGTTAGGGGTGGGGTTAGGGTTAGGGTTGAGTTAGGGTTAGGGTTAGGGTTAGGGTTAGGGTTAGGGTTAGGGTCAGGGTCAGGGTCAGGGTTAGGGTTCGGGTTAGGTTTAGGGTCGGGGTTAGGGTTGGGGTTAGGTTTCGGGTTGGGGTTAGGGTTAGGGTTAGTGTTAGTGATAGGGTTAGGGTTGTGGTTAGGGTTAGGGTTAGGGTTACGGTTAGGGTCAGCGTCAGGGTCAGGGTCAGGGTTAGGATTAGGGTTAGGGTTAGGGTTAGGGTTAGGGTTAGGGTTAGGGTTAGTGTTAGGGTTAGGGTTGGGTTAAGTTTAGTGTTAGGGTTGGGGTTAGGGTTGGTGTTAGGGTTAAGGTTAGGGTTAGGGTAGTGGTTAGGTTTAGGGTTAGGGTTAGGGTTAGGGTTCGGGTAGGGGTGAGGGTTAGGGTTAGGGTTAGAGTTAGGGTTGTGGTTAGGGTTAAGTTTAGGGGCAGGGTTAGGGTTAGGTTAGTGTTACGGTTTGGGTAGGGGTCAGGTTTAGGGTTAGGGTTAGGGTTGGGGATAGGGTTAGGGTTAGGGTTAGGGTTAGGGTTAGGGTTGGGGTCAGGGTTAGGGTAAGGGTTAGTGTTAGGTTTAGGGTTGGGGTTAGGGCTAGGGTTAGGGTTAGGGTTGGGGTTAGGATTAGGTTTAGTGTTGGGTTTGGGGTTAGGGTTAGGGTTATGGTTAGGGTTAGGGTTGTGGTCAGGGTCAGGGTTAGGGTTCGGGTTAGGTTTAGGGTCGGGGTTAGGGTTGGGGTTAGGGTTAGGGTTAGGGTTAGGGTTAGGGTTGGGGTTAGGGTTAGGGTTGGGGTTAGGGTTAGGGTTGGGGTTAGGGTCGGGGTTAGGGTTCGGGTTGGGGTCAGGGTTAGGGTAAGGGTTAGCGTTAGGTTTAGGGTTGGGGTTAGGGCTAGGGTTAGGGTTAGGGTTGGGGTTAGGATTAGGTTTAGTGTTGGGTTTGGGGTTAGGGTTAGGGTTATGGTTAGGGTTAGGGTTGTGGTCAGGGTCAGGGTTAGGGTTCGGGTAAGGGTTAGGGTCGGGGTTAGGGTTGGGGTTAGGTTTAGGGTTAGGGTTGGGGTTAGGGTTGGGGTTAGGGTTAGGGTTGGGGTTAGGGTCGGGGTTAGGGTTGGGGTAGTGGTTAGGGTTAGTGTTAGGGTTAGGGTTGGGTTAAGTTTAGTGTTAGGGTTGGGGTTAGGGTTGGTGTTAGGGTTAGGGTTAGGGTTAGGTAGGGGTTAGGGTTAGGGTTAGGCTTAGGGTTAGGGTTAGGGTTAGAGTTAGGGTTGTGGTTAGGGTTAAGTTTAGGGGCAGGGTTAGGGTTAGGTTAGTGTTAGGGTTTGGGTAGGCGTCAGGTTTAGGGTTAGGGTTAGGTTTGGCGATAGGATTAGGGTTAGGGTTAGGGTTAGGGTTGTGGTCAGGGTCAGGGTTAGGGTTCGGGTTAGGTTTAGGGTCGGGGTTAGGGTTGGGGTTAGGGTTCGGGTTGGGGTTAGGGTTAGGGTTAGGGTTAGTGTTAGTGTTAGTGTTAGGTTTAGGGTTGTGGTTTGTGTTAGTGTTAGGGTTAGGGTTGGATTTAGGGTTAGGGTCTCGGTTAGGGATAGGGTTGGGGTTAGGGTTAGGTTTAGGGTTAGGGTTAGGTTTGGGGTTAGGGTTAGTGTTAGGGTTAGGGTTGGATTTAGGGTTAGGGTCAGGTTTAGGGTTAGGGTTAGGGTTGGGGTTAGGGTTAGGGTTAGGGTTAAGCTTAGGGTTAGGGTTAGGGTTTTGGTTAGGGTCAGGATCAGGGTTAGGGTTAGGGTTAGGGTTAGGGTTAGGGTTGGGGTAGGGGTTAGGGTTAGGGTTGGGGTTAGGGATAGGGTTAGGGTTAGGGTTAGGGTTAGGTTTAGGGTTGGTGTTAGGGTTAGGGTTAGGGTTAGGGTTAGGGTTAGGTTTGGGGTTGAGTTAGTGTTAGGGTTAGGGTTGGATTTAGGGTTAGGGTTGGGGTTAGGTTTAGTGTTAGTGTTAGGGTTGGGTTAAGGTTCGGGTTAGGGTTAGGGTTAGGGTTGGTGTTAGGGTTGGTGTTAGTGTTGAGGTTACGGTTAGGGTTAGGGTTAGGGTAGTGATTAGGGTTAGGGTTAGGGTTAGGGTTGGGGTTAGGGTTAGGGTTAGGGTTAAGCTTAGGGTTAGGGTTAGGGTTAGGTTTGTGGTTAGGGTCAGGGTCAGGGTTAGGGTTAGGGTTAGGGTTAGGGTTAGGGTTGGGGTAGGGGTTAGGGTTAGGGTTAGGGTTGGGGTTTGGGTTAGGGTTAGGGTTAGGTTTGGGGTTAGGGTTAGGGTTAGGGTTAGGGTTAGGGTTAAG
>NC_139475.1:8200000-8202500 GCF_057233095.1 Heloderma suspectum
GTAAGGGTTAGTGTTAGGTTTAGGGTTGGGGTTAGGGTTAGGGTTAGGGTTGGGTTTAGGATTAGGTTTAGTGTTGGGGTTGGGGTTAGGGTTATGGTTAGGGTTGGGGTTGGGGTTAGGGTTAGGGTTAAGGTGAGAGTTAGGTTTAGGGTTGGGTTAGGGTGGGGTTAGGGTTAGGGTTAGGGTTAGGGTTGGGGTTAGGGTTAGGGTGGGGGTTAGTGTTGGGGTTAGGGTTAGGTTTAGGCTTAGTGTTAGGGTAGTGTTTAGTGTTAGGGTTAGGGTTAGGGTAGGGGTTAGGGTTAGGGTTAGGGTTTGGGCTGGGGTTCGGGTTAGGGTTAGGGTTAGGGTTAGGGTTGGGGTTAGGGTTAGCGTTAGGGTTAGGTTTGGGTTTAGGGTTAGTGTTAGGGTTAGGGATGGATTTAGGGTTAGTGTCTGGGTTAGGGTTAGGGTTAGGGTTGGGGTTAGGGTTGGGGTTAGGGTTGACTAAGGGTTAGGGTTAGGGTTAGGGTTAGGGTTGGGGTTAGGGTTAGCGTTAGGGTTAGGTTTGGGTTTAGGGTTAGTGTTAGGGTTAGGGATGGATTTAGGGTTAGTGTCTGGGTTAGGGTTAGGGTTAGGGTTGGGGTCAGGGTCAAGATTAGGGTTAGGGTTACGGTTAGGGTTAGTGTAAGTGTTAGGGTTGGGTTAAGTTTAGTGTTAGGGTTGGGGTTAGGGTTGGTGTTAGGGTTAGGGTTAGGGTTAGGGTAGTGGTTAGGTTTAGGGTTAGGGTTAGGGTTAGGGTTAGGGTTAGGGTAGGGGTTAGTGTTAGGGTTAGGGTTAGAGTTAGGGTTGTGGTTAGGGTTAAGTTTAGGGGCAGGGTTAGGGTTACGTTAGTGTTACGGTTTGGGTAGGGCTCAGGTTTAGGTTTAGGGTCGGGGTTAGGGTTGGGGTTAGGGTTAGGGTTAGGGTTAGGGTTGGGGTTAGGGTTGGGGTTAGGGTTAGGGTTAGGGTTAGGTTTAGGGTACGGGTTAGTGTTAGGTTTAGGGTTGGGGTTAGGGATAGGGTTATGGTTTGTGGTTAGGATTAGGTTTAGTGTTGGGGTTGGGGTTAGGGTTAGGGTTATGGTTAGGGTTAGGGTTAGGGTTAGGTTTGGGGTTAGGGTTAATGTTAGGGTTAGGGTTGGATTTAGTTTTAGGGTCTGGGTTAGGGTTAGGGTTGGGGTTAGGGTTAGGGTTAGGGTTGAGTTATGGTTAGGGGTAGGGTTAGGGTTTGGGTTAGGGTTAGGGTTAGGGTTGTGTTAGGGTTGGGGTAGGGGTTAGGGTTAGGGTTACGGTTGGGGTCAGGTTTAGGGTACGGGTTAGTGTTAGGTTTAGGGTTGGGGTTAGGGATAGGGTTATGGTTTGTGGTTAGGATTAGGTTTAGTGTTGGGGTTGGGGTTAGGGTTAGGGTTATGGTTAGGGTTAGGGTTAGGGTTAGGGTTAGTGTTTGGTTTATGGTTGGGGTTAGGGTTAGTATTAGGTTTAAGGTTGGGGTCGGGGTTAGGGTTAGGGTTAGGGTTAGGGTTGGGGATAGGGTTAGGGTTAAGGTTAGGGTTAGGGTTAGGGTTAGGGTTGGGTTAGGGTTGGGTTAGGGATGGGTTAGGGTTAGGGTTAGGTTTAGTGTTGGGGTTCGTGTTAGGTTTAGTCTTGGGGTTGGGGTTAGGGTAGGGTTAGGGTTAGGGTTGGGGTTAAGGTTAGGGTTAGGGTTGGGTTAGGGTTAGGGTTAGGGGTAGGGTCGGGGTTAGGGTTAGGGTTGGGGTTAGTGTTGGGGTTAGGGTTAGGTTTAGGCTTAGTGTTAGGGTAGTGTTTAGGGTTAGGGTTAGGGTTAGGGTAGGGGTTAGGGTTAGGGTTAGGTTTGGGGTCAGGGTTAGGGTTAGGGTTAGGGTTGGGGTTAGGTTTAGCGTTAGGGTTAGGTTTGGGGTTAGGGTTAGTGTTAGGGTTAGGGTTGGATTCAGGGTTAGGGTCTGGGTTAGGGTTAGGGTTAGGGTTAGGTTTGGGGTTAGGGTTAGTGTTAGGGTAAGGGTTAGGGTTGAGTTATGGTTAGGGATAGGGTTAGGGTTTGGGATAGGGTTGTGGTTAGGGTTAGGGTTAGTGTCATGGTTAGGATTAGGGTAGTGTTAGGGTTGGGGTAGGGGTTAGGTTTAGGTTTAGGGTTAGGGTTGGGGTTAGGGTTAGGGTTAGGGTTGGGGTCAGGGTAAGGGTAAGGGTTAGTGTTAGGTTTAGGGTTGGGGTTAGGGTTAGGGTTAGGGTTGGGTTTAGGATTAGGTTTAGTGTTGGGGTTGGGGTTAGGGTTATGGTTAGGGTTGGGGTTGGGGTTAGGGTTAGGGTTAAGGTGAGAGTTAGGTTTAGGGTTGGGTTAGGGTGGGGTTAGGGTTAGGGTTAGGGTTAGGGTTGGGGTTAGGGTTAGGGTGGGGGTTAGTGTTGGGGTTAGGGTTAGGTTTAGGCTTAGTGTTAGGGTAGTGTTTAGTGTTAGGGTTAGGGTTAGG
>NC_139475.1:8230000-8232500 GCF_057233095.1 Heloderma suspectum
GTGTTAGGTTTAGGCTTGGATTTAGGGTTAGGGTCTGGGTTAGGGTTAGGGTTAGGGTTAGGGGTGGGGTTAGGGTTAGGGTTGAGTTAGGGTTAGGGTTAGGGTTAGGGTTAGGGTTAGGGTTAGGGTCAGGGTCAGGGTCAGGGTTAGGGTTCGGGTTAGGTTTAGGGTCGGGGTTAGGGTTGGGGTTAGGTTTCGGGTTGGGGTTAGGGTTAGGGTTAGTGTTAGTGATAGGGTTAGGGTTGTGGTTAGGGTTAGGGTTAGGGTTACGGTTAGGGTCAGCGTCAGGGTCAGGGTCAGGGTTAGGATTAGGGTTAGGGTTAGGGTTAGGGTTAGGGTTAGGGTTAGTGTTAGGGTTAGGGTTGGGTTAAGTTTAGTGTTAGGGTTGGGGTTAGGGTTGGTGTTAGGGTTAAGGTTAGGGTTAGGGTAGTGGTTAGGTTTAGGGTTAGGGTTAGGGTTAGGGTTAGAGTTAGGGTTGTGGTTAGGGTTAAGTTTAGGGGCAGGGTTAGGGTTAGGTTAGTGTTACGGTTTGGGTAGGGGTCAGGTTTAGGGTTAGGGTTAGGGTTGGGGATAGGGTTAGGGTTAGGGTTAGGGTTAGGGTTAGGGTTGGGGTCAGGGTTAGGGTAAGGGTTAGTGTTAGGTTTAGGGTTGGGGTTAGGGCTAGGGTTAGGGTTAGGGTTGGGGTTAGGATTAGGTTTAGTGTTGGGTTTGGGGTTAGGGTTAGGGTTATGGTTAGGGTTAGGGTTGTGGTCAGGGTCAGGGTTAGGGTTCGGGTTAGGTTTAGGGTCGGGGTTAGGGTTGGGGTTAGGGTTAGGGTTAGGGTTAGGGTTAGGGTTGGGGTTAGGGTTAGGGTTGGGGTTAGGGTTAGGGTTGGGGTTAGGGTCGGGGTTAGGGTTCGGGTTGGGGTCAGGGTTAGGGTAAGGGTTAGCGTTAGGTTTAGGGTTGGGGTTAGGGCTAGGGTTAGGGTTAGGGTTGGGGTTAGGATTAGGTTTAGTGTTGGGTTTGGGGTTAGGGTTAGGGTTATGGTTAGGGTTAGGGTTGTGGTCAGGGTCAGGGTTAGGGTTCGGGTAAGGGTTAGGGTCGGGGTTAGGGTTGGGGTTAGGTTTAGGGTTAGGGTTGGGGTTAGGGTTGGGGTTAGGGTTAGGGTTGGGGTTAGGGTCGGGGTTAGGGTTGGGGTTGGGGTAGTGGTTAGGGTTAGTGTTAGGGTTAGGGTTGGGTTAAGTTTAGTGTTAGGGTTGGGGTTAGGGTTGGTGTTAGGGTTAGGGTTAGGGTTAGGTAGGGGTTAGGGTTAGGGTTAGGCTTAGGGTTAGGGTTAGAGTTAGGGTTGTGGTTAGGGTTAAGTTTAGGGGCAGGGTTAGGGTTAGGTTAGTGTTAGGGTTTGGGTAGGCGTCAGGTTTAGGGTTAGGGTTAGGTTTGGCGATAGGGTTAGGGTTAGGGTTAGGGTTAGGGTTAGGGTTGTGGTCAGGGTCAGGGTTAGGGTTCGGGTTAGGTTTAGGGTCGGGGTTAGGGTTGGGGTTAGGGTTCGGGTTGGGGTTAGGGTTAGGGTTAGGGTTAGTGTTAGTGTTAGTGTTAGGTTTAGGGTTGTGGTTTGTGTTAGTGTTAGGGTTAGGGTTGGATTTAGGGTTAGGGTCTCGGTTAGGGATAGGGTTGGGGTTAGGGTTAGGTTTAGGGTTAGGGTTAGGTTTGGGGTTAGGGTTAGTGTTAGGGTTAGGGTTGGATTTAGGGTTAGGGTCAGGTTTAGGGTTAGGGTTAGGGTTGGGGTTAGGGTTAGGGTTAGGGTTAAGCTTAGGGTTAGGGTTAGGGTTTTGGTTAGGGTCAGGATCAGGGTTAGGGTAAGGGTTAGGGTTAGGGTTGGGGTAGGGGTTAGGGTTAGGGTTGGGGTTAGGGATAGGGTTAGGGTTAGGGTTAGGGTTAGGTTTAGGGTTGGTGTTAGGGTTAGGGTTAGGGTTAGGGTTAGGGTTAGGTTTGGGGTTGAGTTAGTGTTAGGGTTAGGGTTGGATTTAGGGTTAGGGTTGGGGTTAGGTTTAGTGTTAGTGTTAGGGTTGGGTTAAGGTTCGGGTTAGGGTTAGGGTTAGGGTTGGTGTTAGGGTTGGTGTTAGTGTTGAGGTTACGGTTAGGGTTAGGGTTAGGGTAGTGATTAGGGTTAGGGTTAGGGTTAGGGTTGGGGTTAGGGTTAGGGTTAGGGTTAAGCTTAGGGTTAGGGTTAGGTTTGTGGTTAGGGTCAGGGTCAGGGTTAGGGTTAGGGTTAGGGTTAGGGTTAGGGTTGGGGTAGGGGTTAGGGTTAGGGTTAGGGTTGGGGTTTGGGTTAGGGTTAGGGTTAGGTTTGGGGTTAGGGTTAGGGTTAGGGTTAGGGTTAGGGTTAAGCTTGGGGTTAGGGTTAGGGTTAGGGTTAGGGTTGTGGTTAGGGTTAGTGTTAGGGTTAGGGTTGGATTTACGGTTAGGGTCTGGGTTAGGATTAGGGTTAGGGTTGGATTTAGGGTTAGGGTCTGGGTTTGGGTAA
>NC_139475.1:8250000-8252500 GCF_057233095.1 Heloderma suspectum
GGGTGAGGGTTAGGGTTAGGTTTAGTGTTGGGGTTCGGGTTAGGTTTAGTCTTGGGGTTGGGGTTAGGGTAGGGTTAGGGTTAGGGTAGGGTTAGGGTTAGGGTTAGGGTTGGGGTTAGGGTTAGGGTTAGGGTTAGGGTTAGGTTTTGGGTTAGGGTTAGGGTTATGGGTAGGGTCGGGGTTAGGGTTAGGGTTGGGGTTAGTGTTGGGGTTAGGGTTAGGTTTAGGCTTAGTGTTAGGGTAGTGTTTAGGGTTAGGGTTAGGGTTAGGGTAGGGGTTAGGGTTAGGGTTAGGTTTGGGGTCAGGGTTAGGGTTAGGGTTAGGGTTAGGGTTGGGGTTAGTTTTAGCGTTAGGGTTAGGTTTGGGGTTAGGGTTAGTGTTAGGGTTAGGTTTGGATTTAGGGTTAGGGTCTGGGTTAGGGTTAGGGTTAGGTTTGGGGTTAGGGTTAATGTTAGGGTTAGGGTTGGATTTAGTTTTAGGGTCTGGGTTAGGGTTAGGGTTGGGGTTAGGGATAGGGTTGAGTTATGGTTAGGGGTAGGGTTAGGGTTTGGGTTAGGGTTAGGGTTAGGGTTGTGTTAGGGTTGGGGTAGGGGTTAGGGTTAGGGTTACGGTTGGGGTCAGGGTTAGGGTAAGGGTTAGTGTTAGGTTTAGGGTTGGGGTTAGGGATAGGGTTAGGGTTTGTGGTTAGGACTTGGTTTAGTGGTGGGGTTGGGGTTAGGTTTATGGTTAGGGTTAGGGTTGGGGTCAGGGTTAGGGTTAGGGTTAGTGTTAGGTTTATGGTTGGGGTTAGGGTTAGGATTAGGTTTAAGGTTGGGGTTGGGGTTAGGGTTAGGGTTAGGGTTAGGGTTGGGGATAGGGTTAGGGTTAAGGTTAGGGTTAGGGTTAGGGTTGGGTTAGGGTTGGGGTAGGGGTAGGGTTAGGGTTAGTGTTGGGGTTCGGGTTAGGTTTAGTGTTGGGGTTGGGGTTAGGGTAGGGTTAGGGATAAGCTTGGGGTTAGGGTTAGGGATAGGGTTGTGGTTAGGGTTAGGGTTAGGGTTTGGGATAGGGTTAGGGTCAGGGTCAGGGTCAGGGTTAGGGTTAGGGTTAGGGTCGGGGTTAGGGTTCGGGTTGGGGTAGAGGTTAGGGTTAGTGTTAGGTTAGGGTTGGGTTAAGTTTAGAGTTAGGGTTAGGGTTAGGGTTGGTGTTAGGGTTGGGTTTAGTGTTGACGTTAAGGTTAGGGTTAGGGTTAGGGTTAGGGTAGTGGTTAGGGTTAGGGTTAGGGTTAGGGTTAGGTTTGGGGTTAGGGTTAGGGTTAGGGTTAGGTTTGGGGTTAGGGTTAATGTTAGGGTTAGGGTTGGATTTAGTTTTAGTATCTGGGTTAAGGTTAGGGTTGGGGTTAGGGTTAGGGTTAGGGTTGAGTTATGGTTAGGGGTTTGGGTTAGGGTTAGGGTTAGGGTTTGGGATAGGGTTAGGGTCAGGGTCAGGGTCAGGGTTAGGGTTAGGGTCGGGGTTAGGGTTCGGGTTGGGGTAGAGGTTAGGGTTAGTGTTAGGTTAGGGTTGGGTTAAGTTTAGAGTTGGGGTTAGGGTTAGGGTTGGTGTTAGGGTTGGGTTTAGTGTTGACGTTAAGGTTAGTGTTAGGGTTAGTGTTAGGGTAGTGGTTAGCGTTAGGGTTAGGGTTAGGGTTAGGTTTGGGGTTAGGGTTAGGGTTAGGGTTAGGTTTGGGGTTAGGGTTAATGTTAGGGTTAGGGTTGGATTTAGTTTTAGTGTCTGGGTTAGGGTTAGGGTTGGGGTTAGGGTTAGGGTTAGGGTTGAGTTATGGTTAGGGGTAGGGTTAGGGTTTGGGTTAGGGTTAGGGTTAGGGTTGTGTTAGGGTTTGGGTAGGCGTCAGGTTTAGGGTTAGGGTTAGGTTTGGCGATAGGGTTAGGGTAAGGGTTAGGGTTAGGGTTAGGGTTGTGGTCAGGGTCAGGGTTAGGGTTCGGGTTAGGTTTAGGGTCGGGGTTAGGGTTGGGGTTAGGGTTCGGGTTGGGGTTAGGGTTAGGGTTAGTGTTAGTGTTAGGTTTAGGGTTGTGGTTAGGGTTAGTGTTAGGGTTAGGGTTGGATTTAGGGTTAGGGTCTCGGTTAGGGATAGGGTTGGGGTTAGGGTTAGGTTTAGGGTTAGGGTTAGGTTTGGGGTTAGGGTTAGTGTTAGGGTTAGGGTTGGATTTAGGGTTAGGGTCAGGTTTAGGGTTAGGGTTAGGGTTGGGGTTAGGGTTAGGGTTAGGATTAAGCTTAGGGTTAGGGTTAGGGTTAGGGTTTTGGTTAGGGTCAGGATCAGGGTTAGGGTTAGGGTTAGGGTTAGGGTTGGGGTAGGGGTTAGGGTTAGGGTTGGGGTTAGGGATAGGGTTAGGGTTTGGGTTAGGGTTAGGTTTAGGGTTGGTGTTAGGGTTAGGGTTAGGGTTAGGGTTAGGGTTAGGTTTGGGGTTGAGTTAGTGTTAGGGTTAGGGTTGGATTTAGGGTTAGGGTCTGGGTTAGGGTTGGGGTT
>NC_139475.1:8260000-8262500 GCF_057233095.1 Heloderma suspectum
GGGTTATGGTTTGTGGTTAGGATTAGGTTTAGTGTTGGGGTTGGGGTTAGGGTTAGGGTTATGGTTAGGGTTAGGGTTAGGGTTAGTGTTAGGTTTATGGTTGGGGTTAGGGTTAGTATTAGGTTTAAGGTTGGGGTCGGGGTTAGGGTTAGGGTTAGGGTTAGGGTTGGGGATAGGGTTAGGGTTAAGGTTAGGGTTAGGGTTAGGGTTAGGGTTAGGTTTAGGGTCAGGGTCAGGGTTAGCGTTCGGGTTAGGTTTAGGGTCGGGTTTAGGGTTGGGGTTACGGTTCGGGTTGGTTAGGGTTGGTGTTAGTTTTAGGGTTAGGGTTGGGTTAAGTTTAAGGTTAGGGTTAGGGTAGGGTTAGGGTTGGGGTTAGGGTTAGGGTTAGGGTTAGGGTTAGGTTTGGGGTTATGGTTAGTGTTAGGGTTAGGGTTGGATTTAGGGTTAGGGTCAGGTTTAGGGTTAGGGTTAGGGTTAAGCTGAGGGTTAGGGTAAGGGGTAGGGTTGTGGTTAGGGTCAGGGTCAGGGTTAGGGTTAGGGTTAGGGTTGGGGTAGGGGTTAGGGTTAGGGTTGGTGTTAGGGATAGGGTTAGGGTTAGGGTTAGGGTTAGGTTTAGGGTTGGTGTTAGGGTTAGGGTTAGGGTTAGGGTTAGGGTTAGGTTTGGGGTTGAGTTAGTGTTAGGGTTAGGGTTGGATTTAGGGTTAGGGTTGGGGTTAGGTTTAGTGTTAGTGTTAGGGTTGGGTTAAGGTTCGGGTTAGGGTTAGGGTTAGGGTTGGTGTTAGGGTTGGTGTTAGTGTTGAGGTTACGGTTAGGGTTAGGGTTAGGGTAGTGATTAGGGTTAGGGTTAGGGTTAGGGTTGGGGTTAGGGTTAGGGTTAGGGTTAAGCTTAGGGTTAGGGTTAGCGTTAGGTTTGTGTTTAGGGTCAGGGTCAGGGTTAGGGTTAGGGTTAGGGTTAGGGTTAGGGTTAGGGTTGGGGTAGGGGTTAGGGTTAGGGTTAGGGTTGGGGTTTGGGTTAGGGTTAGGGTTAGGTTTGGGGTTAGGGTTAGGGTTAGGGTTAGGGTTAGGGTTAAGCTTGGGGTTAGGGTTAGGGTTAGGGTTAGGGTTGTGGTTAGGGTTAGTGTTAGGGTTAGGGTTGGATTTACGGTTAGGGTCTGGGTTAGGATTAGGGTTAGGGTTGGATTTAGGGTTAGGGTCTGGGTTTGGGTAAGGGTTAGGGTTGAGTTAGGGTTAGGGTTAGGGTTAGGGTTAGGGTTAAGCTTGGGGTTAGGGTTAGGGTTAGGGTTGTGGTTAGGGTTAGGGTTGGGGTAGTGGTTAGGGTTAGTGTTAGGGTTAGGGTTGGGTTAAGTTTAGTGTTACGGTTGGGGTTAGGGTTGGTGTTAGGATTAGTGTTAGGGTTAGGGTAGTGGTTAGGTTTAGGGTTAGGGTTAGGGTTAGGGTAGGGGTTAGGGTTAGGGTTAGGGTTAGGGTTAGAGTTAGGGTTGTGGTTAGGGTTAAGTTTAGGGGCAGGGTTAGGGTTAGGTTAGTGTTAGGGTTTGGGTAGGCGTCAGGTTAAGGGTTAGGGTTAGGATTGGCGATAGGGTTAGGGTTAGGGTTAGGGTTAGGGTTAGGGTTGTGGTCAGGGTCAGGGTTAGGGTTCGGGTTAGGTTTAGGGTCGGGGTTAGGGTTGGGGTTAGGGTTCGGGTTGGGGTTAGGGTTAGGGTTAGGGTTAGTGTTAGTGTTAGTGTTAGGTTTAGGGTTGTGGTTAGGGTTAGTGTTAGGGTTAGGGTTGGATTTAGGGTTAGGGTCTCGGTAAGGGATAGGGTTGGGGTTAGGGTTAGGTTTAGGGTTAGGGTTAGGTTTGGTGTTAGGGTTAGTGTTAGGGTTAGGGTTGGATTTAGGGTTAGGGTCAGGTTTAGGGTTAGGGTTAGGGTTGGGGTTAGGGTTAGGGTTAGGATTAAGCTTAGGGTTAGGGTTAGGGTTAGGGTTAGGGTTTTGGTTAGGGTCAGGATCAGGGTTAGGGTTAGGGTTAGGGTTAGGGTTGGGGTAGGGGTTAGGGTTAGGGTTGGGGTTAGGGATAGGGTTAGGGTTTGGGTTAGGGTTAGGTTTAGGGTTGGTGTTAGGGTTAGGGTTAGGGTTAGGGTTAGGGTTAGGTTTGGGGTTGAGTTAGTGTTAGGGTTAGGGTTGGATTTAGGGTTAGGGTCTGGGTTAGGGTTGGGGTTAGGGTTCGGGTTGGGGTTAGGTTTAGTGTTAGTGTTAGGGTTGGGTAAAGGTTCGGGTTAGGGTTAGGGTTAGGGTTGGTGTTAGGGTTGGTGTTAGTGTTGAGGTTACGGTTAGGGTTAGGGTTAGGGTAGTGATTAGGGTTAGGGTTAGGGTTAGGGTTAGGGTTAGGGTTGGGGTTAGGGTTAGGGTTAGGGTTAAGCTTAGGGTTAGGGTTAGGGTTAGGTTTGTGGTTATGGTCAGGGTCAGGGTTAGGGTTAGGGTTAGGGTTAGGGTTAGGGTTGGGGTAGGGGTTAGGGTTAGG
>NC_139475.1:8285000-8292500 GCF_057233095.1 Heloderma suspectum
ATAGGGTTAGGGTTTGTGGTTAGGATTTGGTTTAGTGGTGGGGTTGGGGTTAGGGTTAGGTTTATGGTTAGGGTTAGGGTTGGGGTCAGGGTTAGGGTTAGGGTTAGTGTTAGGTTTATGGTTGGGGTTAGGGTTAGGATTAGGTTTAAGGTTGGGGTTGGGGTTAGGGTTAGGGTTAGGGTTAGGGTTAGGGTTGGGGATAGGGTTAGGGTTAAGGTTAGGGTTAGGGTTAGGGTTGGGTTAGGGTTGGGGTAGGGGTAGGGTTAGGGTTAGTGTTGGGGTTCGGGTTAGGTTTAGTGTTGGGGTTGGGGTTAGGGTAGGGTTAGGGATAAGCTTGGGGTTAGGGTTAGGGATAGGGTTGTGGTTAGGGTTAGGGTTAGGGTTTGGGATAGGGTTAGGGTCAGGGTCAGGGTCAGGGTTAGGGTTAGGGTTAGGGTCGGGGTTAGGGTTCGGGTTGGGGTAGAGGTTAGGGTTAGTGTTAGGTTAGGGTTGGGTTAAGTTTAGAGTTAGGGTTAGGGTTAGGGTTGGTGTTAGGGTTGGGTTTAGTGTTGACGTTAAGGTTAGGGTTAGGGTTAGGGTTAGGGTAGTGGTTAGGGTTAGGGTTAGGGTTAGGGTTAGGTTTGGGGTTAGGGTTAGGGTTAGGGTTAGGTTTGGGGTTAGGGTTAATGTTAGGGTTAGGGTTGGATTTAGTTTTAGTGTCTGGGTTAAGGTTAGGGTTGGGGTTAGGGTTAGGGTTAGGGTTGAGTTATGGTTAGGGGTTTGGGTTAGGGTTAGGGTTAGGGTTTGGGATAGGGTTAGGGTCAGGGTCAGGGTCAGGGTTAGGGTTAGGGTCGGGGTTAGGGTTCGGGTTGGGGTAGAGGTTAGGGTTAGTGTTAGGTTAGGGTTGGGTTAAGTTTAGAGTTGGGGTTAGGGTTAGGGTTGGTGTTAGGGTTGGGTTTAGTGTTGACGTTAAGGTTAGTGTTAGGGTTAGTGTTAGGGTAGTGGTTAGCGTTAGGGTTAGGGTTAGGGTTAGGTTTGGGGTTAGGGTTAGGGTTAGGGTTAGGTTTGGGGTTAGGGTTAATGTTAGGGCTAGGGTTGGATTTAGTTTTAGTGTCTGGGTTAGGGTTAGGGTTGGGGTTAGGGTTAGGGTTAGGGTTGAGTTATGGTTAGGGGTAGGGTTAGGGTTTGGGTTAGGGTTAGGGTTAGGGTTGTGTTAGGGTTTGGGTAGGCGTCAGGTTTAGGGTTAGGGTTAGGTTTGGCGATAGGGTTAGGGTTAGGGTTAGGGTTAGGGTTGTGGTCAGGGTCAGGGTTAGGGTTCGGGTTAGGTTTAGGGTCGGGGTTAGGGTTGGGGTTAGGGTTCGGGTTGGGGTTAGGGTTAGGGTTAGGGTTAGTGTTAGTGTTAGGTTTAGGGTTGTGGTTAGGGTTAGTGTTAGGGTTAGGGTTGGATTTAGGGTTAGGGTCTCGGTTAGGGATAGGGTTGGGGTTAGGGTTAGGTTTAGGGTTAGGGTTAGGTTTGGGGTTAGGGTTAGTGTTAGGGTTAGGGTTGGATTTAGGGTTAGGGTCAGGTTTAGGGTTAGGGTTAGGGTTGGGGTTAGGGTTAGGGTTAGGATTAAGCTTAGGGTTAGGGTTAGGGTTAGGGTTTTGGTTAGGGTCAGGATCAGGGTTAGGGTTAGGGTTAGGGTTAGGGTTGGGGTAGGGGTTAGGGTTAGGGTTGGGGTTAGGGATAGGGTTAGGGTTTGGGTTAGGGTTAGGTTTAGGGTTGGTGTTAGGGTTAGGGTTAGGGTTAGGGTTAGGGTTAGGTTTGGGGTTGAGTTAGTGTTAGGGTTAGGGTTGGATTTAGGGTTAGGGTCTGGGTTAGGGTTGGGGTTAGGGTTCGGGTTGGGGTTAGGTTTAGTGTTAGTGTTAGGGTTGGGTTAAGGTTCGGGTTAGGGTTAGGGTTGGTGTTAGGGTTGGTGTTAGTGTTGAGGTTACGGTTAGGGTTAGGGTTAGGGTAGTGATTAGGGTTAGGGTTAGGGTTAGGGTTAGGGTTGGGGTTAGGGTTAGGGTTAAGCTTAGGGTTAGGGTTAGGGTTAGGTTTGTGCTTAGGGTCAGGGTCAGGGTTAGGGTTAGGGTTAGGGTTAGGGTTAGGGTTGGGGTAGGGGTTAGGGTTAGGGTTAGGGTTGGGGTTAGGGTTAGGGTTAGGGATAGGTTTGGGGTTAGGGTTAGGGTTAGGGTTAGGGTTAAGCTTGGGGTTAGGGTTAGGGTTAGGGTTAGGGTTGTGGTTAGGGTTAGTGTTAGGGTTAGGGTTGGATTTACGGTTAGGGTCTGGGTTAGGATTAGGGTTAGGGTTGGATTTAGGGTTAGGGTCTGGGTTTGGGTAAGGGTTAGGGTTGAGTTAGGGTTAGGGTTAGGGTTAGGGTTAGGGTTAAGCTTGGGGTTAGGGTTAGGGTTAGGGTTAGGGTTGTGGTTAGGGTTAGGGATAGGGTTAGGGTTAGGGTTAGGGTCAGGGTCAGGGTTAGGGTTAGGGTTAGGGCCGGGGTTAGGGTTCGGGTTGGGGTAGAGGTTAGGGTTAGTGTTAGGGTTAGTGTTGGGTTAAGTTTAGGGTTAGGGTTAGGGTTAGGGTAGTGGTTAGGGTTAGGGTTAGGGTTAGGGTTAGGGTTAGGTTTGGGGTTAGGGTTAGGGTTAGGGTTAGGTTTGGGGTTAGGGTTAATGTTAGGGGTAGGGTTGGATTTAGGTTTAGGGTCTGGGTTAGGGTTGGGGTTGGGGTTAGGGTTAGGGTTAGGGTTGAGTTATGGTTAGGGGTAGGGTTAGGGTTTGGGTTAGGGTTAGGGTTAGGGTTGTGGTTAGGGTTAAGTTTAGGGGCAGGGTTATGGTTAGGGTAGTGTTAGGGTTGGGGTAGGGGTTAGGTTTAGGGTTAGGGTTAGGGTTGGAGTTAGGGTTAGGGTTACGGTTGGGGTCAGGGTTAGGGTAAGGGTTAGTGTTACAGTTAGGGTTAGGGTTAGGGTTAGGGTTAGGGGTTAGGTTTAGGGTTAGGGTTAGGGTTAGGGTTAGGCTTAGGCTTAGTGTTAGGGTAGTGTTTAGGGTTAGGGTTAGGGTTAGGGTAGGGGTTAGGGTTAGGGTTAGGGTTTGGGCTGGGGTTCGGGTTAGTGTTAGTGTTAGGGTTAGGGTTAGGGTTGGGGTTAGGGTTAGCGTTAGGGTTAGGTTTGGGGTTAGGGTTAGTGTTAGGGTTACGGTTGGATTTAGGGTTAGGGTCTGGGTTAGGGTAGGGTTAGGGTTGGGGTTAGGGTTAGGGTTAGGGTTGAGTTAGGGTTAGGGTTAGGTTTAGGGTTCGGGTCAACGTCAAGGTTAGGGTTAGGGTTAGGTTTAGGGTCAGGGTCAGGGTTAGCGTTCGGGTTAGGTTTAGGGTCGGGTTTTGGGTTGGGGTTACGGTTCGGGTTGGTTAGGGTTGGTGTTAGTGTTAGGGTTAGGGTTGGGTTAAGTTTAAGGTTAGGGTTAGGGTAGGGTTAGGGTTGGGGTTAGGGTTAGGGTTAGGGTTAGGGTTAGGTTTGGGGTTATGGTTAGTGTTAGGGTTAGGGTTGGATTTAGGGTTAGGGTCAGGTTTAGGGTTAGGGTTAGGGTTAAGCTGAGGGTTAGGGTAAGGGGTAGGGTTGTGGTTAGGGTCAGGGTCAGGGTTAGGGTTAGGGTTAGGTTTAGGGTTAGGGTTGGGGTAGGGGTTAGGGTTAGGGTTGGGGTTAGGGTCAGGGTTAGGGTTAGGTTTGGGGTCAGGGTTAAGGTTAGGGTTATGGTTAGGTTTAGGGTTGGTGTTAGGGTTAGGGTTAGGGTTGGGGTTAGGGTTAGCGTTAGGGTTAATCTTAGGGTTAGGGTTAGGCTTAGGTTTGTGGTTAGGGTCAGGGTTAGGGTTAGGGTTAGGGTTGGGGTAGGTGTTAGGTTTAGGGTTGGGGTTAGGGGTAGGGTTAGGGTTAGGTTTGGGGTCAGGGTTAGGGTTAGGGTTAGGGCTAGGGCTAGGGTTAGGGTTAAGCTTGGGGATAGGGTTAGGGTTAGGGTTAGGGTTGTGGTTAGGGTTAGTGTTAGGGTTAGGGTTGGATTAAGGGTTAGGGTATGGGTTAGGGTTAGGGTTAGGGTTGGATTTAGGGTTAGGGTCTGGGTTAGGGTTAGGGTTAGAGTTAGGGTTGAGTTAGGGTTAGGGTTAGGGTTAGGGTTAGGGTTAAGCTTGGGGTTAGGGTTAGGGTTAGGGTTGTGGTTAGGGTTAGGGTTAGGGTTAGGGATAGGGTTAGGGTCAGGGTCAGGGTCAGGGTTAGGGTCAGGGTTAGGGTCGGGGTTAGGGTTCGGGTTGGGGTAGAGGTTAGTGTTAGGGTTAGGGTTAGGGTTAGGTTTGGGGTTAGGGTTAGGGTTAGGGTTAGGGTTAGGGTTAGGGTTGGATTTAGAGTTAGGGTCTGGGTTAGGGTAAGGGTTAGGGTTGAGTTAGGGTTAGGGTTAGGGTTAGGGTTAAGCTTGGGGTTAGGGTTAGGGTTAGGGTTAGGGTTGTGGTTAGGGTTAGGGTTAGGGATAGGGTTAGGGTCAGGGTCAGGGTTAGGGTTAGGGTTAGGGTCGGGGTTAGGGTTCGGGTTGGGGTAGAGGTTAGGGTTAGTGTTAGGGTTAGTGTTGGGTTAAGTTTAGGGTTAGGGTTAGGGTTAGGGTTGGTGTTAGGGTTGGGTTTAGTGTTGACGTTAGGGTTAGGGTTAGGGTTAGGGTAGTGGTTAGGGTTAGGGTTAGGGTTAGGGTTAGGTTTGGGGTTAGGGTTAGGGTTAGGTTTGGGGTTAGGGTTAATGTTAGGGGTAGGGTTGGATTTAGATTTAGGGTCTGGGTTAAGGTTGGGGTTGGGGTTAGGGTTAGGGTTAGGGTTGAGTTATGGTTAGGGGTAGGGTTAGGGTTTGGGTTAGGGTTAGGGTTAGGGTTGTGGTTAGGGTTAAGTTTAGGGGCAGGGTTATGGTTAGGGTAGTGTTAGGGTTGGGGTAGGGTTTAGGTTTAGGGTTAGGGTTAGGGTTGGAGTTAGGGTTAGGGTTAGGTTTACGGTTGGGGTTAGGCTTAGGCTTAGTGTTAGGGTAGTGTTTAGGGTTAGGGTTAGGGTTAGGGTAGGGGTTAGGGTTAGGGTTAGGGTTTGGGCTGGGGTTCGTGTTAGTGTTAGTGTTAGGGTTAGGGTTAGGGTTGGGGTTAGGGTTAGCGTTAGGGTTAGGTTTGGGGTTAGGGTTAGTGTTAGGGTTACGGTTGGATTTAGGTTTAGGGTTGGGGTTAGGGTTAGCGATAGGGTTAGGTTTGGGGTTAGGGTTAGTGTTAGGGTTACGGTTGGATTTAGGGTTAGGGTCTGGGTTAGGGTAGGGTTAGGGTTGGGGTCAGGGTTAGGGTTAGGGTTAGGGTTAGTGTTAGGTTTATGGTTGGGGTTAGGGTTAGTATTAGGTTTAAGGTTGGGGTCGGGGTTAGGGTTAGGGTTAGGGTTAGGGTTGGGGATATGGTTAGGGTTAAGGTTAGGGTTAGGGTTAGGGTTGGGTTAGGGTTGGGTTAGGGTTGGGTGAGGGTTAGGGTTAGGTTTAGTGTTGGGGTTCGGGTTAGGTTTAGTCTTGGGGTTGGGGTTAGGGTAGGGTTAGGGTTAGGGTAGGGTTAGGGTTAGGGTTGGGGTTAGGGTTAGGGTTAGGGTTAGGGTTAGGTTTTGGGTTAGGGTTAGGGTTATGGGTAGGGTCGGGGTTAGGGTTAGGGTTGGGGTTAGTGTTGGGGTTAGGGTTAGGTTTAGGCTTAGTGTTAGGGTAGTGTTTAGGGTTAGGGTTAGGGTTAGGGTAGGGGTTAGGGTTAGGGTTAGGTTTGGGGTCAGGGTTAGGGTTAGGGTTAGGGTTAGGGTTGGGGTTAGTTTTAGTGTTAGGGTTAGGTTTGGGGTTAGGGTTAGTGTTAGGGTTAGGTTTGGATTTAGGGTTAGGGTCCGGGTTAGGGTTAGGGTTAGGTTTGGGGTTAGGGTTAATGTTAGGGTTAGGGTTGGATTTAGTTTTAGGGTCTGGGTTAGGGTTAGGGTTGGGGTTAGGGATAGGGTTGAGTTATGGTTAGGGGTAGGGTTAGGGTTTGGGTTAGGGTTAGGGTTAGGGTTGTGTTAGGGTTGGGGTAGGGGTTAGGGTTAGGGTTACGGTTGGGGTCAGGGTTAGGGTAAGGGTTAGTGTTAGGTTTAGGGTTGGGGTTAGGGATAGGGTTAGGGTTTGTGGTTAGGATTTGGTTTAGTGGTGGGGTTGGGGTTAGGTTTATGGTTAGGGTTAGGGTTGGGGTCAGGGTTAGGGTTAGGGTTAGTGTTAGGTTTATGGTTGGGGTTAGGGTTAGGATTAGGTTTAAGGTTGGGGTTGGGGTTAGGGTTAGGGTTAGGGTTAGGGTTGGGGATAGGGTTAGGGTTAAGGTTAGGGTTAGGGTTAGGGTTGGGTTAGGGTTGGGGTAGGGGTAGGGTTAGGGTTAGTGTTGGGGTTCGGGTTAGGTTTAGTGTTGGGGTTGGGGTTAGGGTAGGGTTAGGGATAAGCTTGGGGTTAGGGTTAGGGATAGGGTTGTGGTTAGGGTTAGGGTTAGGGTTTGGGATAGGGTTAGGGTCAGGGTCAGGGTCAGGGTTAGGGTTAGGGTTAGGGTCGGGGTTAGGGTTCGGGTTGGGGTAGAGGTTAGGGTTAGTGTTAGGTTAGGGTTGGGTTAAGTTTAGAGTTAGGGTTAGGGTTAGGGTTGGTGTTAGGGTTGGGTTTAGTGTTGACGTTAAGGTTAGGGTTAGGGTTAGGGTTAGGGTAGTGGTTAGGGTTAGGGTTAGGGTTAGGGTTAGGTTTGGGGTTAGGGTTAGGGTTAGGGTTAGGTTTGGGGTTAGGGTTAATGTTAGGGTTAGGGTTGGATTTAGTTTTAGTGTCTGGGTTAAGGTTAGGGTTGGGGTTAGGGTTAGGGTTAGGGTTGGGTTATGGTTAGGGGTTTGGGTTAGGGTTAGGGTTTGGGATAGGGTTAGGGTCAGGGTCAGGGTCAGGGTTAGGGTTAGGGTCGGGGTTAGGGTTCGGGTTGGGGTAGAGGTTAGGGTTAGTGTTAGGTTAGGGTTGGGTTAAATTTAGAGTTGGGGTTAGGGTTAGGGTTGGTGTTAGGGTTGGGTTTAGTGTTGACGTTAAGGTTAGTGTTAGGGTTAGTGTTAGGGTAGTGGTTAGCGTTAGGGTTAGGGTTAGGGTTAGGTTTGGGGTTAGGGTTAGGGTTAGGGTTAGGTTTGGGGTTAGGGTTAATGTTAGGGCTAGGGTTGGATTTAGTTTTAGTGTCTGGGTTAGGGTTAGGGTTGGGGTTAGGGTTAGGGTTAGGGTTGAGTTATGGTTAGGGGTAGGGTTAGGGTTTGGGTTAGGGTTAGGGTTAGGGTTGTGTTAGGGTTTGGGTAGGCGTCAGGTTTAGGGTTAGGGTTAGGTTTGGCGATAGGGTTAGGGTTAGGGTTAGGGTTAGGGTTAGGGTTGTGGTCAGGGTCAGGGTTAGGGTTCGGGTTAGGTTTAGGGTCGGGGTTAGGGTTGGGGTTAGGGTTCGGGTTGGGGTTAG
>NC_139475.1:8337500-8340000 GCF_057233095.1 Heloderma suspectum
GGGTTAGGGTTAGGGTTAGGGTTGTGGTTAGGGATAGGGTTAGGGTCAGGGTCAGGGTCAGTGTTAGGGTTAGGGTTAGGGTCGGGGTTAGGGTTCGGGTTGAGGTAGAGGTTAGGGTTAGTGTTAGGTTAGGGTTGGGTTAAGTTTAGGGTTAGGGTTAGGGTTAGGGTTGGTGTTAGGGTTGGGTTTAGTGTTGACGTTAGGGTTAGGGTTTGGGTTAGGGTAGTGGTTAGGGTTAGGGTTAGGGTTTGGTTTGGGGTTAGGGTTAGGGTTAGGGATAGGTTTGGGGTTAGGGTTAATGTTAGGGTTAGGGTTGGATTTAGTTTTAGGGTCTGGGTTAGAGTTAGGGTTGGGGTTAGGGTTAGGGTTAGGGTTGAGTTATGGTTAGGGGTAGGTTTTGGGTTTGGGTTAGGGTTAGGGTTAGGGTTGTGTTAGGGTTGGGGTAGGGGTTAGGGTTAGGGTTACGGTTGGGGTCAGGTTTAGGGTAAGGGTTAGTGTTAGGTTTAGGGTTGGGGTTAGGGATAGGGTTAGGGTTTGTGGTTAGGATTAGGTTTAGTGTTGGGGTTGGGGTTAGGGTTAGGGTTATGGTTAGGGTTAGGGTTGGGGTCAGGGTAGGGTTAGGGTTAGGGTTAGTGTTAGGTTTATGGTTGGGGTTAGGGTTAGGATTAGGTTTAAGGTTGGGGTCGGGGTTAGGGTTAGGGTTAGGGTTAGGGTTGGGGATAGGGTTAGGGTTAAGGTTAGGGTTAGTGTTAGGGTTGGGTTAGGGTTGGGTTAGGGTTGGGTTAGGGGTAGGGTTAGTGTTGGGGTTAGGGTTAGGTTTAGTGTTGGGGTTGGAGTTAGCGTAGGGTTAGGGTTAGGGTTGGGGTTAGGGTTAGGGTTAGGGTTAGGGTTGGGTTAGTGTTAGGGTTAGGTTTAGGGTTAGGGTTAGTGTTAGGGGTAGGGTCGGGGTTAGGGTTAGGGTTGGGGTTAGTGTTGGGGTTAGGGTTAGGTTTAGGCTTAGTGTTAGGGTAGTGTTTAGGGTTAGGGTTAGGGTTAGGGTAGGGGTTAGGGTTAGGGTTAGGTTTGGGGTCAGGGTTAGGCTTAGGGTTAGGGTTAGGGTTGGGGTTAGGTTTAGCGTTAGGGTTAGGTTTGGGGTTAGGGTTAGTGTTAGGGTTAGGGTTGGATTTAGGGTTAGGGTCTGGGTTAGGGTTAGGGTTAGGGTTAGGGTTAGGGTTGGGGTTAGGGTTAGGGTTGAGTTAGGGTTAGGGTTAGGGTTAGGGTTAGGGTCAGGGTCAGTGTTAGGTTTAGGGTTGTGGTTAGGGTTAGAGTTAGGGCTAGGGTTAGGGTCAGGGTCAGGGTCAGGGTTAGGATTAGGATTAGGGTTAGGGTTAGGGTCGGGGTTAGGGTTCGGGTTGGGGTAGTGGTTAGGGTTAGTGTTAGGGTTAGGGTTGGGTTAAGTTTAGTGTTACGGTTGGGGTTAGGGTTGGTGTTAGGGTTAGGGTTAGGGTTAGGGTAGTGGTTAGGTTTAGGGTTAGGGTTAGGGTTAGGGTAGGGGTTAGGGTTAGGGTTAGGGTTAGGGTTAGAGTTAGGGTTGTGGTTAGGGTTAAGTTTAGGGGCAGGGTTAGGGTTAGGTTAGTTTTAGGGTTTGGGTAGGCGTCAGGTTTAGGGTTAGGGTTAGGGTTAGGGTTGTGGTCAGGGTCAGGGTTAGGGTTCGGGTTAGGTTTAGGGTCGGGGTTAGGGTTGGGGTTAGGGTTCGGGTTGGGGTTAGGGTTAGGGTTAGTGTTAGTGTTAGTGTTAGGTTTAGGGTTGTGGTTAGGGTTAGTGTTAGGGTTAGGGTTGGAATTAGGGTTAGGGTCTCGGTTAGGGATAGGGTTGGGGTTAGGGTTAGGGTTAGGGTTAGGTTTGGGGTTAGGGTTAGTGTTAGGGTTAGGGTTGGATTTAGGGTTAGGATCAGGTTTAGGGTTAGGGTTAGGGTTGGGGTTAGGGTTAGGGTTAGGGTTAAGCTTAGGGTTAGGGTTAGGGTTAGGGTTGTGGTTAGGGTCAGGGTCAGGGTTAGGGTTAGGGTTAGGGTTGGGGTAGGGGTTAGGGTTAGGGTTGGGGTTAGGGATAGGGTTAGGGTTAGGGTTAGGGTTAGGGTTAGGCTTAGGCTTAGTGTTAGGGTAGTGTTTAGGGTTAGGGTTAGGGTTAGGGTAGGGGTTAGGGTTAGGGTTAGGGTTTGGGCTGGGGTTCGGGTTAGTGTTAGTGTTAGGGTTAGGGTTAGGGTTGGGGTTAGGGTTAGCGTTAGGGTTAGGTTTGGGGTTAGGGTTAGTGTTAGGGTTACGGTTGGATTTAGGGTTAGGGTCTGGGTTAGGGTAGGGTGAGGGTTGGGGTTAGGGTTAGGGTTAGGGTTGAGTTAGGGTTAGGGTTAGGTTTAGGGTTCGGGTCAAGGTCAAGGTTAGGGTTAGGGTTAGGTTTAGGGTCAGGGTCAGGGTTAGCGTTCGGGTTAGGTTTAGGGTCGGGTTTTGGGTTGGGGTTACGGTTC
>NC_139475.1:8350000-8352500 GCF_057233095.1 Heloderma suspectum
GTGTTGGGGTTGGGGTTAGGGTAGGGTTAAAGTTAAGCTTGGGGTTAGGGTTAGGGTTAGGGTTGTGGTTAGGGATAGGGTTAGGGTCAGGGTCAGGGTCAGTGTTAGGGTTAGGGTTAGGGTCGGGGTTAGGGTTCGGGTTGAGGTAGAGGTTAGGGTTAGTGTTAGGTTAGGGTTGGGTTAAGTTTAGGGTTAGGGTTAGGGTTAGGGTTGGTGTTAGGGTTGGGTTTAGTGTTGACGTTAGGGTTAGGGTTTGGGTTAGGGTAGTGGTTAGGGTTAGGGTTAGGGTTTGGTTTGGGGTTAGGGTTAGGGTTAGGGATAGGTTTGGGGTTAGGGTTAATGTTAGGGTTAGGGTTGGATTTAGTTTTAGGGTCTGGGTTAGAGTTAGGGTTGGGGTTAGGGTTAGGGTTAGGGTTGAGTTATGGTTAGGGGTAGGTTTTGGGTTTGGGTTAGGGTTAGGGTTAGGGTTGTGTTAGGGTTGGGGTAGGGGTTAGGGTTAGGGTTACGGTTGGGGTCAGGTTTAGGGTAAGGGTTAGTGTTAGGTTTAGGGTTGGGGTTAGGGATAGGGTTAGGGTTTGTGGTTAGGATTAGGTTTAGTGTTGGGGTTGGGGTTAGGGTTAGGGTTATGGTTAGGGTTAGGGTTGGGGTCAGGGTAGGGTTAGGGTTAGGGTTAGTGTTAGGTTTATGGTTGGGGTTAGGGTTAGGATTAGGTTTAAGGTTGGGGTCGGGGTTAGGGTTAGGGTTAGGGTTAGGGTTGGGGATAGGGTTAGGGTTAAGGTTAGGGTTAGTGTTAGGGTTGGGTTAGGGTTGGGTTAGGGTTGGGTTAGGGGTAGGGTTAGTGTTGGGGTTAGGGTTAGGTTTAGTGTTGGGGTTGGAGTTAGCGTAGGGTTAGGGTTAGGGTTGGGGTTAGGGTTAGGGTTAGGGTTAGGGTTGGGTTAGTGTTAGGGTTAGGTTTAGGGTTAGGGTTAGTGTTAGGGGTAGGGTCGGGGTTAGGGTTAGGGTTGGGGTTAGTGTTGGGGTTAGGGTTAGGTTTAGGCTTAGTGTTAGGGTAGTGTTTAGGGTTAGGGTTAGGGTTAGGGTAGGGGTTAGGGTTAGGGTTAGGTTTGGGGTCAGGGTTAGGCTTAGGGTTAGGGTTAGGGTTGGGGTTAGGTTTAGCGTTAGGGTTAGGTTTGGGGTTAGGGTTAGTGTTAGGGTTAGGGTTGGATTTAGGGTTAGGGTCTGGGTTAGGGTTAGGGTTAGGGTTAGGGTTAGGGTTGGGGTTAGGGTTAGGGTTGAGTTAGGGTTAGGGTTAGGGTTAGGGTTAGGGTCAGGGTCAGTGTTAGGTTTAGGGTTGTGGTTAGGGTTAGAGTTAGGGCTAGGGTTAGGGTCAGGGTCAGGGTCAGGGTTAGGATTAGGATTAGGGTTAGGGTTAGGGTCGGGGTTAGGGTTCGGGTTGGGGTAGTGGTTAGGGTTAGTGTTAGGGTTAGGGTTGGGTTAAGTTTAGTGTTACGGTTGGGGTTAGGGTTGGTGTTAGGGTTAGGGTTAGGGTTAGGGTAGTGGTTAGGTTTAGGGTTAGGGTTAGGGTTAGGGTAGGGGTTAGGGTTAGGGTTAGGGTTAGGGTTAGAGTTAGGGTTGTGGTTAGGGTTAAGTTTAGGGGCAGGGTTAGGGTTAGGTTAGTTTTAGGGTTTGGGTAGGCGTCAGGTTTAGGGTTAGGGTTAGGGTTAGGGTTGTGGTCAGGGTCAGGGTTAGGGTTCGGGTTAGGTTTAGGGTCGGGGTTAGGGTTGGGGTTAGGGTTCGGGTTGGGGTTAGGGTTAGGGTTAGTGTTAGTGTTAGTGTTAGGTTTAGGGTTGTGGTTAGGGTTAGTGTTAGGGTTAGGGTTGGAATTAGGGTTAGGGTCTCGGTTAGGGATAGGGTTGGGGTTAGGGTTAGGGTTAGGGTTAGGTTTGGGGTTAGGGTTAGTGTTAGGGTTAGGGTTGGATTTAGGGTTAGGATCAGGTTTAGGGTTAGGGTTAGGGTTGGGGTTAGGGTTAGGGTTAGGGTTAAGCTTAGGGTTAGGGTTAGGGTTAGGGTTGTGGTTAGGGTCAGGGTCAGGGTTAGGGTTAGGGTTAGGGTTGGGGTAGGGGTTAGGGTTAGGGTTGGGGTTAGGGATAGGGTTAGGGTTAGGGTTAGGGTTAGGGTTAGGCTTAGGCTTAGTGTTAGGGTAGTGTTTAGGGTTAGGGTTAGGGTTAGGGTAGGGGTTAGGGTTAGGGTTAGGGTTTGGGCTGGGGTTCGGGTTAGTGTTAGTGTTAGGGTTAGGGTTAGGGTTGGGGTTAGGGTTAGCGTTAGGGTTAGGTTTGGGGTTAGGGTTAGTGTTAGGGTTACGGTTGGATTTAGGGTTAGGGTCTGGGTTAGGGTAGGGTGAGGGTTGGGGTTAGGGTTAGGGTTAGGGTTGAGTTAGGGTTAGGGTTAGGTTTAGGGTTCGGGTCAAGGTCAAGGTTAGGGTTAGGGTTAGGTTTAGGGTCAGGGTCAGGGTTAGCGTTCG
>NC_139475.1:8365000-8367500 GCF_057233095.1 Heloderma suspectum
GTTAGGGTTAGGGTTAGGTTTAGGGTTCGGGTCAAGGTCAAGGTTAGGGTTAGGGTTAGGTTTAGGGTCAGGGTCAGGGTTAGCGTTCGGGTTAGGTTTAGGGTCGGGTTTTGGGTTGGGGTTACGGTTCGGGTTGGTTAGGGTTGGTGTTAGTGTTAGGGTTAGGGTTGGGTTAAGTTTAAGGTTAGGGTTAGGGTAGGGTTAGGGTTGGGGTTAGGGTTAGGGTTAGGGTTAGGGTTAGGTTTGGGGTTATGGTTAGTGTTAGGGTTAGGGTTGGATTTAGGGTTAGGGTCAGGTTTAGGGTTAGGGTTAGGGTTAGGGTTAAGCTGAGGGTTAGGGTAAGGGGTAGGGTTGTGGTTAGGGTCAGGGTCAGGGTTAGGGTTAGGGTTAGGTTTAGGGTTAGGGTTGGGGTAGGGGTTAGGGTTAGGGTTGGGGTTAGGGTTAGGGTTAGGGTTAGGTTTGGGGTCAGGGTTAAGGTTAGGGTTATGGTTAGGTTTAGGGTTGGTGTTAGGGTTAGGGTTAGGGTTGGGGTTAGGGTTAGCGTTAGGGTTAATCTTAGGGTTAGGGTTAGGCTTAGGTTTGTGGTTAGGGTCAGGGTTAGGGTTAGGGTTAGGGTTGGGGTAGGTGTTAGGTTTAGGGTTGGGGTTAGGGGTAGGGTTAGGGTTAGGTTTGGGGTCAGGGTTAGGGTTAGGGTTAGGGTTAGGGCTAGGGTTAGGGTTAAGCTTGGGGTTAGGGTTAGGGTTAGGGTTAGGGTTGTGGTTAGGGTTAGTGTTAGGGTTAGGGTTGGATTAAGGGTTAGGGTATGGGTTAGGGTTAGGGTTAGGGTTGGATTTAGGGTTAGGGTCTGGGTTAGGGTTAGGGTTAGAGTTAGGGTTGAGTTAGGGTTAGGGTTAGGGTTAGGGTTAGGGTTAACTTGGGGTTAGGGTTAGGGTTAGGGTTGTGGTTAGGGTTAGGGTTAGGGTTAGGGATAGGGTTAGGGTCAGGGTCAGGGTCAGGGTTAGGGTCAGGGTTAGGGTCGGGGTTAGGGTTCAGGTTGGGGTAGAGGTTAGTGTTAGGGTTAGCGTTAGGGTTAGGTTTGGGGTTAGGGTTAGGGTTAGGGTTAGGGTTAGGGTTAGGGTTGGATTTAGAGTTAGGGTCTGGGTTAGGGTAAGGGTTAGGGTTGAGTTAGGGTTAGGGTTAGGGTTAGGGTTAAGCTTGGGGTTAGGGTTAGGGTTAGGGTTAGGGTTGTGGTTAGGGTTAGGGTTAGGGATAGGGTTAGGGTCAGGGTCAGGGTTAGGGTTAGGGTTAGGGTCGGGGTTAGGGTTCGGGTTGGGGTAGAGGTTAGGGTTAGTGTTAGGGTTAGTGTTGGGTTAAGTTTAGGGTTAGGGTTAGGGTTAGGGTTGGTGTTAGGGTTGGGTTTAGTGTTGACGTTAGGGTTAGGGTTAGGGTTAGGGTAGTGGTTAGGATTAGGGTTAGGGTTAGGGTTAGGTTTGGGGTTAGGGTTAGGGTTAGGTTTGGGGTTAGGGTTAATGTTAGGGGTAGGGTTGGATTTAGATTTAGGGTCTGGGTTAAGGTTGGGGTTGGGGTTAGGGTTAGGGTTAGGGTTGAGTTATGGTTAGGGGTAGGGTTAGGGTTTGGGTTAGGGTTAGGGTTAGGGTTGTGGTTAGGGTTAAGTTTAGGGGCAGGGTTATGGTTAGGGTAGTGTTAGTGTTGGGGTAGGGTTTAGGTTTAGGGTTAGGGTTAGGGTTGGAGTTAGGGTTAGGGTTAGGTTTACGGTTGGGGTTAGGCTTAGGCTTAGTGTTAGGGTAGTGTTTAGGGTTAGGGTTAGGGTTAGGGTAGGGGTTAGGGTTAGGGTTAGGGTTTGGGCTGGGGTTCGGGTTAGTGTTAGTGTTAGGGTTAGGGTTAGGGTTGGGGTTAGGGTTAGCGTTAGGGTTAGGTTTGGGGTTAGGGTTAGTGGTAGGGTTACGGTTGGATTTAGGTTTAGGGTTGGGGTTAGGGTTAGCGATAGGGTTAGGTTTGGGGTTAGGGTTAGTGTTAGGGTTACGGTTGGATTTAGGGTTAGGGTCTGGGTTAGGGTAGGGTTAGGGTTGGGGTCAGGGTTAGGGTTAGGGTTAGTGTTAGGTTTATGGTTGGGGTTAGGGTTAGTATTAGGTTTAAGGTTGGGGTCGGGGTTAGGGTTAGGGTTAGGGTTAGGGTTGGGGATATGGTTAGGGTTAAGGTTAGGGTTAGGGTTAGGGTTGGGTTAGGGTTGGGTTAGGGTTGGGTGAGGGTTAGGGTTAGGTTTAGTGTTGGGGTTCGGGTTAGGTTTAGTCTTGGGGTTGGGGTTAGGGTAGGGTTAGGGTTAGGGTAGGGTTAGGGTTAGGGTTGGGGTTAGGGTTAGGGTTAGGGTTAGGGTTAGGTTTTGGGTTAGGGTTAGGGTTAGGGGTAGGGTCGGGGTTAGGGTTAGGGTTGGGGTTAGTGTTGGGGTTAGGGTTAGGTTTAGGCTTAGTGTTAGGGTAGTGTTTAGGGTTAGGGTTAGGGT
>NC_139475.1:8400000-8402500 GCF_057233095.1 Heloderma suspectum
AGGGTTAGGGTTAGGGTTAGGGCTAGGGTTAGGGTTAAGCTTGGGGTTAGGGTTAGGGTTAGGGTTAGGGTTGTGGTTAGGGTTAGTGTTAGGGTTAGGGTTGGATTAAGGGTTAGGGTATGGGTTAGGGTTAGGGTTAGGGTTGGATTTAGGGTTAGGGTCTGGGTTAGGGTTAGGGTTAGAGTTAGGGTTGAGTTAGGGTTAGGGTTAGGGTTAGGGTTAAGCTTGGGGTTAGGGTTAGGGTTAGGGTTGTGGTTAGGGTTAGGGTTAGGGTTAGGGATAGGGTTAGGGAGAGGGTCAGGGTCAGGGTTAGGGTTAGGGTTAGGGTTGGGGTTAGGGTTCGGGTTGGGGTAGAGGTTAGTGTTAGGGTTAGGGTTAGGGTTAGGTTTGGGGTTAGGGTTAGGGTTAGGGTTAGGGTTAGGGTTGGATTTAGAGTTAGGGTCTGTGTTAGGGTAAGGGTTAGGGTTGAGTTAGGGTTAGGGTTAGGGTTAGGGTTAAGCTTGGGGTTAGGGTTAGGGTTAGGGTTAGGGTTGTGGTTAGGGTTAGGGTTAGGGATAGGGATAGGGTTAGGGTCAGGGTCAGGGTTAGGGTTAGGGTTAGGGTTGGGGTTAGGGTTCGGGTTGGGGTAGAGGTTAGGGTTAGTGTTAGGGTTAGTGTTGGGTTAAGTTTAGGGTTAGGGTTAGGGTTGGTGTTAGGGTTGGGTTTAGTGTTGACGTTAGGGTTAGGGTTAGGGTTAGGGTAGTGGTTAGGGTTAGGGTTAGGGTTGAGTTATGGTTAGGGGTAGGGTTAGGGTTTGGGTTAGGGTTAGGGTTAGGGTTGTGGTTAGGGTTAAGTTTAGGGGCAGGGTTATGGTTAGGGTAGTGTTAGGGTTGGGGTAGGGTTTAGGTTTAGGGTTAGGGTTAGGGTTGGAGTTAGGGTTAGGGTTAGGTTTACGGTTGGGGTCAGGGTTAGGGTAAGGGTTAGTGTTACGGTTAGGGTTAGGGTTAGGGTTAGGGGTTAGGTTTAGGGTTAGGGTTAGGGTTAGGGTTCGGGTTAGGCTTAGGCTTAGTGTTAGGGTAGTGTTTAGGGTTAGGGTTAGGGTTAGGGTAGGGGTTAGGGTTAGGGTTAGGGTTTGGGCTGGGGTTCGGGTTAGTGTTAGTGTTAGGGTTAGGGTTAGGGTTGGGGTTAGGGTTAGCGTTAGGGTTAGGTTTGGGGTTAGGGTTAGTGTTAGGGTTACGGTTGGATTTAGGGTTAGGGTCTGGGTTAGGGTAGGGTTAGGGTTGGGGTTAGGGTTAGGGTTAGGGTTGAGTTAGGGTTAGGGTTAGGTTTAGGGTTCGGGTCAGGGTCAAGGTTAGTGTTCGAGTTAGGTTTAGGGTCAGGGTCAGGGTTAGCGTTCGGGGTAGATTTAGGGTCGGGTTTAGGGTTGGGGTTACGGTTCGGGTTGGTTAGGGTTGGTGTTAGTGTTAGGGTCATTTTGGGTTAGGTTTAGGGTTAGGGTTAGGGTAGGGTTAGGGTTGGGGTTAGGGTTAGGGTAGGGGTTAGGGTTAGGGTTAGGGTTTGGGCTGGGGTTCGGGTTAGTGTTAGTGTTAGGGTTAGGGTTAGGGTTGGGGTTAGGGTTAGCGTTAGGGTTAGGTTTGGGGTTAGGGTTAGTGTTAGGGTTACGGTTGGATTTAGGGTTAGGGTCTGGGTTAGGGTAGGGTTAGGGTTGGGGTTAGGGTTAGGGTTAGGGTTGAGTTAGGGTTAGGGTTAGGTTTAGGGTTCGGGTCAGGGTCAAGGTTAGTGTTCGAGTTAGGTTTAGGGTCAGGGTCAGGGTTAGCGTTCGGGGTAGCTTTAGGGTCGGGTTTAGGGTTGGGGTTACGGTTCGGGTTGGTTAGGGTTGGTGTTAGTGTTAGGGTTATTTTGGGTTAGGGTTAGGGTTAGGGTTAGGGTTAGGGTAGGGTTAGGGTTAGGGTTGGGGTTAGGGTTAGGGTTAGGGTTAGGGTTAGGGTTAGGTTTGGGGTTAGGGTTAGGGTTGGGGTTAGGGTTAGGGTTAGGGTTAGGGTTAGGGTTAGGGTTAGGTTTGGGGTTAGGGTTAGTGTTAGGGTTAGGGTTGGATTTAGGGTTATGGTCAGGTTTAGGGTTAGGGTTAGGGTTAGGGTTAAGCTTAGGGTTAGGGTTAGGGTTAAGCTTAGGGTTAGGGTTAGGGTTGTGGTTAGGGTCAGGGTTAGGGTTAGGGTTAGGGTTAGGGTTAGGGTTAGGGTTGGGGTAGGGGTTAGGGTTCGGGTTGGGGTAAGGGTTAGGGTTAGGGTTAGGTTTGGGGTCAGGGTTAGGGTTAGTGTTAGGGTTAGGTTTAGGGTTGGTGTTAGGGTTAGGGTTAGGGTTGGGGTTAGGGTTAGCGTTAGGGTTAATCTTCGGGTTAGGGTTAGGCTTAGGTTTGTGGTTAGGGTCAGGGTCAGGGTTAGGATTAGGGTTAGGGTTAGGGTTAGGGTTAGGGTTGGGGTAGGTGTTAGGGTTAGGGTTGGGGTTAGGGTTAGGGTTAGGT
>NC_139475.1:8410000-8412500 GCF_057233095.1 Heloderma suspectum
AGGGTTAGGGTTAGGTTTGGGGTCAGGGTTAGGGTTAGGGTTAGGGTTAGGGCTAGGGTTAGGGTTAAGCTTGGGGTTAGGGTTAGGGTTAGGGTTAGGGTTGTGGTTAGGGTTAGTGTTAGGGTTAGGGTTGGATTAAGGGTTAGGGTATGGGTTAGGGTTAGGGTTAGGGTTGGATTTAGGGTTAGGGTCTGGGTTAGGGTTAGGGTTAGAGTTAGGGTTGAGTTAGGGTTAGGGTTAGGGTTAGGGTTAAGCTTGGGGTTAGGGTTAGGGTTAGGGTTGTGGTTAGGGTTAGGGTTAGGGTTAGGGATAGGGTTAGGGAGAGGGTCAGGGTCAGGGTTAGGGTTAGGGTTAGGGTCGGGGTTAGGGTTCGGGTTGGGGTAGAGGTTAGTGTTAGGGTTAGGGTTAGGGTTAGGTTTGGGGTTAGGGTTAGGGTTAGGGTTAGGGTTAGGGTTGGATTTAGAGTTAGGGTCTGTGTTAGGGTAAGGGTTAGGGTTGAGTTAGGGTTAGGGTTAGGGTTAGGGTTAAGCTTGGGGTTAGGGTTAGGGTTAGGGTTAGGGTTGTGGTTAGGGTTTTTGTTAGGGATAGGGTTAGGGTCAGGGTCAGGGTTAGGGTTAGGGTTAGGGTCGGGGTTAGGGTTCGGGTTGGGGTAGAGGTTAGGGTTAGTGTTAGGGTTAGTGTTGGGTTAAGTTTAGGGTTAGGGTTAGGGTTGGTGTTAGGGTTGGGTTTAGTGTTGACGTTAGGGTTAGGGTTAGGGTTAGGGTAGTGGTTAGGGTTAGGGTTAGGGTTAGGGTTAGGTTTGGGGTTAGGGTTAGGGTTAGGGTTAGTTTTGGGGTTAGGGTTAATGTTAGGGGTAGGGTTGGATTTAGGTTTAGGGTCTGGGTTAAGGTTGGGGTTGGGGTTAGGGTTAGGGTTAGGGTTGAGTTATGGTTAGGGGTAGGGTTAGGGTTTGGGTTAGGGTTAGGGTTAGGGTTGTGGTTAGGGTTAAGTTTAGGGGCAGGGTTATGGTTAGGGTAGTGTTAGGGTTGGGGTAGGGTTTAGGTTTAGGGTTAGGGTTAGGGTTGGAGTTAGGGTTAGGGTTAGGTTTACGGTTGGGGTCAGGGTTAGGGTAAGGGTTAGTGTTACGGTTAGGGTTAGGGTTAGGGTTAGGGGTTAGGTTTAGGGTTAGGGTTAGGGTTAGGGTTCGGGTTAGGCTTAGGCTTAGTGTTAGGGTAGTGTTTAGGGTTAGGGTTAGGGTTAGGGTAGGGGTTAGGGTTAGGGTTAGGGTTTGGGCTGGGGTTCGGGTTAGTGTTAGTGTTAGGGTTAGGGTTAGGGTTGGGGTTAGGGTTAGCGTTAGGGTTAGGTTTGGGGTTAGGGTTAGTGTTAGGGTTAGGGTTACGGTTGGATTTAGGGTTAGGGTCTGGGTTAGGGTAGGGTTAGGGTTGGGGTTAGGGTTAGGGTTAGGGTTGAGTTAGGGTTAGGGTTAGGTTTAGGGTTCGGGTCAGGGTCAAGGTTAGTGTTCGAGTTAGGTTTAGGGTCAGGGTCAGGGTTAGCGTTCGGGGTAGCTTTAGGGTCGGGTTTAGGGTTGGGGTTACGGTTCGGGTTGGTTAGGGTTGGTGTTAGTGTTAGGGTTATTTTGGGTTAGGTTTAGGGTTAGGGTTAGGGTAGGGTTAGGGTTGGGGTTAGGGTTAGGGTAGGGGTTAGGGTTAGGGTTAGGGTTTGGGCTGGGGTTCGGGTTAGTGTTAGTGTTAGGGTTAGGGTTAGGGTTGGGGTTAGGGTTAGCGTTAGGGTTAGGTTTGGGGTTAGGGTTAGTGTTAGGGTTACGGTTGGATTTAGGGTTAGGGTCTGGGTTAGGGTAGGGTTAGGGTTGGGGTTAGGGTTAGGGTTAGGGTTGAGTTAGGGTTAGGGTTAGGTTTAGGGTTCGGGTCAGGGTCAAGGTTAGTGTTCGAGTTAGGTTTAGGGTCAGGGTCAGGGTTAGCGTTCGGGGTAGCTTTAGGGTCGGGTTTAGGGTTGGGGTTACGGTTCGGGTTGGTTAGGGTTGGTGTTAGTGTTAGGGTTATTTTGGGTTAGGTTTAGGGTTAGGGTTAGGGTAGGGTTAGGGTTAGGGTTGGGGTTAGGGTTAGGGTTAGGGTTAGGGTTAGGGTTAGGTTTGGGGTTAGGGATAGGGTTGGGGTTAGGGTTAGGGTTAGGGTTAGGGTTAGGGTTAGGGTTAGGTTTGGGGTTAGGGTTAGTGTTAGGGTTAGGGTTGGATTTAGGGTTATGGTCAGGTTTAGGGTTAGGGTTAGGGTTAGGGTTAAGCTTAGGGTTAGGGTTAGGGTTAAGCTTAGGGTTAGGGTTAGGGTTGTGGTTAGGGTCAGGGTCAGGGTTAGGGTTAGGGTTAGGGTTAGGGTTAGGGTTAGGGTTGGGGTAGGGGTTAGGGTTCGGGTTGGGGTAAGGGTTAGGGTTAGGGTTAGGTTTGGGGTCAGGGTTAGGGTTAGTGTTAGGGTTAGGTTTAGGGTTGGTGTTAGGGTTAGGGTTAGGG
>NC_139475.1:8417500-8420000 GCF_057233095.1 Heloderma suspectum
TTAGGGTTAGGGCTATGGTTAGGGTTCGGTTTGGGGTTAGGGTTAGTGTTAGGGTTAGGGTTGGATTTAGGGTTAGGGTCAGGTTTAGAGATAGGGTTAGGGTTGGGGTTCGGGTTAGGGTTAGGGTTTGGGTTAGGGTTAGGGTTAGGGTTAGGGTTGGGGTTAGGGTAAGCGTTAGGGTTAGGTTTGGGGTTAGGGTTAGTGTTAGGGTTAGGGTTGGATTTAGGGTTAGGGTCTGGGTTAGGGTTAGGGTTAGGGTTGGGGTTAGGGTTAGGGTTAGGGTTGAGTTAGGGTTAGGGTTAGGGTTAGGGTTAGGGTTGGGGTTACGGTTCGGTTTGGGGTTACGGTTCAGGTTGGTTATGGTTGGTGTTAGTGTTAGGGTTAGGGTTGGGTTAAGTTTAGGGTTAGGGTTAGGGTAGGGTTAGGGTTGGGGTTAGGGTTAGGGTTAGGGTTAGGGTTAGGTTTGGGGTCAGGGTTAGGGTAAGGGTTAGTGTTAGGTTTAGGGTTGGGGTAACGGTTAGGGTTAGTGTTAGGGTTAGGGTTTGTGGTTAGGATTAGGTTTAGTGTTGGGGTTGGGGTTAGGGTAAGGGTTAGGGTTATGGTTAGGGTTAGGGTTGGGGTCAGGGTTAGGGTTAGGGTTAGGGTTAGTGTTAGGTTTAGGGTTGGGGTTAGGGTTAGGGTTAGGATTAGGTTTAAGGTTGGGGTTGGGGTTCGGGTTAGGGTTAGGGTTAGGGTTAGGGTTGGGGTTATGGTTAGGTTTAAGGTTAGGTTTAGGGTTAGGGTTAGGGTTGGGTTAGGGTTGGGTTAGGGTCAGGGTTAGGGTTAGTGTTGGGGTTCGGGTTAGGTTTAGTGTTGGGGTTGGGATAAGGGTTAGGGTTAGGGTTAGGGTTAGGGTTAGGGTTGGGGTTAGGGTTAGGGTTAGGGTTAGGGTTAGGGTTAGGGTTAGGGTTGGGTTAGGGTTAGGGTTAGGGTTAGGGTTAGGGTTGGGGTTAGGGTTAGGGTTGTGGTTAGTGTTGGGGTTAGGGTTAGGTTTAGGCTGAGTGTTAGGGTAGTGTTTAGGGTTAGGGTTAGGGTTAGGGTAGGGGTTAGGGTTAGGGTTAGGGTTTTGGTTGGGGCTAGGGTTAGGGTTAGGGTTAGGGTTGGGGTTAGGTTTAGGGTTAGGGTTAGGTTTGGGGTTAGGGTTAGTGTTAGGTTTAGGCTTGGATTTAGGGTTAGGGTCTGGGTTAGGGTTAGGGTTCGGGGTGGGGTTAGGGTTAGGGTTGAGTTAGGGTTAGGGTTAGCGTTAGGGTTAGGGTTAGGGTTAGGGTTAGGGTCGGGGTTAGGGTTGGGGTTAGGTTTCGTGTTGGGGTTAGGGTTAGGGTTAGTGTTAGTGATAGGGTTAGGGTTGTGGTTAGGGTTAGGGTTAGGGTTACGGTTAGGGTCAGCGTCAGGGTCAGGGTCAGGGTTAGGATTAGGGTTAGGGTTAGGGTTAGGGTTAGGGTTAGGGTTAGGGTTAGTGTTAGGGTTAGGGTTGGGTTAAGTTTAGTGTTAGGGTTGGGGTTAGGGTTGGTGTTAGGGTTAGGGTTAGGGTTAGGGTAGTGGTTAGGTTTAGGGTTAGGGATAGGGTTAGGGTTCGGGTAGGGGTGAGGGTTAGGGTTAGGGTTAGGGTTAGAGTTAGGGTTGTGGTTAGGGTTAAGTTTAGGGGCAGGTTTAGGGTTAGGTTAGTGTTACGGTTTGGGTAGGGGTCAGGTTTAGGGTTAGGGTTAGGGTTGGGGATAGGGTTAGGGTTAGGGTTAGGGTTAGGGTTGGGGTCAGGGTTAGGGTAAGGGTTAGTGTTAGGTTTAGGGTTGGGGTTAGGGCTAGGGTTAGGGTTAGGGTTGGGGTTAGGATTAGGTTTAGTGTTGGGTTTGGGGTTAGGGTTAGGGTTATGGTTAGGGTTAGGGTTGTGGTCAGGGTCAGGGTTAGGGTTCGGGTTAGGTTTAGGGTCGGGGTTAGGGTTGGGGTTAGGGTTAGGGTTAGTGTTAGGGTTGGTGTTAGGGTTGGGTTTAGGTTTAGGGTTCGGGTTAGGGTCGGGGTTAGGGTTCGGGTTGGGGTCAGGGTTAGGGTAAGTGTTGGCGTTAGGTTTAGGGTTGGGGTTAGGGCTAGGGTTAGGGTTAGGGTTGGGGTTAGGATTAGGTTTAGTGTTGGGTTTGGGGTTAGGGTTAGGGTTATGGTTAGGGTTAGGGTTGTGGTCAGGGTCAGGGTTAGGGTTCGGGTTAGGTTTAGGGTCGGGGTTAGGGTTGGGGTTAGGGTTAGGGTTAGGGTTAGGGTTGGGGTTAGGGTTGGGGTTAGGGTTAGGGTTGGGGTTAGGGTCGGGGTTAGGGTTGGGGTTGGGGTAGTGGTTAGGGTTAGTGTTACGGTTAGGGTTGGGTTAAGTTTAGTGTTAGGGTTGGGGTTAGGGTTGGTGTTAGGGTTAGGGTTAGGGTTAGGGTTAGGTAGGGGTTAGGGTTAGGGTTAGGGTTAGGGTTAGAGTTAGGGTTGT
>NC_139475.1:8430000-8437500 GCF_057233095.1 Heloderma suspectum
TAGGGTTAGGGTTAAGCTTGGGGTTAGGGTTAGGGTTAGGGTTAGGGTTGTGGTTAGGGTTAGGGTTAGGGTTAGGGTTAGGGTCAGGGTCAGGGTTAGGGTTAGGGTTCGGGCCGGGGTTAGGGTTCGGGTTGGGGTAGAGGTTAGGGTTAGTGTTAGGGTTAGTGTTGGGTTAAGTTTAGGGTTAGGGTTAGGGTTAGGGTTGGTGTTAGGGTTGGGTTTAGTGTTGACGTTAGGGTTAGGGTTAGGGTTAGGGTAGTGGTTAGGGTTAGGGTTAGGGTTAGGGTTAGGGTTAGGTTTGGGGTTAGGGTTAGGGTTAGGGTTAGGTTTGGGGTTACGGTTAATGTTAGGGGTAGGGTTGGATTTAGGTTTAGGGTCTGGGTTAGGGTTGGGGTTGGGGTTAGGGTTAGGGTTAGGGTTGAGTTATGGTTAGGGGTAGGGTTAGGGTTTGGGTTAGGGTTAGGGTTAGGGTTGTGGTTAGGGTTAGGGTTAAGTTTAGGGGCAGGGTTATGGTTAGGGTAGTGTTAGGGTTGGGGTAGGGGTTAGGTTTAGGGTTAGGGTTAGGGTTGGAGTTAGGGTTAGGGTTAGGGTTACGGTTGGGGTCAGGGTTAGGGTAAGGGTTAGTGTTACAGTTAGGGTTAGGGTTAGGGTTAGGGTTAGGGTTAGGGGTTAGGTTTAGGGTTAGGGTTAGGGTTAGGGTTAGGGTTAGGCTTAGGCTTAGTGTTAGGGTAGTGTTTAGGGTTAGGGTTAGGGTTAGGGTAGGGGTTAGGGTTAGGGTTAGGGTTTGGGCTGGGGTTCGGGTTAGTGTTAGTGTTAGGGTTAGGGTTAGGGTTGGGGTTAGGGTTAGCGTTAGGGTTAGGTTTGGGGTTAGGGTTAGTGTTAGGGTTACGGTTGGATTTAGGGTTAGGGTCTGGGTTAGGGTAGGGTTAGGGTTGGGGTTAGGGTTAGGGTTAGGGTTGAGTTAGGGTTAGGGTTAGGTTTAGGGTTCGGGTCAGGGTCAAGGTTAGTGTTCGAGTTAGGTTTAGGGTCAGGGTCAGGGTTAGCGTTCGGGTTAGGTTTAGGGTCGGGTTTAGGGTTGGGGTTACGGTTCGGGTTGGTTAGGGTTTGTGTTAGTGTTAGGGTTGGGTTAAGTTTAAGGTTAGGGTTAGGGTAGGGTTAGGGTTGGGGTTAGGGTTAGGGTTAGGGTTAGGGTTAGGTTTGGGGTTATGGTTAGTGTTAGGGTTAGGGTTGGATTTAGGGTTAGGGTCAGGTTTAGGGTTAGGGTTAAGCTGAGGGTTAGGGTTAGGGTTAGGGTTGTGGTTAGGGTCAGGGTCAGGGTTAGGGTTAGGGTTAGGGTTAGGGTTGGGGTAGGGGTTAGGGTTAGGGTTGGGGTTAGGGTTAGGGTTAGGGTTAGGTTTGGGGTCAGGTTTAAGGTTAGGGTTAGGGTTAGGTTTAGGGTTGGTGTTAGGGTTAGGGTTAGGGTTGGGGTTAGGGTTAGCGTTAGGGTTAATCTTAGGGTTAGGGTTAGGCTTAGGTTTGTGGTTAGGGTCAGGGTTAGGGTTAGGGTTAGGGTTGGGGTAGGTGTTAGGGTTAGGGTTGGGGTTAGGGGTAGGGTTAGGGTTAGGTTTGGGGTCAGGGTTAGGGTTAGGGTTAGGGTTAGGGCTAGGGTTAGGGTTAAGCTTGGGGTTAGGGTTAGGGTTAGGGTTAGGGTTGTGGTTAGGGTTAGTGTTAGGGTTAGGGTTGGATTAAGGGTTAGGGTATGGGTTAGGGTTAGGGTTAGGGTTGGATTTAGGGTTAGGGTCTGGGTTAGGGTTAGGGTTAGAGTTAGGGTTGAGTTAGGGTTAGGGTTAGGGTTAGGGTTAGGGTTAAGCTTGGGGTTAGGGTTAGGTTTAGGGTTGTGGTTAGGGTTAGGGTTAGGGTTAGGGATAGGGTTAGGGTCAGGGTCAGGGTCAGGGTCAGGGTTAGGGTTAGGGTTAGGGTCGGGGTTCGGGTTCGGGTTGGGGTAGAGGTTAGTGTTAGGGTTAGGGTTAGGGTTAGGTTTGGGGTTAGGGTTAGGGTTAGGGTTAGGGTTAGGGTTAGGGTTGGATTTAGAGTTAGGGTCTGGGTTAGGGTAAGGGTTAGGGTTGAGTTAGGGTTAGGGTTAGGGTTAGGGTTAAGCTTGGGGTTAGGGTTAGGGTTAGGGTTAGGGTTGTGGTTAGGGTTAGGGTTAGGGATAGGGTTAGGGTCAGGGTCAGGGTTAGGGTTAGGGTTAGGGTCGGGGTTAGGGTTCGGGTTGGGGTAGAGGTTAGGGTTAGTGTTAGGGTTAGTGTTGGGTTAAGTTTAGGGTTAGGGTTAGGGTTAGGGTTGGTGTTAGGGTTGGGTTTAGTGTTGACGTTAGGGTTAGGGTTAGGGTTAGGGTTAGGGTAGTGGTTAGGGTTAGGGTTAGGGTTAGGTTTGGGGTTAGGGTTAGGGATAGGGTTAGGTTTGGGGTTAGGGTTAATGTTAGGGTTAGGGTTGGATTTAGTTTTAGGGTCTGGGTTAGGGTTAGGGTTGGGGTTAGGGTTAGGGTTGAGTTATGGTTAGGGGTAGGGTTAGGGTTTGGGTTAGGGTTAGGGTTAGGGTTGTGGTTAGGGTTAAGTTTAGGGGCAGGGTTATGGTTAGGGTAGTGTTAGGGTTGGGGTAGGGGTTAGGTTTAGGGTTAGGGTTAGGGTTGGAGTTAGGGTTAGGGTTAGGGTTACGGTTGGGGTCAGGGTTAGGGTAAGGGTTAGTGTTACAGTTATGGTTAGGGTTAGGGTTAGGGTTAGGGTTAGGGTTAGGGGTTAGGTTTAGGGTTAGGGTTAGGGTTAGGGTTAGGCTTAGGCTTAGGCTTAGGCTTAGTGTTAGGGTAGTGTTTAGGGTTAGGGTTAGGGTTAGGGTAGGGGTTAGGGTTAGGGTTAGGGTTTGGGCTGGGGTTCGGGTTAGTGTTAGTGTTAGGGTTTGGGTTAGGGTTGGGGTTAGGGTTAGCGTTAGGGTTAGGTTTGGGGTTAGCGTTAGTGTTAGGGTTACGGTTGGATTTAGGGTTAGGGTCTGGGTTAGGGTAGGGTTAGGGTTGGGGTTAGGGTTAGGGTTAGGGTTGAGTTAGGGTTAGGGTTAGGTTTAGGGTTCGGTTTAGGGTCAAGGTTAGTGTTCGAGTTAGGTTTAGGGTCAGGGTCAGGGTTAGCGTTCGGGTTAGGTTTAGGGTCGGGTTTAGGGTTGGGGTTACGGTTCGGGTTGGTTAGGGTTGGTGTTAGTGTTAGGGTTAGGGTTGGGTTAAGTTTAAGGTTAGGGTTAGGGTAGGGTTAGGGTTGGGGTTAGGGTTAGGGTTAGGGTTAGGGTTAGGTTTGGGGTTATGGTTAGTGTTAGGGTTAGGGTTGGATTTAGGGTTAGGGTCAGGTTTAGGGTTAGGGTTAGGGTTAGGGTTAGGGTTAAGCTGAGGGTTAGGGTTAGGGTTAGGGTTGTGGTTAGGGTCACGTTCAGGGTTAGGGTTAGGGTTAGGGTTAGGGTTGGGGTAGGGGTTAGGGTTAGGGTTGGGGTTAGGGTTAGGGTTAGGGTTAGGTTTGGGGTCAGGGTTAAGGTTAGGGTTAGGGTTAGGTTTAGGGTTGGTGTTAGGGTTAGGGTTAGGGTTGGGGTTAGGGTTAGCGTTAGGGTTAATCTTAGGGTTAGGGTTAGGCTTAGGTTTGTGGTTAGGGTCAGGGTTAGGGTTAGGGTTAGGGTTGTGGTAGGTGTTAGGGTTAGGGTTGGGGTTAGGGTTAGGGTTAGGGTTAGGTTTGGGGTCAGGGTTAGGGTTAGGGTTAGGGTTAGGGCTAGGGTTAGGGTTAAGCTTGGGGTTAGGGTTAGGGTTAGGGTTGGATTAAGGGTTAGGGTATGGGTTAGGGTTAGGGTTAGGGTTGGATTTAGGCTTAGGGTCTGGGTTAGGGTTAGGGTTAGAGTTAGGGTTGAGTTAGGGTTAGGGTTAGGGTTAGGGTTAGGGTTAAGCTTGGGGTTAGGGTTAGGGTTAGGGTTGTGGTTAGGGTTAGGGTTAGGGTTAGGGATAGGGTTAGGGAGAGGGTCAGGGTCAGGGTTAGGGTTAGGGTTAGGGTCGGGGTTTGGGTTCGGGTTGGGGTAGAGGTTAGTGTTAGGGTTAGGGTAGGGTTAGGTTTGGGGTTAGGGTTAGGGTTAGGGTTAGGGTTAGGGTTAGGGTTGGATTTAGAGTTAGGGTCTGTGTTAGGGTAAGGGTTAGGGTTGAGTTAGGGTTAGGGTTAGGGTTAGGGTTAAGCTTGGGGTTAGGGTTAGGGTTAGGGTTAGGGTTGTGGTTAGGGTTAGGGTTAGGGATAGGGTTAGGGTCAGGGTCAGGGTTAGGGTTAGGGTTAGGGTCGGGGTTAGGGTTTGGGTTGGGGTAGAGGTTAGGGTTAGTGTTAGGGTTAGTGTTGGGTTAAGTTTAGGGTTAGGGTTAGGGTTGGTGTTAGGGTTGGGTTTAGTGTTGACGTTAGGGTTAGGGTTAGGGTTAGGGTAGTGGTTAGGGTTAGGGTTAGGGTTAGGGTTAGGTTTGGGGTTAGGGTTAGGGTTAGGGTTAGTTTTGGGGTTAGGGTTAATGTTAGGGGTAGGGTTGGATTTAGGTTTAGGGTCTGGGTTAAGGTTGGGGTTGGGGTTAGGGTTAGGGTTAGGGTTGAGTTATGGTTAGGGGTAGGGTTAGGGTTTGGGTTAGGGTTAGGGTTAGGGTTGTGGTTAGGGTTAAGTTTAGGGGCAGGGTTATGGTTAGGGTAGTGTTAGGGTTGGGGTAGGGTTTAGGTTTAGGGTTAGGGTTAGGGTTGGAGTTAGGGTTAGGGTTAGGTTTACGGTTGGGGTCAGGGTTAGGGTAAGGGTTAGTGTTACGGTTAGGGTTAGGGTTAGGGTTAGGGGTTAGGTTTAGGGTTAGGGTTAGGGTTAGGGTTCGGGTTAGGCTTAGGCTTAGTGTTAGGGTAGTGTTTAGGGTTAGGGTTAGGGTTAGGGTAGGGGTTAGGGTTAGGGTTAGGGTTTGGGCTGGGGTTCGGGTTAGTGTTAGTGTTAGGGTTAGGGTTAGGGTTGGGGTTAGGGTTAGCGTTAGGGTTAGGTTTGGGGTTAGGGTTAGTGTTAGGGTTACGGTTGGATTTAGGGTTAGGGTCTGGGTTAGGGTAGGGTTAGGGTTGGGGTTAGGGTTAGGGTTAGGGTTGAGTTAGGGTTAGGGTTAGGTTTAGGGTTCGGGTCAGGGTCAAGGTTAGTGTTCGAGTTAGGTTTAGGGTCAGGGTCAGGGTTAGCGTTCGGGGTAGCTTTAGGGTCGGGTTTAGGGTTGGGGTTACGGTTCGGGTTGGTTAGGGTTGGTGTTAGTGTTAGGGATATTTTGGGTTAGGTTTAGGGTTAGGGTTAGGGTAGGGTTAGGGTTGGGGTTAGGGTTAGGGTAGGGGTTAGGGTTAGGGTTAGGGTTTGGGCTGGGGTTCGGGTTAGTGTTAGTGTTAGGGTTAGGGTTAGGGTTGGGGTTAGGGTTAGCGTTAGGGTTAGGTTTGGGGTTAGGGTTAGTGTTAGGGTTACGGTTGGATTTAGGGTTAGGGTCTGGGTTAGGGTAGGGTTAGGGTTGGGGTTAGGGTTAGGGTTAGGGTTGAGTTAGGGTTAGGGTTAGGTTTAGGGTTCGGGTCAGGGTCAAGGTTAGTGTTCGAGTTAGGTTTAGGGTCAGGGTCAGGGTTAGCGTTCGGGGTAGCTTTAGGGTCGGGTTTAGGGTTGGGGTTACGGTTTGGGTTGGTTAGGGTTGGTGTTAGTGTTAGGGTTATTTTGGGTTAGGTTTAGGGTTAGGGTTAGGGTAGGGTTAGGGTTGGGGTTAGGTTTAGGGTTAGGGTTAGGGTTAGGGTTAGGTTTGGGGTTAGGGTTAGGGTTGGGGTTAGGTTTAGGGTTAGGGTTAGGGTTAGGGTTAGGTTTGGGGTTAGGGTTAGTCTTAGGGTTAGGGTTGGATTTAGGGTTATGGTCAGGTTTAGGGTTAGGGTTAGGGTTAAGCTTAGGGTTAGGGTTAGGGTTAAGCTTAGGGTTAGGGTTAGGGTTGTGGTTAGGGTCAGGGTCAGGGTTAGGGTTAGGGTTAGGGTTAGGGTTAGGGTTGGGGTAGGGGTTAGGGTTCGGGTTGGGGTAAGGGTTAGGGTTAGGGTTAGGTTTGGGGTCAGGGTTAGGGTTAGGGTTAGGGTTAGGTTTAGGGTTGGTGTTAGGGTTAGGGTTAGGGTTGGGGTTAGGGTTAGCGTTAGGGTTAATCTTCGGGTTAGGGTTAGGCTTAGGTTTGTGGTTAAGGTCAGGGTCAGGGTTAGGATTAGGGTTAGGGTTAGGGTTAGGGTTAGGGTTGGGGTAGGTGTTAGGGTTAGGGTTGGGGTTAGGGTTAGGGTTAGGTTTGGGGTCAGGGTTAGGGTTAGGGTTAGGGCTAGGGATAGGGTTAAGCTTGGGGTTAGGGTTAGGGTTAGGGTTAGGGTTGTGGTTACGGTTAGTGTTAGGGTTAGGGTTGGATTAAGGGTTAGGGTATGGGTTAGGGTTAGGGTTAGGGTTGGATTTAGGGTTAGGGTCTGGGTTAGGGTTAGGGTTAGGGTTGAGTTAGGGTTAGGGTTAGGGTAGGGTTAGGGTTAAGCTTGGCATTAGGGTTAGGGTTAGGGTTGTGGTTAGGGTTAGGGTTAGGGTTAGGGTTAGGGTTAGGGATAGGGTTAGGGTCAGTGTCAGGGTCAGGGTTAGGGTTAGGGTTAGGGTCGGGGTTAGGGTTCGGGTTGGGGTAGAGGTTAGGGTTAGTGTTAGGTTAGGGTTGGGTTAAGTTTAGGGTTAGGGTTAGGGTTAGGGTTGGTGTTAGGGTTGGGTTTAGTGTTGACGTTAGGATTAGGGTTAGGGTTAGGGTAGTGGTTACGGTTAGGGTTAGGGTTAGGTTTGGGGTTAGGGTTAGGGTTAGGGTTAGGTTTGGGGTTAGGTTTAATGTTAGGGTTAGGGTTGGATTTAGTTTTAGGGTCTGGGTTAGGGTTAGGGTTGGGGTTAGGGTTAGGGTTGAGTTATGGTTAGGGGTAGGGTTAGGGTTTGGGTTACGGTTAGGGTTAGGGTTGTGTTAGGGTTGGGGTAGGGGTTAGGGTTAGGGTTACGGTTGGGGTCAGGGTTAGGGTAAGGGTTAGTGTTAGGTTTAGGGTTGGGGTTAGGGATAGGGTTAGGGTTTGTGGTTAGGAGTAGGTATAGTGTTGGGGTTGGGGTTAGG
This sequence comes from Heloderma suspectum, assembly GCF_057233095.1. Taxonomy (NCBI): domain Eukaryota; kingdom Metazoa; phylum Chordata; class Lepidosauria; order Squamata; family Helodermatidae; genus Heloderma; species Heloderma suspectum. Next base: position 8,437,169 of record NC_139475.1, read on the forward strand.
GTTAGGTTTATGGTTAGGGTTAGGGTTGGGGTCAGGGTTAGGGTTAGGGTTAGGGTTAGGTTTATGGTTGGGGTTAGGGTTAGTATTAGGTTTAAGGTTGGGGTTGGGGTTAGGGTTAGGGTTAGGGTTAGGGTTGGGGATAGGGTTAGGTTTAAGGTTAGGGTTAGGGTTAGGGTTAGGGTTGGGTTAGGGTTGGGTTAGGGGTAGGGTTAGGGTTAGTGTTGGGGTTAGGGTTGTGGTTAGGGTTAGGATTAGGGTTAGGGTTAGGGTCAGGGTCAGGGTCAGGGTTAGGATTAGGATTAGGGTTAGGGTTAGGGTCGGGGTTAGGGTTT
>NC_139475.1:8442500-8447500 GCF_057233095.1 Heloderma suspectum
AGGGTTAGGGTTAGGGTAGGGGTTAGGGTTAGGGTTAGGGTTTTGGTTGGGGCTAGGGTTAGGGTTAGGGTTAGGGTTGGGGTTAGGTTTAGGGTTAGGGTTAGGTTTGGGGTTAGGGTTAGTGTTAGGTTTAGGCTTGGATTTAGGGTTAGGGTCTGGGTTAGGGTTAGGGTTCGGGGTGGGGTTAGGGTTAGGGTTGAGTTAGGGTTAGGGTTAGCGTTAGGGTTAGGGTTAGGGTCGGGGTTAGGGTTGGGGTTAGGTTTCGGGTTGGGGTTAGGGTTAGGGTTAGTGTTAGTGATAGGGTTAGGGTTGTGGTTAGGGTTAGGGTTAGGGTTACGGTTAGGGTCAGCGTCAGGGTCAGGGTCAGGGTTAGGATTAGGGTTAGGGTTAGGGTTAGGGTTAGGGTTAGGGTTAGTGTTAGGGTTAGGGTTGGGTTAAGTTTAGTGTTAGGGTTTGGGTTAGGGTTGGTGTTAGGGTTAGGGTTAGGGTTAGGGTAGTGGTTAGGTTTAGGGTTAGGGATAGGGTTAGGGTTCGGGTAGGGGTGAGGGTTAGGGTTAGGGTTAGGGTTAGAGTTAGGGTTGTGGTTAGGGTTAAGTTTAGGGGCAGGTTTAGGGTTAGGTTAGTGTTACGGTTTGGGTAGGGGTCAGGTTTAGGGTTAGGGTTAGGGTTGGGGATAGGGTTAGGGTTAGGGTTAGGGTTAGGGTTGGGGTCAGGGTTAGGGTAAGGGTTAGTGTTAGGTTTAGGGTTGGGGTTAGGGCTAGGGTTAGGGTTAGGGTTGGGGTTAGGATTAGGTTTAGTGTTGGGTTTGGGGTTAGGGTTAGGGTTATGGTTAGGGTTAGGGTTGTGGTCAGGGTCAGGGTTAGGGTTCGGGTTAGGTTTAGGGTCGGGGTTAGGGTTGGGGTTAGGGTTAGGGTTAGGGTTAGGGTTGGGGTTAGGGTTGGGTTTAGGGTTAGGGTTGGGGTTAGGGTCGGGGTTAGGGTTCGGGTTGGGGTCAGGGTTAGGGTAAGTGTTGGCGTTAGGTTTAGGGTTGGGGTTAGGGCTAGGGTTAGGGTTAGGGTTGGGGTTAGGATTAGGTTTAGTGTTGGGTTTGGGGTTAGGGTTAGGGTTATGGTTAGGGTTAGGGTTGTGGTCAGGGTCAGGGTTAGGGTTCGGGTTAGGGTTAGGGTCGGGGTTAGGGTTGGGGTTAGGGTTAGGGTTAGGGTTAGGGTTGGGGTTAGGGTTAGGGTTAGGGTTAGGGTTGGGGTTAGGGTCGGGGTTAGGGTTGGGGTTGGGGTAGTGGTTAGGGTTAGTGTTACGGTTAGGGTTGGGTTAAGTTTAGTGTTAGGGTTGGGGTTAGGGTTGGTGTTAGGGTTAGGGTTAGGGTTAGGGTTAGGTAGGGGTTAGGGTTAGGGTTAGAGTTAGGGTTAGAGTTAGGGTTGTGGTTAGTGTTAAGTTTAGGGGCAGGGTTAGGGTTAGGTTAGTGTTAGGGTTTGGGTAGGCGTCAGGTTTAGGGTTAGGGTTAGGTTTGGCGATAGGGTTAGGGTTAGGGTTAGGGTTAGGGTTAGGGTTGTGGTCAGGGTCAGGGTTAGGGTTCGGGTTAGGTTTAGGGTCGGGGTTAGGGTTGGGGTTAGGGTTCGGGTTGGGGTTATAGTTAGGGTTAGGGTTAGTGTTAGTGTTAGTGTTAGGTTTAGGGTTGTGGTTAGGGTTAGTGTTAGGGTTAGGGTTGGATTTAGGGTTAGGGTCTCGGTTAGGGATAGGGTTGGGGTTAGGGTTAGGTTTAGGGTTAGGGTTAGGTTTGGGGTTAGAGTTAGTGTTAGGGTTAGGGTTGGATTTAGGGTTAGGGTCAGGTTTAGGGTTAGGGTTAGGGTTGGGGTTAGGGTTAGGGTTAAGCTTAGGGTTAGGGTTAGGGTTAGGGTTTTGGTTAGGGTCAGGATCAGGGTTAGGGTTAGGGTTAGGGTTAGGGTTGGGGTAGGGGTTAGGGTTAGGGTTGGGGTTAGGGATAGGGTTAGGGTTTGGGTTAGGGTTAGGTTTAGGGTTGGTGTTAGGGTTAGGGTTAGGGTTAGGGTTAGGGTTAGGTTTGGGGTTGAGTTAGTGTTAGGGTTAGGGTTGGATTTAGGGTTAGGGTCTGGGTTAGGGTTGGGGTTAGGGTTCGGGTTGGGGTTAGGTTTAGTGTTAGTGTTAGGGTTGGGTTAAGGTTCGGGTTAGGGTTAGGGTTAGGGTTGGTGTTAGGGTTGGTGTTAGTGTTGAGGTTACGGTTAGGGTTAGGGTTTGGTAGTGATTAGGGTTAGGGTTAGGGTTAGGGTTAGGGTTGGGGTTAGGGTTAGGGTTAGGGTTAAGCTTAGGGTTAGGGTTAGGGTTAGGTTTTTGGTTAGGGTCAGGGTCAGGGTTAGGGTTAGGGTTAGGGTTAGGGTTAGGGTTGGGGTAGGGGTTAGGGTTAGGGTTAGGGTTAGGGTTGGGGTTAGGGTTAGGGTTAGGGTTAGGTTTGGGGTTAGGGTTAGGGTTAGGGTTAGGGTTAGGGTTAAGCTTGGGGTTAGGGTTAGGGTTAGGGTTAGGGTTGTGGTTAGGGTTAGTGTTAGGGTTAGGGTTGGATTTACGGTTAGGGTCTGGGTTAGGATTAGGGTTAGGGTTGGATTTAGGGTTAGGGTCTGGGTTTGGGTAAGGGTTAGGGTTGAGTTAGGGTTAGGGTTAGGGTTAGGGTTAGGGTTAAGCTTGGGGTTAGGGTTAGGGTTAGGGTTAGGGTTGTGGTTAGGGTTAGGTTTAGGGATAGGGTTAGGGTTAGGGTTAGGGTCAGGGTCAGGGTTAGGGTTAGGGTTCGGGCCGGGGTTAGGGTTCGGGTTGGGGTAGAGGTTAGGGTTAGTGTTAGGGTTAGTGTTGGGTTAAGTTAAGGGTTAGGGTTAGGGTTAGGGTTGGTGTTAGGGTTGGGTTTAGTGTTGACGTTAGGGTTAGGGTTAGGGTTAGGGTAGTGGTTAGGGTTAGGGTTAGGGTTAGGGTTAGGTTTGGGGTTAGGGTTAGGGTTAGGGTTAGGTTTGGGGTTACGGTTAATGTTAGGGGTAGGGTTGGATTTAGGTTTAGGGTCTGGGTTAGGGTTGGGGTTGGGGTTAGGGTTAGGGTTAGGGTTGAGTTATGGTTAGGGGTAGGGTTAGGGTTTGGGTTAGGGTTAGGGTTAGGGTTGTGGTTAGGGTTAAGTTTAGGGGCAGGGTTATGGTTAGGGTAGTGTTAGGGTTGGGGTAGGGGTTAGGTTTAGGGTTAGGGTTAGGGTTGGAGTTAGGGTTAGGGTTAGGGTTACGGTTGGGGTCAGGGTTAGGGTAAGGGTTAGTGTTACAGTTAGGGTTAGGGTTAGGGTTAGGGTTAGGGGTTAGGTTTAGGGTTAGGGTTAGGGTTAGGGTTAGGGTTAGGCTTAGTGTTAGGGTAGTGTTTAGGGTTAGGGTTAGGGTTAGGGTAGGGGTTAGGGTTAGGGTTAGGGTTTGGGCTGGGGTTCGGGTTAGTGTTAGTGTTAGGGTTAGGGTTAGGGTTAGGGTTGGGGTTAGGGTTAGCGTTAGGGTTAGGTTTGGGGTTAGGGTTAGTGTTAGGGTTACGGTTGGATTTAGGGTTAGGGTCTGGGTTAGGGTAGGGTTAGGGTTGGGGTTAGGGTTAGGGTTAGGGTTGAGTTAGGGTTAGGGTTAGGTTTAGGGTTCGGGTCAGGGTCAAGGTTAGTGTTCGAGTTATGTTTAGGGTCAGGGTCAGGGTTAGCGTTCGGGTTAGGTTTAGGGTCGGGTTTAGGGTTGGGGTTACGGTTCGGGTTGGTTAGGGTTGGTGTTAGTGTTAGGGTTAGGGTTGGGTTAAGTTTAAGGTTAGGGTTAGGGTAGGGTTAGGGTTGGGGTTAGGGTTAGGGTTAGGGTTAGGGTTAGGTTTGGGGTTATGGTTAGTGTTATGGTTAGGGTTGGATTTAGGGTTAGGGTCAGTTTAGGGTTAGGGTTAGGGTTAGGGTTAGGGTTAAGCTGAGGGTTAGGGTTAGGGTTAGGGTTAGGGTTGTGGTTAGGGTTAGGGTTAGGGTTAGGGTTAGGGTTAGGGTTAGGGTTGTGGTTAGGGTTAAGTTTAGGGGCAGGGTTAGGGTTAGGTTAGTGTTACGGTTTGGGTAGGGCTCAGGTTTAGGGTTAGGGTTAGGGTTGGGGATAGGGTTAGGGTTAGGGGTAGGGTCAGGGTTAGGGTTAGGGTTGGGGTCAGGGTTAGCGTAAGGGTTAGTGTTAGGTTTAGGGTTGGGGTTAGGGCTAGGGTTAGGGTTAGGGTTGGGGTTAGGATTAGGTTTAGTGTTGGGTTTGGGGTTAGGGTTAGGGTTAGGGTTAGGGTTAGGGTTGTGGTCAGGGTCAGGGTTAGAGTTCGGGTTAGGTTTAGGGTCGGGGTTAGGGTTGGGTTTAGGGTTAGGGTTGGGGTTAGGGTTGGGGTTAGGGTTAGGGTTGGGGTTAGTGTCGGGGTTAGGGTTCAGGTTGGGGTCAGGGTTAGGGTAAGGGCTAGTGTTAGGTTTAGGGTTGGGGTTAGGGCTAGGGTTAGGGTTAGGGTTGGGGTTAGGATAAGGTTAGTTTTGGGTTTGGGGTTAGGGTTAGGGTTAGGGTTATGGTTAGGGTTAGGGTTGTGGTCAGGGTCAGGGTTAGGGTTCGGGTTAGGTTTAGTGTCGGGCTTAGGGTTGGGGTTAGGGTTAGGGTTAGGGTTAGGGTTAGGTTTGGGGTTAGGGTTAGGGTTAGGGTTAGGTTTGGGGTTAGGGTTAATGTTAGGGTTAGGGTTGGATTTAGTTTTAGGGTCTGGGTTAGGGTTAGGGTTGGGGTTAGGGTTAGGGTTAGGGTTGAGTTATGGTTAGGGGTAGGGTTAGGGTTTGGGTTAGGGTTAGGGTTAGGGTTGTGTTAGGGTTGGGGTAGGGGTTAGGGTTAGGGTTACGGTTGGGGTCAGGTTTAGGGTAAGGGTTAGTGTTAGGTTTAGGGTTGGGGTTAGGGATAGGGTTAGGGTTTGTGGTTAGGATTAGGTTTAGTGTTGGGGTTGGGGTTAGGGTT
>NC_139475.1:8457500-8460000 GCF_057233095.1 Heloderma suspectum
TGGGGTTAGGGTTAGCGTTAGGGTTAGGGTAGGGTTAGGGTTGGGGTTAGGGTTAGGGTTAGGGTTGAGTTAGGGTTAGGGTTAGGTTTAGGGTTCGGGTCAGGGTCAAGGTTAGTGTTCGAGTTAGGTTTAGGGTCAGGGTCAGGGTTAGCGTTCGGGTTAGGTTTAGGGTCGGGTTTAGGGTTGGGGTTACGGTTCGGGTTGGTTAGGGTTGGTGTTAGTGTTAGGGTTAGGGTTGGGTTAAGTTTAAGGTTAGGGTTAGGGTAGGGTTAGGGTTGGGGTTAGGGTTAGGGTTAGGGTTAGGGTTAGGTTTGGGGTTATGGTTAGTGTTATGGTTAGGGTTGGATTTAGGGTTAGGGTCAGTTTAGGGTTAGGGTTAGGGTTAGGGTTAGGGTTAAGCTGAGGGTTAGGGTTAGGGTTAGGGTTAGGGTTGTGGTTAGGGTTAGGGTTAGGGTTAGGGTTAGGGTTAGGGTTAGGGTTGTGGTTAGGGTTAAGTTTAGGGGCAGGGTTAGGGTTAGGTTAGTGTTACGGTTTGGGTAGGGCTCAGGTTTAGGGTTAGGGTTAGGGTTGGGGATAGGGTTAGGGTTAGGGGTAGGGTCAGGGTTAGGGTTAGGGTTGGGGTCAGGGTTAGCGTAAGGGTTAGTGTTAGGTTTAGGGTTGGGGTTAGGGCTAGGGTTAGGGTTAGGGTTGGGGTTAGGATTAGGTTTAGTGTTGGGTTTGGGGTTGGGGTTAGGGTTAGGGTTAGGGTTAGGGTTAGGGTTGTGGTCAGGGTCAGGGTTAGAGTTCGGGTTAGGTTTAGGGTCGGGGTTAGGGTTGGGGTTAGGGTTAGGGTTGGGGTTAGGGTTGGGGTTAGGGTTAGGGTTGGGGTTAGTGTCGGGGTTAGGGTTCAGGTTGGGGTCAGGGTTAGGGTAAGGGCTAGTGTTAGGTTTAGGGTTGGGGTTAGGGCTAGGGTTAGGGTTAGGGTTGGGGTTAGGATTAGGTTTAGTGTTGGGTTTGGGGTTAGGGTTAGGGTTAGGGTTATGGTTAGGGTTAGGGTTGTGGTCAGGGTCAGGGTTAGGGTTCGGGTTAGGTTTAGTGTCGGGCTTAGGGTTGGGGTTAGGGTTAGGGTTAGGGTTAGGGTTAGGTTTGGGGTTAGGGTTAGGGTTAGGGTTAGGTTTGGGGTTAGGGTTAATGTTAGGGTTAGGGTTGGATTTAGTTTTAGGGTCTGGGTTAGGGTTAGGGTTGGGGTTAGGGTTAGGGTTAGGGTTGAGTTATGGTTAGGGGTAGGGTTAGGGTTTGGGTTAGGGTTAGGGTTAGGGTTGGGGTCAGGGTTAGGGTTAGGGTTAGGGTTAGGGTTAGTGTTAGGTTTATGGTTGGGGTTAGGGTTAGGTTTAGGGTTGGGGTTAGGGATAGGGTTAGGGTTTGTGGTTAGGATTAGGTTTAGTGTTGGGGTTGGGGTTAGGGTTAGGGTTATGGTTAGGGTTAGGGTTGGGGTCAGCGTTAGGGTTAGGGTTAGGGTTAGGGTTAGGGTTAGTGTTAGGTTTATGGTTGGGGTTAGGGTTAGTATTAGGTTTAAGGTTGGGGTCAGGGTTAGGGTTAGGGTTAGGGTTAGGTTTAGGGTTGGTGTTAGGGTTAGGGTTAGGGTTGGGGTTAGGGTTAGCGTTAGGGTTAGGGTTAGAGTTAGGGTTGTGGTTAGGGTTAAGTTTAGGGGCAGGGTTAGGGTTAGGTTAGTGTTACGGTTTGGGTAGGGCTCAGGTTTAGGGTTAGGGTTAGGGTTGGGGATAGGGTTAGGGTTAGGGGTAGGGTTAGGGTTAGGGTTAGGGTTGGGGTCAGGGTTAGGGTAAGGGTTAGTGTTAGGTTTAGGGTTGGGGTTAGGGCTAGGGTTAGGGTTAGGGTTGGGGTTAGGATTAGGTTTAGTGTTGGGTTTGGGGTTAGGGTTAGGGTTAGGGTTAGGGTTAGGGTTGTGGTCAGGGTCAGGGTTAGAGTTCGGGTTAGGTTTAGGGTCGGGGTTAGGGTTGGGGTTAGGGTTAGGGTTATGGTTAGGGTTGGGGTTAGGGTTGGGGTTAGGGTTAGGGTTGGGGTTAGTGTCGGGGTTAGGGTTCGGGTTGGGGTCAGGGTTAGGGTAAGGGCTAGTGTTAGGTTTAGGGTTGGGGTTAGGGCTAGGGTTAGGGTTAGGGTTGGGGTTAGGATTAGGTTTAGTGTTGGGTTTGGGGTTAGGGTTAGGGTTAGGGTTGGTGTTAGGGTTGGGTTTAGTGTTGACGTTAGGATTAGGGTTAGGGTTAGGGTAGTGGTTAGGGTTAGGGTTAGGGTTAGGTTTGGGGTTAGGGTTAGGGTTAGGGTTAGGTTTGGGGTTAGGTTTAATGTTAGGGTTAGGGTTGGATTTAGTTTTAGGGTCTGGGTTAGGGTTAGGGTTGGGGTTAGGGTTAGGGTTGAGTTATGGTTAGGGGTAGGGTTAGGGTTTGGGTTACGGTTAGGGTTAGGGTTGTGTTAGGGTTGGGGTAGGGGTTAGGGTTAGGGTTAC
>NC_139475.1:8465000-8472500 GCF_057233095.1 Heloderma suspectum
AGGGTTAGGGTTAGGGTTAGGGTTAGTGTTAGGTTTAGGGTTGGGGTTAGGGTTAGGGTTAGGATTAGGTTTAAGGTTGGGGTTGGGGTTCGGGTTAGGGTTAGGGTTAGGGTTAGGGTTGGGGTTATGGTTAGGTTTAAGGTTAGGGTTAGGGTTAGGGTTAGGGTTGGGTTAGGGTTGGGTTAGGGTCAGGGTTAGGGTTAGTGTTGGGGTTCGGGTTAGGTTTAGTGTTGGGGTTGGGATAAGGGTTAGGGTTAGGGTTAGGGTTAGGGTTGGGGTTAGGGTTAGGGTTAGGGTTAGGGTTAGGGTTAGGGTTAGGGTTGGGTTAGGGTTAGGGTTAGGGTTAGGGTTGGGTTTAGGGTTAGGGTTGGGGTTAGTGTTGGGGTTAGGGTTAGGTTTAGGCTGAGTGTTAGGGTAGTGTTTAGGGTTAGGGTTAGGGTTAGGGTTAGGGTAGGGGTTAGGGTTAGGGTTAGGGTTTTGGTTGGGGCTAGGGTTAGGGTTAGGGTTAGGGTTGGGGTTAGGTTTAGGGTTAGGGTTAGGTTTGGGGTTAGGGTTAGTGTTAGGTTTAGGCTTGGATTTAGGGTTAGGGTCTGGGTTAGGGTTAGGGTTCGGGGTGGGGTTAGGGTTAGGGTTGAGTTAGGGTTAGGGTTAGCGTTAGGGTTAGGGTTAGGGTCGGGGTTAGGGTTGGGGTTAGGTTTCGGGTTGGGGTTAGGGTTAGGGTTAGTGTTAGTGATAGGGTTAGGGTTGTGGTTAGGGTTAGGGTTAGGGTTACGGTTAGGGTCAGCGTCAGGGTCAGGGTCAGGGTTAGGATTAGGGTTAGGGTTAGGGTTAGGGTTAGGGTTAGTGTTAGGGTTAGGGTTGGGTTAATTTTAGTGTTAGGGTTGGGCTTAGGGTTGGTGTTAGGGTTAGGGTTAGGGTTAGGGTAGTGGTTAGGTTTAGGGTTAGGGATAGGGTTAGGGTTCGGGTAGGGGTGAGGGTTAGGGTTAGGGTTAGGGTTAGAGTTAGGGTTGTGGTTAGGGTTAAGTTTAGGGGCAGGTTTAGGGTTAGGTTAGTGTTACGGTTTGGGTAGGGGTCAGGTTTAGGGTTAGGGTTAGGGTTGGGGATAGGGTTAGGGTTAGGGTTAGGGTTAGGGTTGGGGTCAGGGTTAGGGTAAGGGTTAGTGTTAGGTTTAGGGTTGGGGTTAGGGCTAGGGTTAGGGTTAGGGTTGGGGTTAGGATTAGGTTTAGTGTTGGGTTTGGGGTTAGGGTTAGGGTTATGGTTAGGGTTAGGGTTGTGGTCAGGGTCAGGGTTAGGGTTCGGGTTAGGTTTAGGGTCGGGGTTAGGGTTGGGGTTAGGGTTAGGGTTAGGGTTAGGGTTGGGGTTAGGGTTGGGTTTAGGGTTAGGGTTGGGGTTAGGGTCGGGGTTAGGGTTCGGGTTGGGGTCAGGGTTAGGGTAAGTGTTGGCGTTAGGTTTAGGGTTGGGGTTAGGGCTAGGGTTAGGGTTAGGGTTGGGGTTAGGATTAGGTTTAGTGTTGGGTTTGGGGTTAGGGTTAGGGTTATGGTTAGGGTTAGGGTTGTGGTCAGGGTCAGGGTTAGGGTTCGGGTTAGGGTTAGGGTCGGGGTTAGGGTTGGGGTTAGGGTTAGGGTTAGGGTTAGGGTTGGGGTTAGGGTTGGGGTTAGGGTTAGGGTTGGGGTTAGGGTCGGGGTTAGGGTTGGGGTTGGGGTAGTGGTTAGGGTTAGTGTTACGGTTAGGGTTGGGTTAAGTTTAGTGTTAGGGTTGGGGTTAGGGTTGGTGTTAGGGTTAGGGTTAGGGTTAGGGTTAGGTAGGGGTTAGGGTTAGGGTTAGAGTTAGGGTTAGAGTTAGGGTTGTGGTTAGTGTTAAGTTTAGGGGCAGGGTTAGGGTTAGGTTAGTGTTAGGGTTTGGGTAGGCGTCAGGTTTAGGGTTAGGGTTAGGTTTGGCGATAGGGTTAGGGTTAGGGTTAGGGTTAGGGTTAGGGTTGTGGTCAGGGTCAGGGTTAGGGTTCGGGTTAGGTTTAGGGTCGGGGTTAGGGTTGGGGTTAGGGTTCGGGTTGGGGTTATAGTTAGGGTTAGGGTTAGTGTTAGTGTTAGTGTTAGGTTTAGGGTTGTGGTTAGGGTTAGTGTTAGGGTTAGGGTTGGATTTAGGGTTAGGGTCTCGGTTAGGGATAGGGTTGGGGTTAGGGTTAGGTTTAGGGTTAGGGTTAGGTTTGGGGTTAGAGTTAGTGTTAGGGTTAGGGTTGGATTTAGGGTTAGGGTCAGGTTTAGGGTTAGGGTTAGGGTTGGGGTTAGGGTTAGGGTTAAGCTTAGGGTTAGGGTTAGGGTTAGGGTTTTGGTTAGGGTCAGGATCAGGGTTAGGGTTAGGGTTAGGGTTAGGGTTGGGGTAGGGGTTAGGGTTAGGGTTGGGGTTAGGGATAGGGTTAGGGTTTGGGTTAGGGTTATGTTTAGGGTTGGTGTTAGGGTTAGGGTTAGGGTTAGGGTTAGGGTTAGGTTTGGGGTTGAGTTAGTGTTAGGGTTAGGGTTGGATTTAGGGTTAGGGTCTGGGTTAGGGTTGGGGTTAGGGTTCGGGTTGGGGTTAGGTTTAGTGTTAGTGTTAGGGTTGGGTTAAGGTTCGGGTTAGGGTTAGGGTTAGGGTTGGTGTTAGGGTTGGTGTTAGTGTTGAGGTTACGGTTAGGGTTAGGGTTTGGTAGTGATTAGGGTTAGGGTTAGGGTTAGGGTTAGGGTTGGGGTTAGGGTTAGGGTTCGGGTTAAGCTTAGGGTTAGGGTTAGGGTTAGGTTTGTGGTTAGGGTCAGGGTCAGGGTTAGGGTTAGGGTTAGGGTTAGGGTTAGGGTTGGGGTAGGGGTTAGGGTTAGGGTTAGGGTTAGGGTTGGGGTTAGGGTTAGGGTTAGGGTTAGGTTTGGGGTTAGGGTTAGGGTTAGGGTTAGGGTTAGGGTTAGGGTTAAGCTTGGGGTTAGGGTTAGGGTTAGGGTTAGGGTTGTGGTTAGGGTTAGTGTTAGGGTTAGGGTTGGATTTACGGTTAGGGTCTGGGTTAGGATTAGGGTTAGGGTTGGATTTAGGGTTAGGGTCTGGGTTTGGGTAAGGGTTAGGGTTGAGTTAGGGTTAGGGTTAGGGTTAGGGTTAGGGTTAAGCTTGGGGTTAGGGTTAGGGTTAGGGTTAGGGTTGTGGTTAGGGTTAGGTTTAGGGATAGGGTTAGGGTTAGGGTTAGGGTCAGGGTCAGGGTTAGGGTTAGGGTTCGGGCCGGGGTTAGGGTTCGGGTTGGGGTAGAGGTTAGGGTTAGTGTTAGGGTTAGTGTTGGGTTAAGTTTAGGGTTAGGGTTAGGGTTAGGGTTGGTGTTAGGGTTGGGTTTAGTGTTGACGTTAGGGTTAGGGTTAGGGTTAGGGTAGTGGTTAGGGTTAGGGTTAGGGTTAGGGTTAGGGTTAGGTTTGGGGTTAGGGTTAGGGTTAGGGTTAGGTTTGGGGTTACGGTTAATGTTAGGGGTAGGGTTGGATTTAGGTTTAGGGTCTGGGTTAGGGTTGGGGTTGGGGTTAGGGTTAGGGTTAGGGTTGAGTTATGGTTAGGGGTAGGGTTAGGGTTTGGGTTAGGGTTAGGGTTAGGGTTGTGGTTAGGGTTAAGTTTAGGGGCAGGGTTATGGTTAGGGTAGTGTTAGGGTTGGGGTAGGGGTTAGGTTTAGGGTTAGGGTTAGGGTTGGAGTTAGGGTTAGGGTTAGGGTTACGGTTGGGGTCAGGGTTAGGGTAAGGGTTAGTGTTACAGTTAGGGTTAGGGTTAGGGTTAGGGTTAGGGGTTAGGTTTAGGGTTAGGGTTAGGGTTAGGGTTAGGTTTAGGCTTAGGCTTAGGCTTAGTGTTAGGGTAGTGTTTAGGGTTAGGGTTAGGGTTAGGGTAGGGGTTAGGGTTAGGGTTAGGGTTTGGGCTGGGGTTCGGGTTAGTGTTAGTGTTAGGGTTAGGGTTAGGGTTAGGGTTGGGGTTAGGGTTAGCGTTAGGGTTAGGTTTGGGGTTAGGGTTAGTGTTAGGGTTACGGTTGGATTTAGGGTTAGGGTCTGGGTTAGGGTAGGGTTAGGGTTGGGGTTAGGGTTAGGGTTAGGGTTGAGTTAGGGTTAGGGTTAGGTTTAGGGTTCGGGTCAGGGTCAAGGTTAGTGTTCGAGTTATGTTTAGGGTCAGGGTCAGGGTTAGCGTTCGGGTTAGGTTTAGGGTCGGGTTTAGGGTTGGGGTTACGGTTCGGGTTGGTTAGGGTTGGTGTTAGTGTTAGGGTTAGGGTTGGGTTAAGTTTAAGGTTAGGGTTAGGGTAGGGTTAGGGTTGGGGTTAGGGTTAGGGTTAGGGTTAGGGTTAGGTTTGGGGTTATGGTTAGTGTTATGGTTAGGGTTGGATTTAGGGTTAGGGTCAGTTTAGGGTTAGGGTTAGGGTTAGGGTTAGGGTTAAGCTGAGGGTTAGGGTTAGGGTTAGGGTTAGGGTTGTGGTTAGGGTTAGGGTTAGGGTTAGGGTTAGGGTTAGGGTTAGGGTTGTGGTTAGGGTTAAGTTTAGGGGCAGGGTTAGGGTTAGGTTAGTGTTACGGTTTGGGTAGGGCTCAGGTTTAGGGTTAGGGTTAGGGTTGGGGATAGGGTTAGGGTTAGGGGTAGGGTCAGGGTTAGGGTTAGGGTTGGGGTCAGGGTTAGCGTAAGGGTTAGTGTTAGGTTTAGGGTTGGGGTTAGGGCTAGGGTTAGGGTTAGGGTTGGGGTTAGGATTAGGTTTAGTGTTGGGTTTGGGGTTAGGGTTAGGGTTAGGGTTAGGGTTAGGGTTGTGGTCAGGGTCAGGGTTAGAGTTCGGGTTAGGTTTAGGGTCGGGGTTAGGGTTGGGTTTAGGGTTAGGGTTGGGGTTAGGGTTGGGGTTAGGGTTAGGGTTGGGGTTAGTGTCGGGGTTAGGGTTCAGGTTGGGGTCAGGGTTAGGGTAAGGGCTAGTGTTAGGTTTAGGGTTGGGGTTAGGGCTAGGGTTAGGGTTAGGGTTGGGGTTAGGATAAGGTTAGTTTTGGGTTTGGGGTTAGGGTTAGGGTTAGGGTTATGGTTAGGGTTAGGGTTGTGGTCAGGGTCAGGGTTAGGGTTCGGGTTAGGTTTAGTGTCGGGCTTAGGGTTGGGGTTAGGGTTAGGGTTAGGGTTAGGGTTAGGTTTGGGGTTAGGGTTAGGGTTAGGGTTAGGTTTGGGGTTAGGGTTAATGTTAGGGTTAGGGTTGGATTTAGTTTTAGGGTCTGGGTTAGGGTTAGGGTTGGGGTTAGGGTTAGGGTTAGGGTTGAGTTATGGTTAGGGGTAGGGTTAGGGTTTGGGTTAGGGTTAGGGTTAGGGTTGTGTTAGGGTTGGGGTAGGGGTTAGGGTTAGGGTTACGGTTGGGGTCAGGTTTAGGGTAAGGGTTAGTGTTAGGTTTAGGGTTGGGGTTAGGGATAGGGTTAGGGTTTGTGGTTAGGATTAGGTTTAGTGTTGGGGTTGGGGTTAGGGTTAGGGTTATGGTTAGGGTTAGGGTTGGGGTCAGCGTTAGGGTTAGGGTTAGGGTTAGGGTTAGGGTTAGTGTTAGGTTTATGGTTGGGGTTAGGGTTAGTATTAGGTTTAAGGTTGGGGTCAGGGTTAGGGTTAGGGTTAGGGTTAGGTTTAGGGTTGGTGTTAGGGTTAGGGTTAGGGTTGGGGTTAGGGTTAGCGTTAGGGTTAGGGTTAGAGTTAGGGTTGTGGTTAGGGTTAAGTTTAGGGGCAGGGTTAGGGTTAGGTTAGTGTTACGGTTTGGGTAGGGCTCAGGTTTAGGGTTAGGGTTAGGGTTGGGGATAGGGTTAGGGTTAGGGGTAGGGTTAGGGTTAGGGTTAGGGTTGGGGTCAGGGTTAGGGTAAGGGTTAGTGTTAGGTTTAGGGTTGGGGTTAGGGCTAGGGTTAGGGTTAGGGTTGGGGTTAGGATTAGGTTTAGTGTTGGGTTTGGGGTTAGGGTTAGGGTTAGGGTTAGGGTTAGGGTTGTGGTCAGGGTCAGGGTTAGAGTTCGGGTTAGGTTTAGGGTCGGGGTTAGGGTTGGGGTTAGGGTTAGGGTTATGGTTAGGGTTGGGGTTAGGGTTGGGGTTAGGGTTAGGGTTGGGGTTAGTGTCGGGGTTAGGGTTCGGGTTGGGGTCAGGGTTAGGGTAAGGGCTAGTGTTAGGTTTAGGGTTGGGGTTAGGGCTAGGGTTAGGGTTAGGGTTGGGGTTAGGATTAGGTTTAGTGTTGGGTTTGGGGTTAGGGTTAGGGTTAGGGTTGGTGTTAGGGTTGGGTTTAGTGTTGACGTTAGGATTAGGGTTAGGGTTAGGGTAGTGGTTAGGGTTAGGGTTAGGGTTAGGTTTGGGGTTAGGGTTAGGGTTAGGGTTAGGTTTGGGGTTAGGTTTAATGTTAGGGTTAGGGTTGGATTTAGTTTTAGGGTCTGGGTTAGGGTTAGGGTTGGGGTTAGGGTTAGGGTTGAGTTATGGTTAGGGGTAGGGTTAGGGTTTGGGTTACGGTTAGGGTTAGGGTTGTGTTAGGGTTGGGGTAGGGGTTAGGGTTAGGGTTACGGTTGGGGTCAGGGTTAGGGTAAGGGTTAGTGTTAGGTTTAGGGTTGGGGTTAGGGATAGGGTTAGGGTTTGTGGTTAGGAGCAGGTATAGTGTTGGGGTTGGGGTTAGGGTTAGGTTTATGGTTAGGGTTAGGGTTGGGGTCAGGGTTAGGGTTAGGGTTAGGGTTAGGTTTATGGTTGGGGTTAGGGTTAGTATTAGGTTTAAGGTTGGGGTTGGGGTTAGGGTTAGGGTTAGGGTTAGGGTTGGGGATAGGGTTAGGTTTAAGGTTAGGGTTAGGGTTAGGGTTGGGTTAGGGTTGGGTTAGGGGTAGGGTTAGGGTTAGTGTTGGGGTTAGGGTTGTGGTTAGGGTTAGGATTAGGGTTAGGGTTAGGGTCAGGGTCAGGGTCAGGGTTAGGATTAGGATTAGGATTAGGGTTAGGGTTAGGGTCGGGGTTAGGGTTTGGGTTGGGGTATGGGTTAGGGTTTGGGTTGGGGTTAGGGTTAGGGTTAGGGTTAGGTTTGGGGTCAGGGTTAGGGTTAGGGTTAGGGTTAGGTTTAGGGTTGGTGTTAGGGTTAGGGTTAGGGTTGGGGTTAGGGTTAGCGTTAGGGTTACGCTTGGGGTTAGGGTTAGGGTTAGGGTTGTGGTTAGGGTTAGTGTTAGGGTTAGGGTTGGATTAAGGGTTAGGGTCTGGGTTAGGGTTAGGGTTAGGGTTGGATTTAGGGTTAGGGTCTGGGTTAGGGTTAGGGTTAGGGTTGAGTTAGCGTTAGGGTTAGGGTTAGGGTTAAGCTTGGGGTTAGGGTTAGGGTTAGGGTTCTGGTTACGGTTAGGGTTATTGATAGGGTTAGGGTCAGGGTCAGGGTCAGGGTTAGGGTTAGGGTTAGGGTCGGGGTTCGGGTTCGGGTTGGGGTTGGGTTTAGTGTTGACGTTAGGGTTAGGGTTAGGGTTAGGGTTAGGGTTGGTGTTAGGGTTGGGTTTAGTGTTGACGTTAGGGTTAGGGTTAGGGTTAGGGTA
>NC_139475.1:8477500-8482500 GCF_057233095.1 Heloderma suspectum
AGGGATAGGGTTAGGGTTCGGGTAGGGGTGAGGGTTAGGGTTAGGGTTAGGGTTAGAGTTAGGGTTGTGGTTAGGGTTAAGTTTAGGGGCAGGTTTAGGGTTAGGTTAGTGTTACGGTTTGGGTAGGGGTCAGGTTTAGGGTTAGGGTTAGGGTTGGGGATAGGGTTAGGGTTAGGGTTAGGGTTAGGGTTGGGGTCAGGGTTAGGGTAAGGGTTAGTGTTAGGTTTAGGGTTGGGGTTAGGGCTAGGGTTAGGGTTAGGGTTGGGGTTAGGATTAGGTTTAGTGTTGGGTTTGGGGTTAGGGTTAGGGTTATGGTTAGGGTTAGGGTTGTGGTCAGGGTCAGGGTTAGGGTTCGGGTTAGGTTTAGGGTCGGGGTTAGGGTTGGGGTTAGGGTTAGGGTTAGGGTTAGGGTTGGGGTTAGGGTTGGGTTTAGGGTTAGGGTTGGGGTTAGGGTCGGGGTTAGGGTTCGGGTTGGGGTCAGGGTTAGGGTAAGTGTTGGCGTTAGGTTTAGGGTTGGGGTTAGGGCTAGGGTTAGGGTTAGGGTTGGAGTTAGGATTAGGTTTAGTGTTGGGTTTGGGGTTAGGGTTAGGGTTATGGTTAGGGTTAGGGTTGTGGTCAGGGTCAGGGTTAGGGTTCGGGTTAGGGTTAGGGTTAGAGTTAGGGTTGTGGTTAGTGTTAAGTTTAGGGGCAGGGTTAGGGTTAGGTTAGTGTTAGGGTTTGGGTAGGCGTCAGGTTTAGGGTTAGGGTTAGGTTTGGCGATAGGGTTAGGGTTAGGGTTAGGGTTAGGGTTAGGGTTGTGGTCAGGGTCAGGGTTAGGGTTCGGGTTAGGTTTAGGGTCGGGGTTAGGGTTGGGGTTAGGGTTCGGGTTGGGGTTATAGTTAGGGTTAGGGTTAGTGTTAGTGTTAGTGTTAGGTTTAGGGTTGTGGTTAGGGTTAGTGTTAGGGTTAGGGTTGGATTTAGGGTTAGGGTCTCGGTTAGGGATAGGGTTGGGGTTAGGGTTAGGTTTAGGGTTAGGGTTAGGTTTGGGGTTAGAGTTAGTGTTAGGGTTAGGGTTGGATTTAGGGTTAGGGTCAGGTTTAGGGTTAGGGTTAGGGTTGGGGTTAGGGTTAGGGTTAAGCTTAGGGTTAGGGTTAGGGTTAGGGTTTTGGTTAGGGTCAGGATCAGGGTTAGGGTTAGGGTTAGGGTTAGGGTTAGGGTTGGGGTAGGGGTTAGGGTTAGGGTTGGGGTTAGGGATAGGGTTAGGGTTTGGGTTAGGGTTAGGTTTAGGGTTGGTGTTAGGGTTAGGGTTAGGGTTAGGGTTAGGGTTAGGTTTGGGGTTGAGTTAGTGTTAGGGTTAGGGTTGGATTTAGGGTTAGGGTCTGGGTTAGGGTTGGGGTTAGGGTTCGGGTTGGGGTTAGGTTTAGTGTTAGTGTTAGGGTTGGGTTAAGGTTCGGGTTAGGGTTAGGGTTAGGGTTGGTGTTAGGGTTGGTGTTAGTGTTGAGGTTACGGTTAGGGTTAGGGTTTGGGTAGTGATTAGGGTTAGGGTTAGGGTTAGGGTTAGGGTTGGGGTTAGGGTTAGGGTTAGGGTTAAGCTTAGGGTTAGGGTTAGGGTTAGGTTTGTGGTTAGGGTCAGGGTCAGGGTTAGGGTTAGGGTTAGGGTTAGGGTTAGGGTTGGGGTAGGGGTTAGGGTTAGGGTTAGGGTTAGGGTTGGGGTTAGGGTTAGGGTTAGGTTAGGTTTGGGGTTAGGGTTAGGGTTAGGGTTAGGGTTAGGGTTAAGCTTGGGGTTAGGGTTAGGGTTAGGGTTAGGGTTGTGGTTAGGGTTAGTGTTAGGGTTAGGGTTGGATTTACGGTTAGGGTCTGGGTTAGGATTAGGGTTAGGGTTGGATTTAGGGTTAGGGTCTGGGTTTGGGTAAGGGTTAGGGTTGAGTTAGGGTTAGGGTTAGGGTTAGGGTTAGGGTTAAGCTTGGGGTTAGGGTTAGGGTTAGGGTTAGGGTTGTGGTTAGGGTTAGGTTTAGGGATAGGGTTAGGGTTAGGGTTAGGGTCAGGGTCAGGGTTAGGGTTAGGGTTCGGGCCGGGGTTAGGGTTCGGGTTGGGGTAGAGGTTAGGGTTAGTGTTAGGGTTAGTGTTGGGTTAAGTTTAGGGTTAGGGTTAGGGTTAGGGTTGGTGTTAGGGTTGGGTTTAGTGTTGACGTTAGGGTTAGGGTTAGGGTTAGGGTAGTGGTTAGGGTTAGGGTTAGGGTTAGGGTTAGGGTTAGGTTTGGGGTTAGGGTTAGGGTTAGGGTTAGGTTTGGGGTTACGGTTAATGTTAGGGGTAGGGTTGGATTTAGGTTTAGGGTCTGGGTTAGGGTTGGGGTTGGGGTTAGGGTTAGGGTTAGGGTTGAGTTATGGTTAGGGGTAGGGTTAGGGTTTGGGTTAGGGTTAGGGTTAGGGTTGTGGTTAGGGTTAAGTTTAGGGGCAGGGTTATGGTTAGGGTAGTGTTAGGGTTGGGGTAGGGGTTAGGTTTAGGGTTAGGGTTAGGGTTGGAGTTAGGGTTAGGGTTAGGGTTACGGTTGGGGTCAGGGTTAGGGTAAGGGTTAGTGTTACAGTTAGGGTTAGGGTTAGGGTTAGGGTTAGGGGTTAGGTTTAGGGTTAGGGTTAGGGTTAGGGTTAGGGTTAGGGTTAGGCTTAGGCTTAGGCTTAGTGTTAGGGTAGTGTTTAGGGTTAGGGTTAGGGTTAGGGTAGGGGTTAGGGTTAGGGTTAGGGTTTGGGCTGGGGTTCGGGTTAGTGTTAGTGTTAGGGTTAGGGTTAGGGTTAGGGTTGGGGTTAGGGTTAGCGTTAGGGTTAGGTTTGGGGTTAGTGTTAGTGTTAGGGTTACGTTTGGATTTAGGGTTAGGGTCTGGGTTAGGGTAGGGTTAGGGTTGGGGTTAGGGTTAGGGTTAGGGTTGAGTTAGGGTTAGGGTTAGGTTTAGGGTTCGGGTCAGGGTCAAGGTTAGTGTTCGAGTTAGGTTTAGGGTCAGGGTCAGGGTTAGCGTTCGGGTTAGGTTTAGGGTCGGGTTTAGGGTTGGGGTTACGGTTCGGGTTGGTTAGGGTTGGTGTTAGTGTTAGGGTTAGGGTTGGGTTAAGTTTAAGGTTAGGGTTAGGGTAGGGTTAGGGTTGGGGTTAGGGTTAGGGTTAGGGTTAGGGTTAGGTTTGGGGTTATGGTTAGTGTTACGGTTAGGGTTGGATTTAGGGTTAGGGTCAGTTTAGGGTTAGGGTTAGGGTTAGGGTTAGGGTTAAGCTGAGGGTTAGGGTTAGGGTTAGGGTTGTGGTTAGGGTTAGGGTTAGGGTTAGGGTTAGGGTTAGGGTTGTGGTTAGGGTTAAGTTTAGGGGCAGGGTTAGGGTTAGGTTAGTGTTACGGTTTGGGTAGGGCTCAGGTTTAGGGTTAGGGTTAGGGTTGGGGATAGGGTTAGGGTTAGGGGTAGGGTCAGGGTTAGGGTTAGGGTTGGGGTCAGGGTTAGCGTAAGGGTTAGTGTTAGGTTTAGGGTTGGGGTTAGGGCTAGGGTTAGGGTTAGGGTTGGGGTTAGGATTAGGTTTAGTGTTGGGTTTGGGGTTAGGGTTAGGGTTAGGGTTAGGGTTAGGGTTGTGGTCAGGGTCAGGGTTAGAGTTCGGGTTAGGTTTAGGGTCGGGGTTAGGGTTGGGGTTAGGGTTAGGGTTGGGGTTAGGGTTGGGGTTAGGGTTAGGGTTGGGGTTAGTGTCGGGGTTAGGGTTCAGGTTGGGGTCAGGGTTAGGGTAAGGGCTAGTGTTAGGTTTAGGGTTGGGGTTAGGGCTAGGGTTAGGGTTAGGGTTGGGGTTAGGATTAGGTTTAGTGTTGGGTTTGGGGTTAGGGTTAGGGTTAGGGTTATGGTTAGGGTTAGGGTTGTGGTCAGGGTCAGGGTTAGGGTTCGGGTTAGGTTTAGTGTCGGGCTTAGGGTTGGGGTTAGGGTTAGGGTTAGGGTTAGGGTTAGGTTTGGGGTTAGGGTTAGGGTTAGGGTTAGGTTTGGGGTTAGGGTTAATGTTAGGGTTAGGGTTGGATTTAGTTTTAGGGTCTGGGTTAGGGTTAGGGTTGGGGTTAGGGTTAGGGTTAGGGTTGAGTTATGGTTAGGGGTAGGGTTAGGGTTTGGGTTAGGGTTAGGGTTAGGGTTGGGGTCAGGGTTAGGGTTAGGGTTAGGGTTAGGGTTAGTGTTAGGTTTATGGTTGGGGTTAGGGTTAGGTTTAGGGTTGGGGTTAGGGATAGGGTTAGGGTTTGTGGTTAGGATTAGGTTTAGTGTTGGGGTTGGGGTTAGGGTTAGGGTTATGGTTAGGGTTAGGGTTGGGGTCAGGGTTAGGGTTAGGGTTAGGGTTAGGGTTAGGGTTAGTGTTAGGTTTATGGTTGGGGTTAGGGTTAGTATTAGGTTTAAGGTTGGGGTCAGGGTTAGGGTTAGGGTTAGGGTTAGGTTTAGGGTTGGTGTTAGGGTTAGGGTTAGGGTTGGGGTTAGGGTTAGCGTTAGGGTTAGGGTTAGAGTTAGGGTTGTGGTTAGGGTTAAGTTTAGGGGCAGGGTTAGGGTTAGGTTAGTGTTACGGTTTGGGTAGGGCTCAGGTTTAGGGTTAGGGTTAGGGTTGGGGATAGGGTTAGGGTTAGGGGTAGGGTTAGGGTTAGGGTTAGGGTTGGGGTCAGGGTTAGGGTAAGGGTTAGTGTTAGGTTTAGGGTTGGGGTTAGGGCTAGGGTTAGGGTTAGGGTTGGGGTTAGGATTAGGTTTAGTGTTGGGTTTGGGGTTAGGGTTAGGGTTAGGGTTAGGGTTAGGGTTGTGGTCAGGGTCAGGGTTAGAGTTCGGGTTAGGTTTAGGGTCGGGGTTAGGGTTGGGGTTAGGGTTAGGGTTATGGTTAGGTTTGGGGTTAGGGTTGGGGTTAGGGTTAGGGTTGGGGTTAGTGTCGGGGTTAGGGTTCGGGTTGGGGTCAGGGTTAGGGTAAGGGCTAGTGTTAGGTTTAGGGTTGGGGTTAGGGCTAGGGTTAGGGTTAGGGTTGGGGTTAGGATTAGGTTTAGTGTTG
>NC_139475.1:8487500-8490000 GCF_057233095.1 Heloderma suspectum
GGTTAGGGTTGGGGTTAGGGTTAGGGTTAGGGTTGAGTTAGGGTTAGGGTTAGGGTTAGGGTTAGGGTTGGGGTTACGGTTCGGTTTGGGGTTACGGTTCAGGTTGGTTATGGTTGGTGTTAGTGTTAGGGTTAGGGTTGGGTTAAGTTTAGGGTTAGGGTTAGGGTAGGGTTAGGGTTGGGGTTAGGGTTAGGGTTAGGGTTAGGGTTAGGTTTGGGGTCAGGGTTAGGGTAAGGGTTAGTGTTAGGTTTAGGGTTGGGGTAACGGTTAGGGTTAGTGTTAGGGTTAGGGTTTGTGGTTAGGATTAGGTTTAGTGTTGGGGTTGGGGTTAGGGTAAGGGTTAGGGTTATGGTTAGGGTTAGGGTTGGGGTCAGGGTTAGGGTTAGGGTTAGGGTTAGTGTTAGGTTTAGGGTTGGGGTTAGGGTTAGGGTTAGGATTAGGTTTAAGGTTGGGGTTGGGGTTCGGGTTAGGGTTAGGGTTAGGGTTAGGGTTGGGGTTATGGTTAGGTTTAAGGTTAGGGTTAGGGTTAGGGTTAGGGTTGGGTTAGGGTTGGGTTAGGGTCAGGGTTAGGGTTAGTGTTGGGGTTCGGGTTAGGTTTAGTGTTGGGGTTGGGATAAGGGTTAGGGTTAGGGTTAGGGTTAGGGTTGGGGTTAGGGTTAGGGTTAGGGTTAGGGTTAGGGTTAGGGTTAGGGTTGGGTTAGGGTTAGGGTTAGGGTTAGGGTTGGGTTTAGGGTTAGGGTTGGGGTTAGTGTTGGGGTTAGGGTTAGGTTTAGGCTGAGTGTTAGGGTAGTGTTTAGGGTTAGGGTTAGGGTTAGGGTTAGGGTAGGGGTTAGGGTTAGGGTTAGGGTTTTGGTTGGGGCTAGGGTTAGGGTTAGGGTTAGGGTTGGGGTTAGGTTTAGGGTTAGGGTTAGGTTTGGGGTTAGGGTTAGTGTTAGGTTTAGGCTTGGATTTAGGGTTAGGGTCTGGGTTAGGGTTAGGGTTCGGGGTGGGGTTAGGGTTAGGGTTGAGTTAGGGTTAGGGTTAGCGTTAGGGTTAGGGTTAGGGTCGGGGTTAGGGTTGGGGTTAGGTTTCGGGTTGGGGTTAGGGTTAGGGTTAGTGTTAGTGATAGGGTTAGGGTTGTGGTTAGGGTTAGGGTTAGGGTTACGGTTAGGGTCAGCGTCAGGGTCAGGGTCAGGGTTAGGATTAGGGTTAGGGTTAGGGTTAGGGTTAGGGTTAGGGTTAGTGTTAGGGTTAGGGTTGGGTTAAGTTTAGTGTTAGGGTTGGGGTTAGGGTTGGTGTTAGGGTTAGGGTTAGGGTTAGGGTAGTGGTTAGGTTTAGGGTTAGGGATAGGGTTAGGGTTCGGGTAGGGGTGAGGGTTAGGGTTAGGGTTAGGGTTAGAGTTAGGGTTGTGGTTAGGGTTAAGTTTAGGGGCAGGTTTAGGGTTAGGTTAGTGTTACGGTTTGGGTAGGGGTCAGGTTTAGGGTTAGGGTTAGGGTTGGGGATAGGGTTAGGGTTAGGGTTAGGGTTAGGGTTGGGGTCAGGGTTAGGGTAAGGGTTAGTGTTAGGTTTAGGGTTGGGGTTAGGGCTAGGGTTAGGGTTAGGGTTGGGGTTAGGATTAGGTTTAGTGTTGGGTTTGGGGTTAGGGTTAGGGTTATGGTTAGGGTTAGGGTTGTGGTCAGGGTCAGGGTTAGGGTTCGGGTTAGGTTTAGGGTCGGGGTTAGGGTTGGGGTTAGGGTTAGGGTTACGGTTAGGGTTGGGGTTAGGGTTGGGTTTAGGGTTAGGGTTGGGGTTAGGGTCGGGGTTAGGGTTCGGGTTGGGGTCAGGGTTAGGGTAAGTGTTGGCGTTAGGTTTAGGGTTGGGGTTAGGGCTAGGGTTAGGGTTAGGGTTGGGGTTAGGATTAGGTTTAGTGTTGGGTTTGGGGTTAGGGTTAGGGTTATGGTTAGGGTTAGGGTTGTGGTCAGGGTCAGGGTTAGGGTTCGGGTTAGGGTTAGGGTCGGGGTTAGGGTTGGGGTTAGGGTTAGGGTTAGGGTTAGGGTTGGGGTTAGGGTTGGGGTTAGGGTTAGGGTTGGGGTTAGGGTCGGGGTTAGGGTTGGGGTTGGGGTAGTGGTTAGGGTTAGTGTTACGGTTAGGGTTGGGTTAAGTTTAGTGTTAGGGTTGGGGTTAGGGTTGGTGTTAGGGTTAGGGTTAGGGTTAGGGTTAGGTAGGGGTTAGGGTTAGGGTTAGGGTTAGGGTTAGAGTTAGGGTTGTGGTTAGTGTTAAGTTTAGGGGCAGGGTTAGGGTTAGGTTAGTGTTAGGGTTTGGGTAGGCGTCAGGTTTAGGGTTAGGGTTAGGTTTGGCGATAGGGTTAGGGTTAGGGTTAGGGTTAGGGTTAGGGTTGTGGTCAGGGTCAGGGTTAGGGTTCGGGTTAGGTTTAGGGTCGGGGTTAGGGTTGGGGTTAGGGTTCGGGTTGGGGTTATAGTTAGGGTTAGGGTTAGTGTTAGTGTTAGTGTTAGGTTTAGGGTTGTGGTTAGGGTTAGTGTTA
>NC_139475.1:8500000-8502500 GCF_057233095.1 Heloderma suspectum
GTCATGGTCAGGGTTAGGGTTCGGGTTAGGTTTAGGGTCGGGGTTAGGGTTGGGGTTAGGGTTAGGGTTAGGGTTAGGGTTGGGGTTAGGGTTGGGTTTAGGGTTAGGGTTGGGGTTAGGGTCGGGGTTAGGGTTCGGGTTGGGGTCAGGGTTAGGGTAAGTGTTGGCGTTAGATTTAGGGTTGGGGTTAGGGCTAGGGTTAGGGTTAGGGTTGGGGTTAGGATTAGGTTTAGTGTTGGGTTTGGGGTTAGGGTTAGGGTTATGGTTAGGGTTAGGGTTGTGGTCAGGGTCAGGGTTAGGGTTCGGGTTAGGGTTAGGGTCGGGGTTAGGGTTGGGGTTAGGGTTAGGGTTAGGGTTAGGGTTGGGGTTAGGGTTGGGGTTAGGGTTAGGGTTGGGGTTAGGGTCGGGGTTAGGGTTGGGGTTGGGGTAGTGGTTAGGGTTAGTGTTACGGTTAGGGTTGGGTTAAGTTTAGTGTTAGGGTTGGGGTTAGGGTTGGTGTTAGGGTTAGGGTTAGGGTTAGGGTTAGGTAGGGGTTAGGGTTAGGGTTAGGGTTAGGGTTAGAGTTAGGGTTGTGGTTAGTGTTAAGTTTAGGGGCAGGGTTAGGGTTAGGTTAGTGTTAGGGTTTGGGTAGGCGTCAGGTTTAGGGTTAGGGTTAGGTTTGGCGATAGGGTTAGGGTTAGGGTTAGGGTTAGGGTTAGGGTTGTGGTCAGGGTCAGGGTTAGGGTTCGGGTTAGGTTTAGGGTCGGGGTTAGGGTTGGGGTTAGGGTTCGGGTTGGGGTTATAGTTAGGGTTAGGGTTAGTGTTAGTGTTAGTGTTAGGTTTAGGGTTGTGGTTAGGGTTAGGGTTAGGGTTGGATTTAGGGTTAGGGTCTCGGTTAGGGATAGGGTTGGGGTTAGGGTTAGGTTTAGGGTTAGGGTTAGGTTTGGGGTTAGAGTTAGTGTTAGGGTTAGGGTTGGATTTAGGGTTAGGGTCAGGTTTAGGGTTAGGGTTAGGGTTGGGGTTAGGGTTAGGGTTAAGCTTAGGGTTAGGGTTAGGGTTAGGGTTTTGGTTAGGGTCAGGATCAGGGTTAGGGTTAGGGTTAGGGTTAGGGTTGGGGTAGGGGTTAGGGTTAGGGTTGGGGTTAGGGATAGGGTTAGGGTTTGGGTTAGGGTTAGGTTTAGGGTTGGTGTTAGGGTTAGGGTTAGGGTTAGGGTTAGGGTTAGGTTTGGGGTTGAGTTAGTGTTAGGGTTAGGGTTGGATTTAGGGTTAGGGTCTGGGTTAGGGTTGGGGTTAGGGTTCGGGTTGGGGTTAGGTTTAGTGTTAGTGTTAGGGTTGGGTTAAGGTTCGGGTTAGGGTTAGGGTTAGGGTTGGTGTTAGGGTTGGTGTTAGTGTTGAGGTTACGGTTAGGGTTAGGGTTTGGGTAGTGATTAGGGTTAGGGTTAGGGTTAGGGTTAGGGTTGGGGTTAGGGTTAGGGTTAGGGTTAAGCTTAGGGTTAGGGTTAGGGTTAGGTTTGTGGTTAGGGTCAGGGTCAGGGTTAGGGTTAGGGTTAGGGTTAGGGTTAGGGTTGGGGTAGGGGTTAGGGTTAGGGTTAGGGTTAGGGTTGGGGTTAGGGTCAGGGTTAGGGTTAGGTTTGGGGTTAGGGTTAGGGTTAGGGTTAGGGTTAGGGTTAAGCTTGGGGTTAGGGTTAGGGTTAGGGTTAGGGTTGTGGTTAGGGTTAGTGTTAGGGTTAGGGTTGGATTTACGGTTAGGGTCTGGGTTAGGATTAGGGTTAGGGTTGGATTTAGGGTTAGGGTCTGGGTTTGGGTAAGGGTTAGGGTTGAGTTAGGGTTAGGGTTAGGGTTAGGGTTAGGGTTAAGCTTGGGGTTAGGGTTAGGGTTAGGGTTAGGGTTGTGGTTAGGGTTAGGTTTAGGGATAGGGTTAGGGTTAGGGTCAGGGTCAGGGTTAGGGTTAGGGTTCGGGCCGGGGTTAGGGTTCGGGTTGGGGTAGAGGTTAGGGTTAGTGTTAGGGTTAGTGTTGGGTTAAGTTTAGGGTTAGGGTTAGGGTTAGGGTTGGTGTTAGGGTTGGGTTTAGTGTTGACGTTAGGGTTAGGGTTAGGATTAGGGTAGTGGTTAGGGTTAGGGTTAGGGTTAGGGTTAGGGTTAGGTTTGGGGTTAGGGTTAGGGTTAGGGTTAGGTTTGGGGTTTCGGTTAATGTTAGGGGTAGGGTTGGATTTAGGTTTAGGGTCTGGGTTAGGGTTGGGGTTGGGGTTAGGGTTAGGGTTAGGGTTGAGTTATGGTTAGGGGTAGGGTTAGGGTTTGGGTTAGGGTTAGGGTTAGGGTTGTGGTTAGGGTTAAGTTTAGGGGCAGGGTTATGGTTAGGGTAGTG
Organism: Heloderma suspectum; assembly: GCF_057233095.1. Taxonomy (NCBI): domain Eukaryota; kingdom Metazoa; phylum Chordata; class Lepidosauria; order Squamata; family Helodermatidae; genus Heloderma; species Heloderma suspectum. The sequence continues at coordinate 8,502,345 of NC_139475.1, forward strand.
TTAGGGTTGGGGTAGGGGTTAGGTTTAGGGTTAGGGTTAGGGTTGGAGTTAGGGTTAGGGTTAGGGTTACGGTTGGGGTCAGGGTTAGGGTAAGGGTTAGTGTTACAGTTAGGGTTAGGGTTAGGGTTAGGGTTAGGGGTTAGGTTTAGGGTTAGG
>NC_139475.1:8507500-8512500 GCF_057233095.1 Heloderma suspectum
GGGTTAGGGTTGTGGTTAGGGTTAGGGATAGGGATAGGGATAGGGTTAGGGTCAGTGTCAGGGTCAGGGTTAGGGTTAGGGTTAGGGTCGGGGTTAGGGTTCGGGTTGGGGTAGAGGTTAGGTTTAGTGTTAGGGTTAGGGTTGGGTTAAGTTTAGGGTTATGGTTAGGGTTAGGGTTGGTGTTAGGGTTGGGTTTAGTGTTGACGTTAGGGTTAGGTTTAGGGTTAGGGTAGTGTTTAGGGTTAGGGTTAGGGTTAGGTTTGGGGTTAGGGTTAGGTTTAGGGTTAGGGTTAATGGTTAGGGGTAGGGTTAGGGTTTGGGTTAGGGTTAGGGTTAGGGTTGTGTTTAGGGTTAAGTTTAGGGGCAGGGTTATGGTTAGGGTAGGGTTAGGGTTGGGGTAGGGGTTAAGTTTAGGGTTAGGGTTAGGTTTGGGGTTAGGGTTAGGGTTAGGGTTAGGTTCAGGCTCAGGGTCAGGGTTAGGATTAGGGTTAGGGTTAGGTTCGGGGTTAGGGTTCGGGTTGGGGTAGGGTTTAGGTTTACTGTTAGAGTTAGGGTTGGGTTAAGTTTAGTGTTAGGGTTGGGGTTAGGGTTGGTGTTAGGGTTAGGGTTAGGGTTAGGGTAGTGGTTAGGTTTAGGGTTAGGGTTAGGGTTAGGGTAGGGGTTAGGGTTAGTATTAGGGTTAGGGTTAGGTTTGGGGTTAGGGTTAGTGTTAGGGTAAGGGTTAGGGTTGAGTTATGGTTAGGGATAGGGTTAGGGTTTGGGATAGGGTTGTGGTTAGGGTTAGGGTTAGTGTCATGGTTAGGATTAGGGTAGTGTTAGGGTTGGGGTAGGGGTTAGGTTTAGGTTTAGGGTTAGGGTTGGGGTTAGGGTTAGGGTTAGGGTTGGGGTCAGGGTTAGGGTAAGGGTTAGTGTTAGGTTTAGGGTTGGGGTTAGGGTTAGGGTTAGGGTTGGGTTTAGGATTAGGTTTAGTGTTGGGGTTGGGGTTAGGGTTATGGTTAGGGTTGGGGTTGGGGTTAGGGTTAGGGTTAAGGTGAGAGTTAGGTTTAGGGTTGGGTTAGGGTGGGGTTAGGGCTAGGGTTAGGGTTAGGGTTAGGGTTGGGGTTAGGGTTAGGGTGGGGGTTAGTGTTGGGGTTAGGGTTAGGTTTAGGCTTAGTGTTAGGGTAGTGTTTAGTGTTAGGGTTAGGGTTAGGGTAGGGGTTAGGGTTAGGGTTAGGGTTTGGGCTGGGGTTCGGGTTAGCGTTAGGGTTAGGGTTAGGGTTGGGGTTAGGGTTAGCGTTAGGGTTAGGTTTGGGTTTAGGGTTAGTGTTAGGGTTAGGGTTAGGGTTAGGGTTAGGGTTGGGGTTAGGGTTAGGGTGGGGGTTAGAGTTGGGGTAAGGGTTAGGTTTAGGCTTAGTGTTAGGGTAGTGTTTAGTGTTAGGGTTAGGGTTAGGGTAGGGGTTAGGGTTAGGGTTAGGGTTTGGGCTGGGGTTCGGGTTATCGTTAGGGTTAGGGTTAGGGTTGGGGTTAGGGTTAGCGTTAGGGTTAGGTTTGGGTTTAGGGTTAGTGTTAGGGTTAGGGATGGATTTAGGGTTAGTGTCTGGGTTAGGGTTAGGGTTAGGGTTGGGGTCAGGGTTAAGATTAGGGTTAGGGTTAGGGTTAAGCTTGGGGTTAGGGTTAGGGTTAGGGTTAGGGTTAGGGTTAGGTTTAGGGTTGGTGTTAGGGTTAGGTTTAGGGTTGGGGTTAGGGTTAGCGTTAGGGTTAAGCTTGGGGTTAGGGTTAGGGTTAGGGTTGTGGTTAGGGTTAGTGTTAGGGTTAGGGTTGGATTAAGGGTTAGGGTATGGGTTAGGGTTAGGGTTAGGGTTGGATTTAGGGTTAGGGTCTGGGTTAGGGTTAGGGTTAGGGTTGAGTTAGGGTTAGGGTTAGGGTTAGGGTTAAGCTTGGGGTTAGGGTTAGGGTTAGGGTTCTCGTTAGGGTTAGGGTTATTGATAGGGTTAGGGTCAGGGTCAGGGTCAGGGTTAGGGTTAGGGTTAGGGTCGTGGTTAGGGTTCGGGTTGGGGTTGGGTTTAGTGTTGACGTTAGGGTTAGGGTTAGGGTTAGGGTTAGGGTTAGGGTTGGTGTTAGGGTTGGGTTTAGTGTTGACGTTAGGGTTAGGGTTAGGGTTAGGGTAGTGGTTAGGGTTAGGGTTAGGGTTAGGTTTGGGGTTAGGGTTAGGGTTAGGGTTAGGTTTGGGGTTATGGTTAGTGTTATGGTTAGGGTTGGATTTAGGGTTAGGGTCAGTTTAGGGTTAGGGTTAGGGTTAGGGTTAGGGTTAAGCTGAGGGTTAGGGTTAGGGTTAGGGTTAGGGTTGTGGTTAGGGTTAGGGTTAGGGTTAGGGTTAGGGTTAGGGTTAGGGTTGTGGTTAGGGTTAAGTTTAGGGGCAGGGTTAGGGTTAGGTTAGTGTTACGGTTTGGGTAGGGCTCAGGTTTAGGGTTAGGGTTAGGGTTGGGGATAGGGTTAGGGTTAGGGGTAGGGTCAGGGTTAGGGTTAGGGTTGGGGTCAGGGTTAGCGTAAGGGTTAGTGTTAGGTTTAGGGTTGGGGTTAGGGCTAGGGTTAGGGTTAGGGTTGGGGTTAGGATTAGGTTTAGTGTTGGGTTTGGGGTTAGGGTTAGGGTTAGGGTTAGGGTTAGGGTTGTGGTCAGGGTCAGGGTTAGAGTTCGGGTTAGGTTTAGGGTCGGGGTTAGGGTTGGGGTTAGGGTTAGGGTTGGGGTTAGGGTTGGGGTTAGGGTTAGGGTTGGGGTTAGTGTCGGGGTTAGGGTTCAGGTTGGGGTCAGGGTTAGGGTAAGGGCTAGTGTTAGGTTTAGGGTTGGGGTTAGGGCTAGGGTTAGGGTTAGGGTTGGGGTTAGGATTAGGTTTAGTGTTGGGTTTGGGGTTAGGGTTAGGGTTAGGGTTATGGTTAGGGTTAGGGTTGTGGTCAGGGTCAGGGTTAGGGTTCGGGTTAGGTTTAGTGTCGGGCTTAGGGTTGGGGTTAGGGTTAGGGTTAGGGTTAGGGTTAGGTTTGGGGTTAGGGTTAGGGTTAGGGTTAGGTTTGGGGTTAGGGTTAATGTTAGGGTTAGGGTTGGATTTAGTTTTAGGGTCTGGGTTAGGGTTAGGGTTGGGGTTAGGGTTAGGGTTAGGGTTGAGTTATGGTTAGGGGTAGGGTTAGGGTTTGGGTTAGGGTTAGGGTTAGGGTTGTGTTAGGGTTGGGGTAGGGGTTAGGGTTAGGGTTACGGTTGGGGTCAGGTTTAGGGTAAGGGTTAGTGTTAGGTTTAGGGTTGGGGTTAGGGATAGGGTTAGGGTTTGTGGTTAGGATTAGGTTTAGTGTTGGGGTTGGGGTTAGGGTTAGGGTTATGGTTAGGGTTAGGGTTGGGGTCAGGGTTAGGGTTAGGGTTAGGGTTAGGGTTAGGGTTAGTGTTAGGTTTATGGTTGGGGTTAGGGTTAGTATTAGGTTTAAGGTTGGGGTCAGGGTTAGGGTTAGGGTTAGGGTTAGGTTTAGGGTTGGTGTTAGGGTTAGGGTTAGGGTTGGGGTTAGGGTTAGCGTTAGGGTTAGGGTTAGAGTTAGGGTTGTGGTTAGGGTTAAGTTTAGGGGCAGGGTTAGGGTTAGGTTAGTGTTACGGTTTGGGTAGGGCTCAGGTTTAGGGTTAGGGTTAGGGTTGGGGATAGGGTTAGGGTTAGGGGTAGGGTTAGGGTTAGGGTTAGGGTTGGGGTCAGGGTTAGGGTAAGGGTTAGTGTTAGGTTTAGGGTTGGGGTTAGGGCTAGGGTTAGGGTTAGGGTTGGGGTTAGGATTAGGTTTAGTGTTGGGTTTGGGGTTAGGGTTAGGGTTAGGGTTAGGGTTAGGGTTGTGGTCAGGGTCAGGGTTAGAGTTCGGGTTAGGTTTAGGGTCGGGGTTAGGGTTGGGGTTAGGGTTAGGGTTATGGTTAGGGTTGGGGTTAGGGTTGGGGTTAGGGTTAGGGTTGGGGTTAGTGTCGGGGTTAGGGTTCGGGTTGGGGTCAGGGTTAGGGTAAGGGCTAGTGTTAGGTTTAGGGTTGGGGTTAGGGCTAGGGTTAGGGTTAGGGTTGGGGTTAGGATTAGGTTTAGTGTTGGGTTTGGGGTTAGGGTTAGGGTTAGGGTTGGTGTTAGGGTTGGGTTTAGTGTTGACGTTAGGATTAGGGTTAGGGTTAGGGTAGTGGTTAGGGTTAGGGTTAGGGTTAGGTTTGGGGTTAGGGTTAGGGTTAGGGTTAGGTTTGGGGTTAGGTTTAATGTTAGGGTTAGGGTTGGATTTAGTTTTAGGGTCTGGGTTAGGGTTAGGGTTGGGGTTAGGGTTAGGGTTGAGTTATGGTTAGGGGTAGGGTTAGGGTTAGGGTCGGGGTTAGGGTTTGGGTTGGGGTATGGGTTAGGGTTTGGGTTGGGGTTAGGGTTAGGGTTAGGGTTAGGTTTGGGGTCAGGGTTAGGGTTAGGGTTAGGGTTAGGTTTAGGGTTGGTGTTAGGGTTAGGGTTAGGGTTGGGGTTAGGGTTAGCGTTAGGGTTACGCTTGGGGTTAGGGTTAGGGTTAGGGTTGTGGTTAGGGTTAGTGTTAGGGTTAGGGTTGGATTAAGGGTTAGGGTCTGGGTTAGGGTTAGGGTTAGGGTTGGATTTAGGGTTAGGGTCTGGGTTAGGTTTAGGGTTAGGGTTGAGTTAGCGTTAGGGTTAGGGTTAGGGTTAAGCTTGGGGTTAGGGTTAGGGTTAGGGTTCTGGTTACGGTTAGGGTTATTGATAGGGTTAGGGTCAGGGTCAGGGTCAGGGTTAGGGTTAGGGTTAGGGTCGGGGTTCGGGTTCGGGTTGGGGTTGGGTTTAGTGTTGACGTTAGGGTTAGGGTTAGGGTTAGGGTTAGGGTTGGTGTTAGGGTTGGGTTTAGTGTTGACGTTAGGGTTAGGGTTAGGGTTAGGGTAGTGGTTAAGGTTAGGGTTAGGGTTAGGGTTAGGTTTGGGGTTAGGGTTAGGGTTAGTGTTAGGTTTGGGGTTAGGGTTAATGTTAGGGTTAGGGTTGGAT
>NC_139475.1:8517500-8520000 GCF_057233095.1 Heloderma suspectum
TCGGGTTAGGTTTAGGGTCGGGGTTAGGGTTGGGGTTAGGGTTAGGGTTAGGGTTAGGGTTGGGGTTAGGGTTGGGTTTAGGGTTAGGGTTGGGGTTAGGGTCGGGGTTAGGGTTCGGGTTGGGGTCAGGGTTAGGGTAAGTGTTGGCGTTAGATTTAGGGTTGGGGTTAGGGCTAGGGTTAGGGTTAGGGTTGGGGTTAGGATTAGGTTTAGTGTTGGGTTTGGGGTTAGGGTTAGGGTTATGGTTAGGGTTAGGGTTGTGGTCAGGGTCAGGGTTAGGGTTCGGGTTAGGGTTAGGGTCGGGGTTAGGGTTGGGGTTAGGGTTAGGGTTAGGGTTAGGGTTGGGGTTAGGGTTGGGGTTAGGGTTAGGGTTGGGGTTAGGGTCGGGGTTAGGGTTGGGGTTGGGGTAGTGGTTAGGGTTAGTGTTACGGTTAGGGTTGGGTTAAGTTTAGTGTTAGGGTTGGGGTTAGGGTTGGTGTTAGGGTTAGGGTTAGGGTTAGGGTTAGGTAGGGGTTAGGGTTAGGGTTAGGGTTAGGGTTAGAGTTAGGGTTGTGGTTAGTGTTAAGTTTAGGGGCAGGGTTAGGGTTAGGTTAGTGTTAGGGTTTGGGTAGGCGTCAGGTTTAGGGTTAGGGTTAGGTTTGGCGATAGGGTTAGGGTTAGGGTTAGGGTTAGGGTTAGGGTTGTGGTCAGGGTCAGGGTTAGGGTTCGGGTTAGGTTTAGGGTCGGGGTTAGGGTTGGGGTTAGGGTTCGGGTTGGGGTTATAGTTAGGGTTAGGGTTAGTGTTAGTGTTAGTGTTAGGTTTAGGGTTGTGGTTAGGGTTAGTGTTAGGGTTAGGGTTGGATTTAGGGTTAGGGTCTCGGTTAGGGATAGGGTTGGGGTTAGGGTTAGGTTTAGGGTTAGGGTTAGGTTTGGGGTTAGAGTTAGTGTTAGGGTTAGGGTTGGATTTAGGGTTAGGGTCAGGTTTAGGGTTAGGGTTAGGGTTGGGGTTAGGGTTAGGGTTAAGCTTAGGGTTAGGGTTAGGGTTAGGGTTTTGGTTAGGGTCAGGATCAGGGTTAGGGTTAGGGTTAGGGTTAGGGTTGGGGTAGGGGTTAGGGTTAGGGTTGGGGTTAGGGATAGGGTTAGGGTTTGGGTTAGGGTTAGGTTTAGGGTTGGTGTTAGGGTTAGGGTTAGGGTTAGGGTTAGGGTTAGGTTTGGGGTTGAGTTAGTGTTAGGGTTAGGGTTGGATTTAGGGTTAGGGTCTGGGTTAGGGTTGGGGTTAGGGTTCGGGTTGGGGTTAGGTTTAGTGTTAGTGTTAGGGTTGGGTTAAGGTTCGGGTTAGGGTTAGGGTTAGGGTTGGTGTTAGGGTTGGTGTTAGTGTTGAGGTTACGGTTAGGGTTAGGGTTTGGGTAGTGATTAGGGTTAGGGTTAGGGTTAGGGTTAGGGTTGGGGTTAGGGTTAGGGTTAGGGTTAAGCTTAGGGTTAGGGTTAGGGTTAGGTTTGTGGTTAGGGTCAGGGTCAGGGTTAGGGTTAGGGTTAGGGTTAGGGTTAGGGTTGGGGTAGGGGTTAGGGTTAGGGTTAGGGTTAGGGTTGGGGTTAGGGTCAGGGTTAGGGTTAGGTTTGGGGTTAGGGTTAGGGTTAGGGTTAGGGTTAGGGTTAAGCTTGGGGTTAGGGTTAGGGTTAGGGTTAGGGTTGTGGTTAGGGTTAGTGTTAGGGTTAGGGTTGGATTTACGGTTAGGGTCTGGGTTAGGATTAGGGTTAGGGTTGGATTTAGGGTTAGGGTCTGGGTTTGGGTAAGGGTTAGGGTTGAGTTAGGGTTAGGGTTAGGGTTAGGGTTAGGGTTAAGCTTGGGGTTAGGGTTAGGGTTAGGGTTAGGGTTGTGGTTAGGGTTAGGTTTAGGGATAGGGTTAGGGTTAGGGTCAGGGTCAGGGTTAGGGTTAGGGTTCGGGCCGGGGTTAGGGTTCGGGTTGGGGTAGAGGTTAGGGTTAGTGTTAGGGTTAGTGTTGGGTTAAGTTTAGGGTTAGGGTTAGGGTTAGGGTTGGTGTTAGGGTTGGGTTTAGTGTTGACGTTAGGGTTAGGGTTAGGATTAGGGTAGTGGTTAGGGTTAGGGTTAGGGTTAGGGTTAGGGTTAGGTTTGGGGTTAGGGTTAGGGTTAGGGTTAGGTTTGGGGTTTCGGTTAATGTTAGGGGTAGGGTTGGATTTAGGTTTAGGGTCTGGGTTAGGGTTGGGGTTGGGGTTAGGGTTAGGGTTAGGGTTGAGTTATGGTTAGGGGTAGGGTTAGGGTTTGGGTTAGGGTTAGGGTTAGGGTTGTGGTTAGGGTTAAGTTTAGGGGCAGGGTTATGGTTAGGGTAGTGTTAGGGTTGGGGTAGGGGTTAGGTTTAGGGTTAGGGTTAGGGTTGGAGTTAGGGTTAGGGTTAGGGTTACGGTTGGGGTCAGGGTTAGGGTAAGGGTTAGTGTTACAGTTAGGGTTAGGGTTAGGGTTAGGGTTAGGGGTTAGGTTTAGGGTTAGGGTTAGGGTTAGGGT
>NC_139475.1:8530000-8532500 GCF_057233095.1 Heloderma suspectum
GATTTAGGGTTAGGGTCTGGGTTAGGGTTGGGGTTAGGGTTCCGGTTGGGGTTAGGTTTAGTGTTAGTGTTAGGGTTGGGTTAAGGTTCGGGTTAGGGTTAGGGTTAGGGTTGGTGTTAGGGTTGGTGTTAGTGTTGAGGGAACGGTTAGTTTTAGGGTTAGGGTAGTGATTAGGGTTAGGGTTAGGGTTAGGGTTGGGGTTAGGGTTAGGGTTAGGGTTAAGCTTAGGGTTAGGGTTAGGGTTAGGTTTGTGGTTAGGGTCAGGGTCAGGGTTAGGGTTAGGGTTAGGGCTAGGGTTAGGGTTGGGGTTAGGGTTGGTGTTAGTATTAGGGTTAGGGTTGGGTTAAGTTTAGGGTTAGGGGTAGGGTAGGGTTAGGGCTGGGGTTAGGGTTAGGGTTAGGGTTGGTGTTAGGCTGAGCGTTAGGGTTCGGTTTGGGGTTAGGGTTAGTGTTAGGGTTTAGGGTTGGATTTAGGGTTAGGGTCAGGTTTAGGGATAGGGTTAGGGTTGGGGTTCGGGTTAGGGTTAGGGTTTGGGTTAGGGTTAGGGTTAGGGTTAGGGTTGGGGTTAGGGTAAGCGTTAGGGTTAGGTTTGGGGTTAGGGTTAGTGTTAGGGTTAGGGTTGGATTTAGGGTTAGGGTCTGGGTTAGGGTTAGGGTTGGGGTTAGGGTTAGGGTTAGGGTTGAGTTAGGGTTAGGGTTAGGGTTAGGGTTAGGGTTGGGGTTACGGTTCGGTTTGGGGTTCCGGTTCAGGTTGGTTATGGTTGGTGTTAGTGTTAGGGTTAGGGTTGGGTTAAGTTTAGGGTTAGGGTTAGGGTAGGGTTAGGGTTGGGGTTAGGGTTAGGGTTAGGGTTAGGGTTAGGTTTGGGGTCAGGGTTAGGGTAAGGGTTAGTGTTAGGTTTAGGGTTGGGGTAACGGTTAGGGTTAGTGTTAGGGTTAGGGTTTGTGGTTAGGATTAGGTTTAGTGTTGGGGTTGGGGTTAGGGTAAGGGTTAGGGTTATGGTTAGGGTTAGGGTTGGGGTCAGGGTTAGGGTTAGGGTTAGGGTTAGTGTTAGGTTTAGGGTTGGGGTTAGGGTTAGGGTTAGGATTAGGTTTAAGTTTTGGGTTGAGGTTAGGGTTAGGGTTAGGGTTAGGGTTAGTGTTGGGGTTATGGTTAGGTTTAAGGTTAGGGTTAGGGTTAGGGTTAGGGTTGGGTTAGGGTTGGGTTAGGGTCAGGGTTAGGGTTAGTGTTGGGGTTCGGGTTAGGTTTAGTGTTGGGGTTGGGGTTAGGGTTAGGGTTAGGGTTAGGGTTAGGGTTGGGGTTAGGGTTAGGGTTAGGGTTAGGGTTAGGGTTGGGTTAGGGTTAGGGTTAGGGTTAGGGTTAGGGTTGGGGTTAGGGTTAGGGTTGGGGTTAGTGTTGGGGTTAGGGTTAGGTTTAGGCTGAGTGTTAGGGTAGTGTTTAGGGTTAGGGTTAGGGTTAGGGTTAGGGTAGGGGTTAGGGTTAGGGTTAGGGTTAGGGTTAGGGTTAGGGTTAGGGTTGGGGTTAGGTTTAGGGTTAGGGTTAGGTTTGGGGTTAGGGTTAGTGTTAGGTTTAGGCTTGGATTTAGGGTTAGTGTCTGGGTTAGGGTTAGGGTTAGGGTTAGGGGTGGGGTTAGGGTTAGGGTTGAGTTAGGGTTAGGGTTAGGGTTAGGGTTAGGGTTAGGGTTAGGGTCAGGGTCAGGGTCAGGGTTAGGGTTCGGGTTAGGTTTAGGGTCGGGGTTAGGGTTGGGGTTAGGGTTAGGGTTAGTGTTAGTGATAGGGTTAGGGTTGTGGTTAGGGTTAGGGTTAGGGTTACGGTTAGGGTCAGCGTCAGGGTCAGGGTCAGGGTTAGGATTAGGGTTAGGGTTAGGGTTAGGGTTAGGGTTAGGGTTAGTGTTAGGGTTAGGGTTGGGTTAAGTTTAGTGTTAGGGTTGGGGTTAGGGTTGGTGTTAGGGTTAGGGTTAGGGTTAGGGTAGTGGTTAGGTTTAGGGTTAGGGTTAGGGTTAGGGTTCGGGTAGGGGTGAGGGTTAGGGTTAGGGTTAGGGTTAGAGTTAGGGTTGTGGTTAGGGTTAAGTTTAGGGGCAGGGTTAGGTTTAGGTTAGTGTTACGGTTTGGGTAGGGGTCAGGTTTAGGGTTAGGGTTAGGGTTGGGGATAGGGTTAGGGTTAGGGTTAGGGTTAGGGTTGGGGTCAGGGTTAGGGTAAGGGTTAGTGTTAGGTTTAGGGTTGGGGTTAGGGCTAGGGTTAGGGTTAGGGTTGGGGTTAGGATTAGGTTTAGTGTTGGGTTTGGGGTTAGGGTTAGGGTTATGGTTAGGGTTAGGGTTGTGGTCAGGGTCAGGGTTAGGGTTAGGGTTAGGTTTAGGGTCGGGGTTAGGGTTGGGGTTAGGGTTAGGGTTGGGGTTAGGGTTGGGGTTAGGGTTAGGGTTGGGGTTAGGGTTAGGGTTGGGGTTAGGGTCGGGGTTAGGGTTCGGGTTGGGGTCAGGGTTAGGGTAAGGGTTAGCGTTAGGTT
>NC_139475.1:8537500-8540000 GCF_057233095.1 Heloderma suspectum
TTAGGGTTAGGGTTAGGGTTAGGGTTAGGGTTAGGGTTGGGTTAGGGTTAGGGTTAGGGTTAGGGTTAGGGTTAGGGTTGGGGTTAGGGTTAGGGTTGGGGTTAGTGTTGGGGTTAGGGTTAGGTTTAGGCTGAGTGTTAGGGTAGTGTTTAGGGTTAGGGTTAGGGTTAGGGTTAGGGTAGGGGTTAGGGTTAGGGTTAGGGTTAGGGTTAGGGTTGGGGTTAGGTTTAGGGTTAGGGTTAGGTTTGGGGTTAGGGTTAGTGTTAGGTTTAGGCTTGGATTTAGGGTTAGTGTCTGGGTTAGGGTTAGGGTTAGGGTTAGGGCGGGGGTTAGGGTTAGGGTTGAGTTAGGGTTAGGGTTAGGGTTAGGGTTAGGGTTAGGGTCAGGGTCAGGGTCAGGGTTAGGGTTCGGGTTAGGTTTAGGGTCGGGGTTAGGGTTGGGGTTAGGGTTAGGGTTAGTGTTAGTGATAGGGTTAGGGTTGTGGTTAGGGTTAGGGTTAGGGTTACGGTTAGGGTCAGCGTCAGGGTCAGGGTCAGGGTTAGGATTAGGGTTAGGGTTAGGGTTAGGGTTAGGGTTAGTGTTAGGGTTAGGGTTGGGTTAAGTTTAGTGTTAGGGTTGGGGTTAGGGTTGGTGTTAGGGTTAGGGTTAGGGTTAGGGTAGTGGTTAGGTTTAGGGTTAGGGTTAGGGTTAGGGTTCGGGTAGGGGTGAGGGTTAGGGTTAGGGTTAGGGTTAGAGTTAGGGTTGTGGTTAGGGTTAAGTTTAGGGGCAGGGTTAGGTTTAGGTTAGTGTTACGGTTTGGGTAGGGGTCAGGTTTAGGGTTAGGGTTAGGGTTGGGGATAGGGTTAGGGTTAGGGTTAGGGTTAGGGTTGGGGTCAGGGTTAGGGTAAGGGTTAGTGTTAGGTTTAGGGTTGGGGTTAGGGCTAGGGTTAGGGTTAGGGTTGGGGTTAGGATTAGGTTTAGTGTTGGGTTTGGGGTTAGGGTTAGGGTTATGGTTAGTGTTAGGGTTGTGGTCAGGGTCAGGGTTAGGGTTAGGGTTAGGTTTAGGGTCGGGGTTAGGGTTGGGGTTAGGGTTAGGGTTGGGGTTAGGGTTGGGGTTAGGGTTAGGGTTGGGGTTAGGGTTAGGGTTGGGGTTAGGGTCGGGGTTAGGGTTCGGGTTGGGGTCAGGGTTAGGGTAAGGGTTAGCGTTAGGTTTAGGGTTGGGGTTAGGGCTAGGGTTAGGGTTAGGGTTGGGGTTAGGATTAGGTTTAGTGTTGGGTTTGGGGTTAGGGTTAGGGTTATGGTTAGGGTTAGGGTTGTGGTCAGGGTCAGGGTTAGCGTTCGGGTTAGGGTTAGGGTCGGGGTTAGGGTTGGGGTTAGGTTTAGGGTTAGGGTTGGGGTTAGGGTTGGGGTTAGGGTTAGGGTTGGGGTTAGGGTCGGGGTTAGGGTTGGGGTTGGGGTAGTGGTTAGGGTTAGTGTTAGGGTTAGGGTTGGGTTAAGTTTAGTGTTAGGGTTGGGGTTAGGGTTGGTGTTAGGGTTAGGGTTAGGGTTAGGTAGGGGTTAGGGTTAGGTTAGGGTTAGGGTTAGGGTTGTGGTCAGGGTCAGGGTTAGGGTTCGGGTTAGGTTTAGGGTCGGGGTTAGGGTTGGGGTTAGGGTTCGGGTTGGGGTTAGGGTTAGGGTTAGGGTTGAGTTAGGGTTAGGGTTAGGGTTAGGGTTAAGGTTGGGGTTACGGTTCGGTTTGGGGTTCCGGTTCAGGTTGGTTATGGTTGGTGTTAGTGTTAGGGTTAGGGTTGGGTTAAGTTTAGGGTTAGGGTTAGGGTAGGGTTAGGGTTGGGGTTAGGGTTAGGGTTAGGGTTAGGGTTAGGTTTGGGGTCAGGGTTAGGGTAAGGGTTAGTGTTAGGTTTAGGGTTGGGGTAACGGTTAGGGTTAGTGTTAGGGTTAGGGTTTGTGGTTAGGATTAGGTTTAGTGTTGGGGTTGGGGTTAGGGTAAGGGTTAGGGTTATGGTTAGGGTTAGGGTTGGGGTCAGGGTTAGGGTTAGGGTTAGGGTTAGTGTTAGGTTTAGGGTTGGGGTTAGGGTTAGGGTTAGGATTAGGTTTAAGTTTTGGGTTGAGGTTAGGGTTAGGGTTAGGGTTAGGGTTAGTGTTGGGGTTATGGTTAGGTTTAAGGTTAGGGTTAGGGTTAGGGTTAGGGTTGGGTTAGGGTTGGGTTAGGGTCAGGGTTAGGGTTAGTGTTGGGGTTCGGGTTAGGTTTAGTGTTGGGGTTGGGGTTAGGGTTAGGGTTAGGGTTAGGGTTAGGGTTGGGGTTAGGGTTAGGGTTAGGGTTAGGGTTAGGGTTGGGTTAGGGTTAGGGTTAGGGTTAGGGTTAGGGTTGGGGTTAGGGTTAGAGTTGGGGTTAGTGTTGGGGTTAGGGTTAGGTTTAGGCTGAGTGTTAGGGTAGTGTTTAGGGTTAGGGTTAGGGTTAGGGTTAGGGTAGGGGTTAGGGTTAGGGTTAGGGTTAGGGTTAGGGTTAGGGTTGGGGTTAGGT
>NC_139475.1:8545000-8550000 GCF_057233095.1 Heloderma suspectum
GTTTGGGGTTAGGGTTAATGTTAGGGGTAGGGTTGGATTTAGGTTTAGGGTCTGGGTTAAGGTTGGGGTTGGGGTTAGGGTTAGGGTTAGGGTTGAGTTATGGTTAGGGGTAGGGTTAGGGTTTGGGTTAGGGTTAGGGTTAGGGTTGTGGTTAGGGTTAAGTTTAGGGGAAGGGTTATGGTTAGGGTCGTGTTAGGGTTGGGGTAGGGTTTAGGTTTAGGGTTAGGGTTGGGGTTAGGGTTAGCGTTAGGGTTAGGTTTGGGGTTAGGGTTAGTGTTAGGGTTACGGTTGGATTTAGGGTTAGGGTCTGGGTTAGGGTAGGGTTAGGGTTGGGGTTAGGGTTAGGGTTAGGGTTGAGTTAGGGTTAGGGTTAGGTTTAGGGTTCGGGTCAGGGTCAAGGTTAGTGTTCGAGTTAGGTTTAGGGTCAGGGTCAGGGTTAGCGTTCGGGTTAGCTTTAGGGTCGGGTTTAGGGTTGGGGTTACGGTTCGGGTTGGTTAGGGTTGGTGTTAGTGTTAGGGTTATTTTGGGTTAGGTTTAGGGTTAGGGTTAGGGTAGGGTTAGGGTTGGGGTTAGGGTTAGGGTTAGGGTTAGGGTTAGGGTTAGGGTTAGGGTTACGGTTGGGGTCAGGGTTAGGGTAAGGGTTAGTGTTACAGTTAGGGTTAGGGTTAGGGTTAGGGTTAGGGTTAGGGGTTAGGTTTAGGGTTAGGGTTAGGGTTAGGGTTAGGGTTAGGGTTAGGGTTAGGGTTAGGTTTGGGGTCAGGGTTAGGGTAAGGGTTAGTGTTAGGTTTAGGGTTGGGGTAACGGTTAGGGTTAGTGTTAGGGTTAGGGTTTGTGGTTAGGATTAGGTTTAGTGTTGGGGTTGGGGTTAGGGTAAGGGTTAGGGTTATGGTTAGGGTTAGGGTTGGGGTCAGGGTTAGGGTTAGGGTTAGGGTTAGTGTTAGGTTTAGGGTTGGGGTTAGGGTTAGGGTTAGGATTAGGTTTAAGTTTGGGGTTGAGGTTAGGGTTAGGGTTAGGGTTAGGGTTAGGGTTGGGGTTATCTTTAGGTTTAAGGTTAGGGTTAGGGTTAGGGTTAGGGTTGGGTTAGGGTTGGGTTAGGGTCAGGGTTAGGGTTAGTGTTGGGGTTCGGGTTAGGTTTAGTGTTGGGGTTGGGGTTAGGGTTAGGGTTAGGGTTAGGGTTAGGGTTGGGGTTAGGGTTAGGGTTAGGGTTAGGGTTAGGGTTAGGGTTGGGTTAGGGTTAGGGTTAGGGTTAGGGTTAGGGTTAGGGTTGGGGTTAGGGTTAGGGTTGGGGTTAGTGTTGGGGTTAGGGTTAGGTTTAGGCTGAGTGTTAGGGTAGTGTTTAGGGTTAGGGTTAGGGTTAGGGTTAGGGTAGGGGTTAGGGTTAGGGTTAGGGTTAGGGTTAGGGTTAGGGTTGGGGTTAGGTTTAGGGTTAGGGTTAGGTTTGGGGTTAGGGTTAGTGTTAGGTTTAGGCTTGGATTTAGGGTTAGTGTCTGGGTTAGGGTTAGGGTTAGGGTTAGGGGTGGGGTTAGGGTTAGGGTTGAGTTAGGGTTAGGGTTAGGGTTAGGGTTAGGGTTAGGGTTAGGGTCAGGGTCAGGGTCAGGGTTAGGGTTCGGGTTAGGTTTAGGGCCGGGGTTAGGGTTGGGGTTAGGGTTAGGGTTAGTGTTAGTGATAGGGTTAGGGTTGTGGTTAGGGTTAGGGTTAGGGTTACGGTTAGGGTCAGCGTCAGGGTCAGGGTCAGGGTTAGGATTAGGGTTAGGGTTAGGGTTAGGGTTAGGGTTAGTGTTAGGGTTAGGGTTGGGTTAAGTTTAGTGTTAGGGTTGGGGTTAGGGTTGGTGTTAGGGTTAGGGTTAGGGTTAGGGTAGTGGTTAGGTTTAGGGTTAGGGTTAGGGTTAGGGTTCGGGTAGGGGTGAGGGTTAGGGTTAGGGTTAGGGTTAGAGTTAGGGTTGTGGTTAGTGTTAAGTTTAGGGGCAGGGTTAGGTTTAGGTTAGTGTTACGGTTTGGGTAGGGGTCAGGTTTAGGGTTAGGGTTAGGGTTGGGGATAGGGTTAGGGTTAGGGTTAGGGTTAGGGTTGGGGTCAGGGTTAGGGTAAGGGTTAGTGTTAGGTTTAGGGTTGGGGTTAGGGCTAGGGTTAGGGTTAGGGTTGGGGTTAGGATTAGGTTTAGTGTTGGGTTTGGGGTTAGGGTTAGGGTTATGGTTAGTGTTAGGGTTGTGGTCAGGGTCAGGGTTAGGGTTAGGGTTAGGTTTAGGGTCGGGGTTAGGGTTGGGGTTAGGGTTAGGGTTGGGGTTAGGGTTGGGGTTAGGGTTAGGGTTGGGGTTAGGGTTAGGGTTGGGGTTAGGGTCGGGGTTAGGGTTCGGGTTGGGGTCAGGGTTAGGGTAAGGGTTAGCGTTAGGTTTAGGGTTGGGGTTAGGGCTAGGGTTAGGGTTAGGGTTGGGGTTAGGATTAGGTTTAGTGTTGGGTTTGGGGTTAGGGTTAGGGTTATGGTTAGGGTTAGGGTTGTGGTCAGGGTCAGGGTTAGGGTTCGGGTTAGGGTTAGGGTCGGGGTTAGGGTTGGGGTTAGGTTTAGGGTTAGGGTTGGGGTTAGGGTTGGGGTTAGGGTTAGGGTTGGGGTTAGGGTCGGGGTTAGGGTTGGGGTTGGGGTAGTGGTTAGGGTTAGTGTTAGGGTTAGGGTTGGGTTAAGTTTAGTGTTAGGGTTGGGGTTAGGGTTGGTGTTAGGGTTAGGGTTAGGGTTAGGTAGGGGTTAGGGTTAGGTTAGGGTTAGGGTTAGGGTTGTGGTCAGGGTCAGGGTTAGGGTTCGGGTTAGGTTTAGGGTCGGGGTTAGGGTTGGGTTTAGGGTTCGGGTTGGGGTTAGGGTTAGGGTTAGGGTTGAGTTAGGGTTAGGGTTAGGGTTAGGGTTAGGGTTGGGGTTACGGTTCGGTTTGGGGTTCCGGTTCAGGTTGGTTATGGTTGGTGTTAGTGTTAGGGTTAGGGTTGGGTTAAGTTTAGGGTTAGGGTTAGGGTAGGGTTAGGGTTGGGGTTAGGGTTAGGGTTAGGGTTAGGGTTAGGTTTGGGGTCAGGGTTAGGGTAAGGGTTAGTGTTAGGTTTAGGGTTGGGGTAACGGTTAGGGTTAGTGTTAGGGTTAGGGTTTGTGGTTAGGATTAGGTTTAGTGTTGGGGTTGGGGTTAGGGTAAGGGTTAGGGTTATGGTTAGGGTTAGGGTTGGGGTCAGGGTTAGGGTTAGGGTTAGGGTTAGTGTTAGGTTTAGGGTTGGGGTTAGGGTTAGGGTTAGGATTAGGTTTAAGTTTTGGGTTGAGGTTAGGGTTAGGGTTAGGGTTAGGGTTAGTGTTGGGGTTATGGTTAGGTTTAAGGTTAGGGTTAGGGTTAGGGTTAGGGTTGGGTTAGGGTTGGGTTAGGGTCAGGGTTAGGGTTAGTGTTGGGGTTCGGGTTAGGTTTAGTGTTGGGGTTGGGGTTAGGGTTAGGGTTAGGGTTAGGGTTAGGGTTGGGGTTAGGGTTAGGGTTAGGGTTAGGGTTAGGGTTGGGTTAGGGTTAGGGTTAGGGTTAGGGTTAGGGTTAGGGTTGGGGTTAGGGTTAGAGTTGGGGTTAGTGTTGGGGTTAGGGTTAGGTTTAGGCTGAGTGTTAGGGTAGTGTTTAGGGTTAGGGTTAGGGTTAGGGTTAGGGTAGGGGTTAGGGTTAGGGTTAGGGTTAGGGTTAGGGTTAGGGTTAGGGTTGGGGTTAGGTTTAGGGTTAGGGTTAGGTTTGGGGTTAGGGTTAGTGTTAGGTTTAGGCTTGGATTTAGGGTTAGTGTCTGGGTTAGGGTTAGGGTTAGGGTTAGGGGTGGGGTTAGGGTTAGGGTTGAGTTAGGGTTAGGGTTAGGGTTAGGGTTAGGGTTAGGGTTAGGGTCAGGGTCAGGGTCAGGGTTAGGGTTCGGGTTAGGTTTAGGGTCGGGGTTAGGGTTGGGGTTAGGGTTAGGGTTAGTGTTAGTGATAGGGTTAGGGTTGTGGTTAGGGTTAGGGTTAGGGTTACGGTTAGGGTCAGCGTCAGGGTCAGGGTCAGGGTCAGGGTTAGGATTAGGGTTAGGGTTAGGGTTAGGGTTAGGGTTAGTGTTAGGGTTAGGGTTGGGTTAAGTTTAGTGTTAGGGTTGGGGTTAGGGTTGGTGTTAGGGTTAGGGTTAGGGTTAGGGTAGTGGTTAGGTTTAGGGTTAGGGTTAGGGTTAGGGTTCGGGTAGGGGTGAGGGTTAGGTTTAGGGTTAGGGTTAGAGTTAGGGTTGTGGTTAGGGTTAAGTTTAGGGGCAGGGTTAGGTTTAGGTTAGTGTTACGGTTTGGGTAGGGGTCAGGTTTAGGGTTAGGGTTAGGGTTGGGGATAGGGTTAGGGTTAGGGTTAGGGTTAGGGTTGGGGTCAGGGTTAGGGTAAGGGTTAGTGTTAGGTTTAGGGTTGGGGTTAGGGCTAGGGTTAGGGTTAGGGTTGGGGTTAGGATTAGGTTTAGTGTTGGGTTTGGGGTTAGGGTTAGGGTTATGGTTAGGGTTAGGGTTGTGGTCAGGGTCAGGGTTAGGGTTAGGGTTAGGTTTAGGGTCGGGGTTAGGGTTGGGGTTAGGGTTAGGGTTGGGGTTAGGGTTGGGGTTAGGGTTAGGGTTGGGGTTAGGGTTAGGGTTGGGGTTAGGGTCGGGGTTAGGGTTCGGGTTGGGGTCAGGGTTAGGGTAAGGGTTAGCGTTAGGTTTAGGGTTGGGGTTAGGGCTAGGGTTAGGGTTAGGGTTGGGGTTAGGATTAGGTTTAGTGTTGGGTTTGGGGTTAGGGTTAGGGTTATGGTTAGGGTTAGGGTTGTGGTCAGGGTCAGGGTTAGGGTTCGGGTTAGGGTTAGGGTCGGGGTTAGGGTTGGGGTTAGGTTTAGGGTTAGGGTTGGGGTTAGGGTTGGGGTTAGGGTTAGGGTTGGGGTTAGGGTCGGGGTTAGGGTTGGGGTTGGGGTAGTGGTTAGGGTTAGTGTTAGGGTTAGGGTTGGGTTAAGTTTAGTGTTAGGGTTGGGGTTAGTGTTG
>NC_139475.1:8560000-8562500 GCF_057233095.1 Heloderma suspectum
GGTTAGGGTTAGGGTTAGGTTTGGGGTTGAGTCAGTGTAAGGGTTAGGGTTGGATTTAGGGTTAGGGTCTGGGTTAGGGTTGGGGTTAGGGTTCGGGTTGGGGTTAGGTTTAGTGTTAGTGTTAGGGTTGGGTTAAGGTTCGGGTTAGGGTTAGGGTTAGGGTTGGTGTTAGGGTTGGTGTTAGTGTTGAGGGAACGGTTAGGTTTAGGGTTAGGGTAGTGATTAGGGTTAGGGTTAGGGTTAGGGTTGGGGTTAGGGTTAGGGTTAGGGTTAAGCTTAGGGTTAGGGTTAGGGTTAGGTTTGTGGTTAGGGTCAGGGTCAGGGTTAGGGTTAGGGTTAGGGCTAGGGTTAGGGTTGGGGTTAGGGTTGGTGTTAGTATTAGCGTTAGGGTTGGGTTAAGTTTAGGGTTAGGGGTAGGGTAGGGTTAGGGTTGGGGTTAGGGTTAGGGATATGGTTAGGGTTCGATTTGGGGTTAGGGTTAGTGTTAGGGTTAGGGTTGGATTTAGGGTTAGGGTCAGGTTTAGGGATAGGGTTAGGGTTGGGGTTCGGGTTAGGGTTAGGGTTTGGGTTAGGGTTAGGGTTAGGGTTAGGGTTGGGGTTAGGGTAAGCGTTAGGGTTAGGTTTGGGGTTAGGGTTAGTGTTAGGGTTAGGGTTGGATTTAGGGTTAGGGTCTGGGTTAGGGTTAGGGTTAGGGTTGGGGTTAGGGTTAGGGTTAGGGTTGAGTTAGGGTTAGGGTTAGGGTTAGGGTTAGGGTTGGGGTTACGGTTCGGTTTGGGGTTCCGGTTCAGGTTGGTTATGGTTGGTGTTAGTGTTAGGGTTAGGGTTGGGTTAAGTTTAGGGTTAGGGTTAGGGTAGGGTTAGGGTTGGGGTTAGGGTTAGGGTTAGGGTTAGGGTTAGGTTTGGGGTCAGGGTTAGGGTAAGGGTTAGTGTTAGGTTTAGGGTTGGGGTAACGGTTAGGGTTAGTGTTAGGGTTAGGGTTTGTGGTTAGGATTAGGTTTAGTGTTGGGGTTGGGGTTAGGGTAAGGGTTAGGGTTATGGTTAGGGTTAGGGTTGGGGTCAGGGTTAGGGTTAGGGTTAGGGTTAGTGTTAGGTTTAGGGTTGGGGTTAGGGTTAGGGTTAGGATTAGGTTTAAGTTTTGGGTTGAGGTTAGGGTTAGGGTTAGGGTTAGGGTTAGTGTTGGGGTTATGGTTAGGTTTAAGGTTAGGGTTAGGGTTAGGGTTAGGGTTGGGTTAGGGTTGGGTTAGGGTCAGGGTTAGGGTTAGTGTTGGGGTTCGGGTTAGGTTTAGTGTTGGGGTTGGGGTTAGGGTTAGGGTTAGGGTTAGGGTTAGGGTTGGGGTTAGGGTTAGGGTTAGGGTTAGGGTTAGGGTTGGGTTAGGGTTAGGGTTAGGGTTAGGGTTAGGGTTGGGGTTAGGGTTAGGGTTGGGGTTAGTGTTGGGGTTAGGGTTAGGTTTAGGCTGAGTGTTAGGGTAGTGTTTAGGGTTAGGGTTAGGGTTAGGGTTAGGGTAGGGGTTAGGGTTAGGGTTAGGGTTAGGGTTAGGGTTAGGGTTGGGGTTAGGTTTAGGGTTAGGGTTAGGTTTGGGGTTAGGGTTAGTGTTAGGTTTAGGCTTGGATTTAGGGTTAGTGTCTGGGTTAGGGTTAGGGTTAGGGTTAGGGGTGGGGTTAGGGTTAGGGTTGAGTTAGGGTTAGGGTTAGGGTTAGGGTTAGGGTTAGGGTTAGGGTCAGGGTCAGGGTCAGGGTTAGGGTTCGGGTTAGGTTTAGGGTCGGGGTTAGGGTTGGGGTTAGGGTTAGGGTTAGTGTTAGTGATAGGGTTAGGGTTGTGGTTAGGGTTAGGGTTAGGGTTACGGTTAGGGTCAGCGTCAGGGTCAGGGTCAGGGTTAGGATTAGGGTTAGGGTTAGGGTTAGGGTTAGGGTTAGTGTTAGGGTTAGGGTTGGGTTAAGTTTAGTGTTAGGGTTGGGGTTAGGGTTGGTGTTAGGGTTAGGGTAGTGGTTAGGTTTAGGGTTAGGGTTAGGGTTAGGGTTCGGGTAGGGGTGAGGGTTAGGGTTAGGGTTAGGGTTAGAGTTAGGGTTGTGGTTAGGGTTAAGTTTAGGGGCAGGGTTAGGTTTAGGTTAGTGTTACGGTTTGGGTAGGGGTCAGGTTTAGGGTTAGGGTTAGGGTTGGGGATAGGGTTAGGGTTAGGGTTAGGGTTAGGGTTGGGGTCAGGGTTAGGGTAAGGGTTAGTGTTAGGTTTAGGGTTGGGGTTAGGGCTAGGGTTAGGGTTTGGGTTGGGGTTAGGATTAGGTTTAGTGTTGGGTTTGGGGTTAGGGTTAGGGTTATGGTTAGGGTTAGGGTTGTGGTCAGGGTCAGGGTTAGGGTTAGGGTTAGGTTTAGGGTCGGGGTTAGGGTTGGGGTTAGGGTTAGGGTTGGGGTTAGGGTTGGGGTTAGGGTTAGGGTTGGGGTTAGGGTTAGGGTTGGGGTTAGGGTCGGGGTTAGGGTTCGGGTTGGGGTCAGGGTTAGGGTAAG
>NC_139475.1:8567500-8570000 GCF_057233095.1 Heloderma suspectum
GTTGGGTTAGGGTTGGGTTAGGGTCAGGGTTAGGGTTAGTGTTGGGGTTCGGGTTAGGTTTAGTGTTGGGGTTGGGGTTAGGGTTAGGGTTAGGGTTAGGGTTAGGGTTGGGGTTAGGGTTAGGGTTAGGGTTAGGGTTAGGGTTAGGGTTGGGTTAGGGTTAGGGTTAGGGTTAGGGTTAGGGTTAGGGTTGGGGTTAGGGTTAGGGTTGGGGTTAGTGTTGGGGTTAGGGTTAGGTTTAGGCTGAGTGTTAGGGTAGTGTTTAGGGTTAGGGTTAGGGTTAGGGTTAGGGTAGGGGTTAGGGTTAGGGTTAGGGTTAGGGTTAGGGTTAGGGTTGGGGTTAGGTTTAGGGTTAGGGTTAGGTTTGGGGTTAGGGTTAGTGTTAGGTTTAGGCTTGGATTTAGGGTTAGTGTCTGGGTTAGGGTTAGGGTTAGGGTTAGGGGTGGGGTTAGGGTTAGGGTTGAGTTAGGGTTAGGGTTAGGGTTAGGGTTAGGGTTAGGGTTAGGGTTAGGGTCAGGGTCAGGGTCAGGGTTAGGGTTCGGGTTAGGTTTAGGGTCGGGGTTAGGGTTGGGGTTAGGGTTAGGGTTAGTGTTAGTGATAGGGTTAGGGTTGTGGTTAGGGTTAGGGTTAGGGTTACGGTTAGGGTCAGCGTCAGGGTCAGGGTCAGGGTTAGGATTAGGGTTAGGGTTAGGGTTAGGGTTAGGGTTAGTGTTAGGGTTAGGGTTGGGTTAAGTTTAGTGTTAGGGTTGGGGTTAGGGTTGGTGTTAGGGTTAGGGTTAGGGTTAGGGTAGTGGTTAGGTTTAGGGTTAGGGTTAGGGTTAGGGTTCGGGTAGGGGTGAGGGTTAGGGTTAGGGTTAGGGTTAGAGTTAGGGTTGTGGTTAGGGTTAAGTTTAGGGGCAGGGTTAGGTTTAGGTTAGTGTTACGGTTTGGGTAGGGGTCAGGTTTAGGGTTAGGGTTAGGGTTGGGGATAGGGTTAGGGTTAGGGTTAGGGTTAGGGTTGGGGTCAGGGTTAGGGTAAGGGTTAGTGTTAGGTTTAGGGTTGGGGTTAGGGCTAGGGTTAGGGTTAGGGTTGGGGTTAGGATTAGGTTTAGTGTTGGGTTTGGGGTTAGGGTTAGGGTTATGGTTAGTGTTAGGGTTGTGGTCAGGGTCAGGGTTAGGGTTAGGGTTAGGTTTAGGGTCGGGGTTAGGGTTGGGGTTAGGGTTAGGGTTGGGGTTAGGGTTGGGGTTAGGGTTAGGGTTGGGGTTAGGGTTAGGGTTGGGGTTAGGGTCGGGGTTAGGGTTCGGGTTGGGGTCAGGGTTAGGGTAAGGGTTAGCGTTAGGTTTAGGGTTGGGGTTAGGGCTAGGGTTAGGGTTAGGGTTGGGGTTAGGATTAGGTTTAGTGTTGGGTTTGGGGTTAGGGTTAGGGTTATGGTTAGGGTTAGGGTTGTGGTCAGGGTCAGGGTTAGGGTTCGGGTTAGGGTTAGGGTCGGGGTTAGGGTTGGGGTTAGGTTTAGGGTTAGGGTTGGGGTTAGGGTTGGGGTTAGGGTTAGGGTTGGGGTTAGGGTCGGGGTTAGGGTTGGGGTTGGGGTAGTGGTTAGGGTTAGTGTTAGGGTTAGGGTTGGGTTAAGTTTAGTGTTAGGGTTGGGGTTAGGGTTGGTGTTAGGGTTAGGGTTAGGGTTAGGTAGGGGTTAGGGTTAGGTTAGGGTTAGGGTTAGGGTTGTGGTCAGGGTCAGGGTTAGGGTTCGGGTTAGGTTTAGGGTCGGGGTTAGGGTTGGGGTTAGGGTTCGGGTTGGGGTTAGGGTTAGGGTTAGGGTTGAGTTAGGGTTAGGGTTAGGGTTAGGGTTAGGGTTGGGGTTACGGTTCGGTTTGGGGTTCCGGTTCAGGTTGGTTATGGTTGGTGTTAGTGTTAGGGTTAGGGTTGGGTTAAGTTTAGGGTTAGGGTTAGGGTAGGGTTAGGGTTGGGGTTAGGGTTAGGGTTAGGGTTAGGGTTAGGTTTGGGGTCAGGGTTAGGGTAAGGGTTAGTGTTAGGTTTAGGGTTGGGGTAACGGTTAGGGTTAGTGTTAGGGTTAGGGTTTGTGGTTAGGATTAGGTTTAGTGTTGGGGTTGGGGTTAGGGTAAGGGTTAGGGTTATGGTTAGGGTTAGGGTTGGGGTCAGGGTTAGGGTTAGGGTTAGGGTTAGTGTTAGGTTTAGGGTTGGGGTTAGGGTTAGGGTTAGGATTAGGTTTAAGTTTTGGGTTGAGGTTAGGGTTAGGGTTAGGGTTAGGGTTAGTGTTGGGGTTATGGTTAGGTTTAAGGTTAGGGTTAGGGTTAGGGTTAGGGTTGGGTTAGGGTTGGGTTAGGGTCAGGGTTAGGGTTAGTGTTGGGGTTCGGGTTAGGTTTAGTGTTGGGGTTGGGGTTAGGGTTAGGGTTAGGGTTAGGGTTAGGGTTGGGGTTAGGGTTAGGGTTAGGGTTAGGGTTAGGGTTGGGTTAGGGTTAGGGTTAGGGTTAGGGTTAGGGTTGGGGTTAGGGTTAGAGTTGGGGT
>NC_139475.1:8587500-8592500 GCF_057233095.1 Heloderma suspectum
GGGGTTAGGGTTAGGGTTAGGGTTGAGTTATGGTTAGGGGTAGGGTTAGGGTTTGGGTTAGGGTTAGGGTTAGGGTTGTGGTTAGGGTTAAGTTTAGGGGAAGGGTTATGGTTAGGGTCGTGTTAGGGTTGGGGTAGGGTTTAGGTTTAGGGTTAGGGTTGGGGTTAGGGTTAGCGTTAGGGTTAGGTTTGGGGTTAGGGTTAGTGTTAGGGTTACGGTTGGATTTAGGGTTAGGGTCTGGGTTAGGGTAGGGTTAGGGTTGGGGTTAGGGTTAGGGTTAGGGTTGAGTTAGGGTTAGGGTTAGGTTTAGGGTTCGGGTCAGGGTCAAGGTTAGTGTTCGAGTTAGGTTTAGGGTCAGGGTCAGGGTTAGCGTTCGGGTTAGCTTTAGGGTCGGGTTTAGGGTTGGGGTTACGGTTCGGGTTGGTTAGGGTTGGTGTTAGTGTTAGGGTTATTTTGGGTTAGGTTTAGGGTTAGGGTTAGGGTAGGGTTAGGGTTGGGGTTAGGGTTAGGGTTAGGGTTAGGGTTAGGGTTAGGGTTAGGGTTACGGTTGGGGTCAGGGTTAGGGTAAGGGTTAGTGTTACAGTTAGGGTTAGGGTTAGGGTTAGGGTTAGGGTTAGGGGTTAGGTTTAGGGTTAGGGTTAGGGTTAGGGTTAGGGTTAGGGTTAGGGTTAGGTTTGGGGTCAGGGTTAGGGTAAGGGTTAGTGTTAGGTTTAGGGTTGGGGTAACGGTTAGGGTTAGTGTTAGGGTTAGGGTTTGTGGTTAGGATTAGGTTTAGTGTTGGGGTTGGGGTTAGGGTAAGGGTTAGGGTTATGGTTAGGGTTAGGGTTGGGGTCAGGGTTAGGGTTAGGGTTAGGGTTAGTGTTAGGTTTAGGGTTGGGGTTAGGGTTAGGGTTAGGATTAGGTTTAAGTTTGGGGTTGAGGTTAGGGTTAGGGTTAGGGTTAGGGTTAGGGTTGGGGTTATCTTTAGGTTTAAGGTTAGGGTTAGGGTTAGGGTTAGGGTTGGGTTAGGGTTGGGTTAGGGTCAGGGTTAGGGTTAGTGTTGGGGTTCGGGTTAGGTTTAGTGTTGGGGTTGGGGTTAGGGTTAGGGTTAGGGTTAGGGTTAGGGTTGGGGTTAGGGTTAGGGTTAGGGTTAGGGTTAGGGTTAGGGTTGGGTTAGGGTTAGGGTTAGGGTTAGGGTTAGGGTTAGGGTTGGGGTTAGGGTTAGGGTTGGGGTTAGTGTTGGGGTTAGGGTTAGGTTTAGGCTGAGTGTTAGGGTAGTGTTTAGGGTTAGGGTTAGGGTTAGGGTTAGGGTAGGGGTTAGGGTTAGGGTTAGGGTTAGGGTTAGGGTTAGGGTTGGGGTTAGGTTTAGGGTTAGGGTTAGGTTTGGGGTTAGGGTTAGTGTTAGGTTTAGGCTTGGATTTAGGGTTAGTGTCTGGGTTAGGGTTAGGGTTAGGGTTAGGGGTGGGGTTAGGGTTAGGGTTGAGTTAGGGTTAGGGTTAGGGTTAGGGTTAGGGTTAGGGTTAGGGTTAGGGTCAGGGTCAGGGTCAGGGTTAGGGTTCGGGTTAGGTTTAGGGTCGGGGTTAGGGTTGGGGTTAGGGTTAGGGTTAGTGTTAGTGATAGGGTTAGGGTTGTGGTTAGGGTTAGGGTTAGGGTTACGGTTAGGGTCAGCGTCAGGGTCAGGGTCAGGGTTAGGATTAGGGTTAGGGTTAGGGTTAGGGTTAGGGTTAGTGTTAGGGTTAGGGTTGGGTTAAGTTTAGTGTTAGGGTTGGGGTTAGGGTTGGTGTTAGGGTTAGGGTTAGGGTTAGGGTAGTGGTTAGGTTTAGGGTTAGGGTTAGGGTTAGGGTTCGGGTAGGGGTGAGGGTTAGGGTTAGGGTTAGGGTTAGAGTTAGGGTTGTGGTTAGGGTTAAGTTTAGGGGCAGGGTTAGGTTTAGGTTAGTGTTACGGTTTGGGTAGGGGTCAGGTTTAGGGTTAGGGTTAGGGTTGGGGATAGGGTTAGGGTTAGGGTTAGGGTTAGGGTTGGGGTCAGGGTTAGGGTAAGGGTTAGTGTTAGGTTTAGGGTTGGGGTTAGGGCTAGGGTTAGGGTTAGGGTTGGGGTTAGGATTAGGTTTAGTGTTGGGTTTGGGGTTAGGGTTAGGGTTATGGTTAGTGTTAGGGTTGTGGTCAGGGTCAGGGTTAGGGTTAGGGTTAGGTTTAGGGTCGGGGTTAGGGTTGGGGTTAGGGTTAGGGTTGGGGTTAGGGTTGGGGTTAGGGTTAGGGTTGGGGTTAGGGTTAGGGTTGGGGTTAGGGTCGGGGTTAGGGTTCGGGTTGGGGTCAGGGTTAGGGTAAGGGTTAGCGTTAGGTTTAGGGTTGGGGTTAGGGCTAGGGTTAGGGTTAGGGTTGGGGTTAGGATTAGGTTTAGTGTTGGGTTTGGGGTTAGGGTTAGGGTTATGGTTAGGGTTAGGGTTGTGGTCAGGGTCAGGGTTAGGGTTCGGGTTAGGGTTAGGGTCGGGGTTAGGGTTGGGGTTAGGTTTAGGGTTAGGGTTGGGGTTAGGGTTGGGGTTAGGGTTAGGGTTGGGGTTAGGGTCGGGGTTAGGGTTGGGGTTGGGGTAGTGGTTAGGGTTAGTGTTAGGGTTAGGGTTGGGTTAAGTTTAGTGTTAGGGTTGGGGTTAGGGTTGGTGTTAGGGTTAGGGTTAGGGTTAGGTAGGGGTTAGGGTTAGGTTAGGGTTAGGGTTAGGGTTGTGGTCAGGGTCAGGGTTAGGGTTCGGGTTAGGTTTAGGGTCGGGGTTAGGGTTGGGGTTAGGGTTCGGGTTGGGGTTAGGGTTAGGGTTAGGGTTGAGTTAGGGTTAGGGTTAGGGTTAGGGTTAGGGTTGGGGTTACGGTTCGGTTTGGGGTTCCGGTTCAGGTTGGTTATGGTTGGTGTTAGTGTTAGGGTTAGGGTTGGGTTAAGTTTAGGGTTAGGGTTAGGGTAGGGTTAGGGTTGGGGTTAGGGTTAGGGTTAGGGTTAGGGTTAGGTTTGGGGTCAGGGTTAGGGTAAGGGTTAGTGTTAGGTTTAGGGTTGGGGTAACGGTTAGGGTTAGTGTTAGGGTTAGGGTTTGTGGTTAGGATTAGGTTTAGTGTTGGGGTTGGGGTTAGGGTAAGGGTTAGGGTTATGGTTAGGGTTAGGGTTGGGGTCAGGGTTAGGGTTAGGGTTAGGGTTAGTGTTAGGTTTAGGGTTGGGGTTAGGGTTAGGGTTAGGATTAGGTTTAAGTTTTGGGTTGAGGTTAGGGTTAGGGTTAGGGTTAGGGTTAGTGTTGGGGTTATGGTTAGGTTTAAGGTTAGGGTTAGGGTTAGGGTTAGGGTTGGGTTAGGGTTGGGTTAGGGTCAGGGTTAGGGTTAGTGTTGGGGTTCGGGTTAGGTTTAGTGTTGGGGTTGGGGTTAGGGTTAGGGTTAGGGTTAGGGTTAGGGTTGGGGTTAGGGTTAGGGTTAGGGTTAGGGTTAGGGTTGGGTTAGGGTTAGGGTTAGGGTTAGGGTTAGGGTTGGGGTTAGGGTTAGAGTTGGGGTTAGTGTTGGGGTTAGGGTTAGGTTTAGGCTGAGTGTTAGGGTAGTGTTTAGGGTTAGGGTTAGGGTTAGGGTTAGGGTAGGGGTTAGGGTTAGGGTTAGGGTTAGGGTTAGGGTTAGGGTTAGGGTTGGGGTTAGGTTTAGGGTTAGGGTTAGGTTTGGGGTTAGGGTTAGTGTTAGGTTTAGGCTTGGATTTAGGGTTAGTGTCTGGGTTAGGGTTAGGGTTAGGGTTAGGGGTGGGGTTAGGGTTAGGGTTGAGTTAGGGTTAGTGTTAGGGTTAGGGTTAGGGTTAGGGTTAGGGTCAGGGTCAGGGTCAGGGTTAGGGTTCGGGTTAGGTTTAGGGTCGGGGTTAGGGTTGGGGTTAGGGTTAGGGTTAGTGTTAGTGATAGGGTTAGGGTTGTGGTTAGGGTTAGGGTTAGGGTTACGGTTAGGGTCAGCGTCAGGGTCAGGGTCAGGGTTAGGATTAGGGTTAGGGTTAGGGTTAGGGTTAGGGTTAGTGTTAGGGTTAGGGTTGGGTTAAGTTTAGTGTTAGGGTTGGGGTTAGTGTTGGTGTTAGGGTTAGGGTTAGGGTTAGGGTAGTGGTTAGGTTTAGGGTTAGGGTTAGGGTTAGGGTTCGGGTAGGGGTGAGGGTTAGGTTTAGGGTTAGGGTTAGAGTTAGGGTTGTGGTTAGGGTTAAGTTTAGGGGCAGGGTTAGGTTTAGGTTAGTGTTACGGTTTGGGTAGGGGTCAGGTTTAGGGTTAGGGTTAGGGTTGGGGATAGGGTTAGGGTTAGGGTTAGGGTTAGGGTTGGGGTCAGGGTTAGGGTAAGGGTTAGTGTTAGGTTTAGGGTTGGGGTTAGGGCTAGGGTTAGGGTTTGGGTTGGGGTTAGGATTAGGTTTAGTGTTGGGTTTGGGGTTAGGGTTAGGGTTATGGTTAGGGTTAGGGTTGTGGTCAGGGTCAGGGTTAGGGTTAGGGTTAGGTTTAGGGTCGGGGTTAGGGTTGGGGTTAGGGTTAGGGTTGGGGTTAGGGTTGGGGTTAGGGTTAGGGTTGGGGTTAGGGTTAGGGTTGGGGTTAGGGTCGGGGTTAGGGTTCGGGTTGGGGTCAGGGTTAGGGTAAGGGTTAGCGTTAGGTTTAGGGTTGGGGTTAGGGCTAGGGTTAGGGTTAGGGTTGGGGTTAGGATTAGGTTTAGTGTTGGGTTTGGGGTTAGGGTTAGGGTTATGGTTAGGGTTAGGGTTGTGGTCAGGGTCAGGGTTAGGGTTCGGGTTAGGGTTAGGGTCGGGGTTAGGGTTGGGGTTAGGTTTAGGGTTAGGGTTGGGGTTAGGGTTGGGGTTAGGGTTAGGGTTGGGGTTAGGGTCGGGGTTAGGGTTGGGGTTGGGGTAGTGGTTAGGGTTAGTGTTAGGGTTAGGGTTGGGTTAAGTTTAGTGTTAGGGTTGGGGTTAGGGTTGGTGTTAGGGTTAGGGTTAGGGTTAGGTAGGGGTTAGGGTTAGGGTTGTGGTCAGGGTCAGGGTTAGGGTTCGGGTTAGGTTT
>NC_139475.1:8595000-8597500 GCF_057233095.1 Heloderma suspectum
GTTAGGGTTAGGTTTAGGGTTGGTGTTAGGGTTAGGGTTAGGGTTGGGGTTGGGGTTAGCGTTAGGGTTAATCTTAGGGTTAGGGTTAGGCTTAGGTTTGTGGTTAGGGTCAGGGTTAGGGTTAGGGTTAGGGTTGGGGTAGGTGTTAGGGTTAGGGTTGGGGTTAGGGGTAGGGTTAGGGTTAGGTTTGGGGTCAGGGTTAGGGTTAGGGTTAGGGTTAGGGCTAGGGTTAGGGTTAAGCTTGGGGTTAGGGTTAGGGTTAGGGTTAGGGTTGTGGTTAGGGTTAGTGTTAGGGTTAGGGTTGGATTAAGGGTTAGGGTATGGGTTAGGGTTAGGGTTAGGGTTGGATTTAGGGTTAGGGTCTGGGTTAGGGTTAGGGTTAGAGTTAGGGTTGAGTTAGGGTTAGGGTTAGGGTTAGGGTTAGGGTTAAGCTTGGGGTTAGGGTTAGGGTTAGGGTTGTGGTTAGGGTTAGGGTTAGGGTTAGGGATAGGGTTAGGGTCAGGGTCAGGGTCAGGGTTAGGGTTAGGTTTAGGGTCGGGGTTAGGGTTCGGGTTGGGGTAGAGGTTAGTGTTAGGGTTAGGGTTAGGGTTAGGTTTGGGGTTAGGGTTAGGGTTAGGGTTAGGGTTAGGGTTGGATTTAGAGTTAGGGTCTGGGTTAGGGTAAGGGTTAGGGTTGAGTTAGGGTTAGGGTTAGGGTTAGGGTTAAGCTTGGGGTTAGGGTTAGGGTTAGGGTTAGGGTTGCGGTTAGGGTTAGGGTTAGGGATAGGGTTAGGGTCAGGGTCAGGGTTAGGGTTAGGGTTAGGGTCGGGGTTAGGGTTCGGGTTGGGGTAGAGGTTAGGGTTAGTGTTAGGGTTAGTGTTGGGTTAAGTTTAGGGTTAGGGTTAGGGTTAGGGTTGGTGTTAGGGTTGGGTTTAGTGTTGACGTTAGGGTTAGGGTTAGGGTTAGGGTAGTGGTTAGGGTTAGGGTTAGGGTTAGGGTTAGGTTTGGGGTTAGGGTTAGGGTTAGGGTTAGGTTTGGGGTTAGGGTTAATGTTAGGGGTAGGGTTGGATTTAGGTTTAGGGTCTGGGTTAAGGTTGGGGTTGGGGTTAGGGTTAGGGTTAGGGTTGAGTTATGGTTAGGGGTAGGGTTAGGGTTTGGGTTAGGGTTAGGGTTAGGGTTGTGGTTAGGGTTAAGTTTAGGGGAAGGGTTATGGTTAGGGTCGTGTTAGGGTTGGGGTAGGGTTTAGGTTTAGGGTTAGGGTTGGGGTTAGGGTTAGCGTTAGGGTTAGGTTTGGGGTTAGGGTTAGTGTTAGGGTTACGGTTGGATTTAGGGTTAGGGTCTGGGTTAGGGTAGGGTTAGGGTTGGGGTTAGGGTTAGGGTTAGGGTTGAGTTAGGGTTAGGGTTAGGTTTAGGGTTCGGGTCAGGGTCAAGGTTAGTGTTCGAGTTAGGTTTAGGGTCAGGGTCAGGGTTAGCGTTCGGGTTAGCTTTAGGGTCGGGTTTAGGGTTGGGGTTACGGTTCGGGTTGGTTAGGGTTGGTGTTAGTGTTAGGGTTATTTTGGGTTAGGTTTAGGGTTAGGGTTAGGGTAGGGTTAGGGTTGGGGTTAGGGTTAGGGTTAGGGTTAGGGTTAGGGTTAGGGTTAGGGTTAGGGTTACGGTTGGGGTCAGGGTTAGGGTAAGGGTTAGTGTTACAGTTAGGGTTAGGGTTAGGGTTAGGGTTAGGGTTAGGGGTTAGGTTTAGGGTTAGGGTTAGGGTTAGGGTTAGGGTTAGGGTTAGGGTTAGGGTTAGGTTTGGGGTCAGGGTTAGGGTAAGGGTTAGTGTTAGGTTTAGGGTTGGGGTAACGGTTAGGGTTAGTGTTAGGGTTAGGGTTTGTGGTTAGGATTAGGTTTAGTGTTGGGGTTGGGGTTAGGGTAAGGGTTAGGGTTATGGTTAGGGTTAGGGTTGGGGTCAGGGTTAGGGTTAGGGTTAGGGTTAGTGTTAGGTTTAGGGTTGGGGTTAGGGTTAGGGTTAGGATTAGGTTTAAGTTTGGGGTTGAGGTTAGGGTTAGGGTTAGGGTTAGGGTTAGGGTTGGGGTTATCTTTAGGTTTAAGGTTAGGGTTAGGGTTAGGGTTAGGGTTGGGTTAGGGTTGGGTTAGGGTCAGGGTTAGGGTTAGTGTTGGGGTTCGGGTTAGGTTTAGTGTTGGGGTTGGGGTTAGGGTTAGGGTTAGGGTTAGGGTTAGGGTTGGGGTTAGGGTTAGGGTTAGGGTTAGGGTTAGGGTTAGGGTTGGGTTAGGGTTAGGGTTAGGGTTAGGGTTAGGGTTAGGGTTGGGGTTAGGGTTAGGGTTGGGGTTAGTGTTGGGGTTAGGGTTAGGTTTAGGCTGAGTGTTAGGGTAGTGTTTAGGGTTAGGGTTAGGGTTAGGGTTAGGGTAGGGGTTAGGGTTAGGGTTAGGGTTAGGGTTAGGGTTAGGGTTGGGGTTAGGTTTAGGGTTAGGGTTAGGTTTGGGGTTAGGGTTAGTGTTAGGTTTAGGCTTGGATTTAGGGTTAG
>NC_139475.1:8602500-8605000 GCF_057233095.1 Heloderma suspectum
AGGGTTAGGGTTAGGGTTGTGGTTAGGGTTAGTGTTAGGGTTAGGGTTGGATTAAGGGTTAGGGTATGGGTTAGGGTTAGGGTTAGGGTTGGATTTAGGGTTAGGGTCTGGGTTAGGGTTAGGGTTAGAGTTAGGGTTGAGTTAGGGTTAGGGTTAGGGTTAGGGTTAGGGTTAAGCTTGGGGTTAGGGTTAGGGTTAGGGTTGTGGTTAGGGTTAGGGTTAGGGTTAGGGATAGGGTTAGGGTCAGGGTCAGGGTCAGGGTTAGGGTTAGGTTTAGGGTCGGGTTTAGGGTTCGGGTTGGGGTAGAGGTTAGTGTTAGGGTTAGGGTTAGGGTTAGGTTTGGGGTTAGGGTTAGGGTTAGGGTTAGGGTTAGGGTTAGGGTTGGATTTAGAGTTAGGGTCTGGGTTAGGGTAAGGGTTAGGGTTGAGTTAGGGTTAGGGTTAGGGTTAGGGTTAAGCTTGGGGTTAGGGTTAGGGTTAGGGTTAGGGTTGCGGTTAGGGTTAGGGTTAGGGATAGGGTTAGGGTCAGGGTCAGGGTTAGGGTTAGGGTTAGGGTCGGGGTTAGGGTTCGGGTTGGGGTAGAGGTTAGGGTTAGTGTTAGGGTTAGTGTTGGGTTAAGTTTAGGGTTAGGGTTAGGGTTAGGGTTGGTGTTAGGGTTGGGTTTAGTGTTGACGTTAGGGTTAGGGTTAGGGTTAGGGTAGTGGTTAGGGTTAGGGTTAGGGTTAGGGTTAGGTTTGGGGTTAGGGTTAGGGTTAGGGTTAGGTTTGGGGTTAGGGTTAATGTTAGGGGTAGGGTTGGATTTAGGTTTAGGGTCTGGGTTAAGGTTGGGGTTGGGGTTAGGGTTAGGGTTAGGGTTGAGTTATGGTTAGGGGTAGGGTTAGGGTTTGGGTTAGGGTTAGGGTTAGGGTTGTGGTTAGGGTTAAGTTTAGGGGCAGGGTTATGGTTAGGGTCGTGTTAGGGTTGGGGTAGGGTTTAGGTTTAGGGTTAGGGTTGGGGTTAGGGTTAGCGTTAGGGTTAGGTTTGGGGTTAGGGTTAGTGTTAGGGTTACGGTTGGATTTAGGGTTAGGGTCTGGGTTAGGGTAGGGTTAGGGTTGGGGTTAGGGTTAGGGTTAGGGTTGAGTTAGGGTGAGGGTTAGGTTTAGGGTTCGGGTCAGGGTCAAGGTTAGTGTTCGAGTTAGGTTTAGGGTCAGGGTCAGGGTTAGCGTTCGGGTTAGCTTTAGGGTCGGGTTTAGGGTTGGGGTTACGGTTCGGGTTGGTTAGGGTTGGTGTTAGTGTTAGGGTTATTTTGGGTTAGGTTTAGGGTTAGGGTTAGGGTAGGGTTAGGGTTGGGGTTGGGGTTAGGGTTAGGGTTAGGGTTAGGGTTAGGGTTAGGGTTAGGGGTTAGGTTTAGGGTTAGGGTTAGGGTTAGGGTTAGGGTTAGGGTTAGGGTTAGGTTTGGGGTCAGGGTTAGGGTAAGGGTTAGTGTTAGGTTTAGGGTTGGGGTAACGGTTAGGGTTAGTGTTAGGGTTAGGGTTTGTGGTTAGGATTAGGTTTAGTGTTGGGGTTGGGGTTAGGGTAAGGGTTAGGGTTATGGTTAGGGTTAGGGTTGGGGTCAGGGTTAGGGTTAGGGTTAGGGTTAGTGTTAGGTTTAGGGTTGGGGTTAGGGTTAGGGTTAGGATTAGGTTTAAGTTTGGGGTTGAGGTTAGGGTTAGGGTTAGGGTTAGGGTTAGGGTTGGTGTTAGGGTTGGTGTTAGTGTTGAGGGAACGGTTAGGTTTAGGGTTAGGGTAGTGATTAGGGTTAGGGTTAGGGTTAGGGTTGGGGTTAGGGTTAGGGTTAGGGTTAAGCTTAGGGTTAGGGTTAGGGTTAGGTTTGTGGTTAGGGTCAGGGTCAGGGTTAGGGTTAGGGTTAGGGCTAGGGTTAGGGTTGGGGTTAGGGTTGGTGTTAGTATTAGGGTTAGGGTTGGGTTAAGTTTAGGGTTAGGGGTAGGGTAGGGTTAGGGTTGGGGTTAGGGTTAGGGATATGGTTAGTGTTCGGTTTGGGGTTAGGGTTAGTGTTAGGGTTAGGGTTGGATTTAGGGTTAGGGTCAGGTTTAGGGATAGGGTTAGGGTTGGGGTTCGGGTTAGGGTTAGGGTTTGGGTTAGGGTTAGGATTAGGGTTAAGGTTGGGGTTAGGGTAAGCGTTAGGGTTAGGTTTGGGGTTAGGGTTAGTGTTAGGGTTAGGGTTGCATTTAGGGTTAGGGTCTGGGTTAGGGTTAGGGTTAGGGTTGGGGTTAGGGTTAGGGTTAGGGTTGAGTTAGGGTTAGGGTTAGGGTTAGGGTTGGGGTTACGGTTCGGTTTGGGGTTACGGTTCAGGTTGGTTATGGTTGGTGTTAGTGTTAGGGTTAGGGTTGGGTTAAGTTTAGGGTTAGGGTTAGGGTAGGGTTAGGGTTGGGGTTAGGGTTAGGGTTAGGGTTAGGGTTAGGTTTGGGGTCAGGGTTAGGGTAAGGGTTAGTGTTAGGTTTAGGGTTGGGGTAACGGTTAGG
>NC_139475.1:8617500-8622500 GCF_057233095.1 Heloderma suspectum
GGTTAGGGTTGGTGTTAGTGTTAGGGTTATTTTGGGTTAGGTTTAGGGTTAGGGTTAGGGTAGGGTTAGGGTTGGGGTTAGGGTTAGGGTTAGGGTTAGGGTTAGGGTTAGGGTTAGGGTTACGGTTGGGGTCAGGGTTAGGGTAAGGGTTAGTGTTACAGTTAGGGTTAGGGTTAGGGTTAGGGTTAGGGTTAGGGGTTAGGTTTAGGGTTAGGGTTAGGGTTAGGGTTAGGGTTAGGGTTAGGGTTAGGTTTGGGGTCAGGGTTAGGGTAAGGGTTAGTGTTAGGTTTAGGGTTGGGGTAACGGTTAGGGTTAGTGTTAGGGTTAGGGTTTGTGGTTAGGATTAGGTTTAGTGTTGGGGTTGGGGTTAGGGTAAGGGTTAGGGTTATGGTTAGGGTTAGGGTTGGGGTCAGGGTTAGGGTTAGGGTTAGGGTTAGTGTTAGGTTTAGGGTTGGGGTTAGGGTTAGGGTTAGGATTAGGTTTAAGTTTGGGGTTGAGGTTAGGGTTAGGGTTAGGGTTAGGGTTAGGGTTGGGGTTATCTTTAGGTTTAAGGTTAGGGTTAGGGTTAGGGTTAGGGTTGGGTTAGGGTTGGGTTAGGGTCAGGGTTAGGGTTAGTGTTGGGGTTCGGGTTAGGTTTAGTGTTGGGGTTGGGGTTAGGGTTAGGGTTAGGGTTAGGGTTAGGGTTGGGGTTAGGGTTAGGGTTAGGGTTAGGGTTAGGGTTAGGGTTGGGTTAGGGTTAGGGTTAGGGTTAGGGTTAGGGTTAGGGTTGGGGTTAGGGTTAGGGTTGGGGTTAGTGTTGGGGTTAGGGTTAGGTTTAGGCTGAGTGTTAGGGTAGTGTTTAGGGTTAGGGTTAGGGTTAGGGTTAGGGTAGGGGTTAGGGTTAGGGTTAGGGTTAGGGTTAGGGTTAGGGTTGGGGTTAGGTTTAGGGTTAGGGTTAGGTTTGGGGTTAGGGTTAGTGTTAGGTTTAGGCTTGGATTTAGGGTTAGTGTCTGGGTTAGGGTTAGGGTTAGGGTTAGGGGTGGGGTTAGGGTTAGGGTTGAGTTAGGGTTAGGGTTAGGGTTAGGGTTAGGGTTAGGGTTAGGGTTAGGGTCAGGGTCAGGGTCAGGGTTAGGGTTCGGGTTAGGTTTAGGGTCGGGGTTAGGGTTGGGGTTAGGGTTAGGGTTAGTGTTAGTGATAGGGTTAGGGTTGTGGTTAGGGTTAGGGTTAGGGTTACGGTTAGGGTCAGCGTCAGGGTCAGGGTCAGGGTTAGGATTAGGGTTAGGGTTAGGGTTAGGGTTAGGGTTAGTGTTAGGGTTAGGGTTGGGTTAAGTTTAGTGTTAGGGTTGGGGTTAGGGTTGGTGTTAGGGTTAGGGTTAGGGTTAGGGTAGTGGTTAGGTTTAGGGTTAGGGTTAGGGTTAGGGTTCGGGTAGGGGTGAGGGTTAGGGTTAGGGTTAGGGTTAGAGTTAGGGTTGTGGTTAGGGTTAAGTTTAGGGGCAGGGTTAGGTTTAGGTTAGTGTTACGGTTTGGGTAGGGGTCAGGTTTAGGGTTAGGGTTAGGGTTGGGGATAGGGTTAGGGTTAGGGTTAGGGTTAGGGTTGGGGTCAGGGTTAGGGTAAGGGTTAGTGTTAGGTTTAGGGTTGGGGTTAGGGCTAGGGTTAGGGTTAGGGTTGGGGTTAGGATTAGGTTTAGTGTTGGGTTTGGGGTTAGGGTTAGGGTTATGGTTAGTGTTAGGGTTGTGGTCAGGGTCAGGGTTAGGGTTAGGGTTAGGTTTAGGGTCGGGGTTAGGGTTGGGGTTAGGGTTAGGGTTGGGGTTAGGGTTGGGGTTAGGGTTAGGGTTGGGGTTAGGGTTAGGGTTGGGGTTAGGGTCGGGGTTAGGGTTCGGGTTGGGGTCAGGGTTAGGGTAAGGGTTAGCGTTAGGTTTAGGGTTGGGGTTAGGGCTAGGGTTAGGGTTAGGGTTGGGGTTAGGATTAGGTTTAGTGTTGGGTTTGGGGTTAGGGTTAGGGTTATGGTTAGGGTTAGGGTTGTGGTCAGGGTCAGGGTTAGGGTTCGGGTTAGGGTTAGGGTCGGGGTTAGGGTTGGGGTTAGGTTTAGGGTTAGGGTTGGGGTTAGGGTTGGGGTTAGGGTTAGGGTTGGGGTTAGGGTCGGGGTTAGGGTTGGGGTTGGGGTAGTGGTTAGGGTTAGTGTTAGGGTTAGGGTTGGGTTAAGTTTAGTGTTAGGGTTGGGGTTAGGGTTGGTGTTAGGGTTAGGGTTAGGGTTAGGTAGGGGTTAGGGTTAGGTTAGGGTTAGGGTTAGGGTTGTGGTCAGGGTCAGGGTTAGGGTTCGGGTTAGGTTTAGGGTCGGGGTTAGGGTTGGGGTTAGGGTTCGGGTTGGGGTTAGGGTTAGGGTTAGGGTTGAGTTAGGGTTAGGGTTAGGGTTAGGGTTAGGGTTGGGGTTACGGTTCGGTTTGGGGTTCCGGTTCAGGTTGGTTATGGTTGGTGTTAGTGTTAGGGTTAGGGTTGGGTTAAGTTTAGGGTTAGGGTTAGGGTAGGGTTAGGGTTGGGGTTAGGGTTAGGGTTAGGGTTAGGGTTAGGTTTGGGGTCAGGGTTAGGGTAAGGGTTAGTGTTAGGTTTAGGGTTGGGGTAACGGTTAGGGTTAGTGTTAGGGTTAGGGTTTGTGGTTAGGATTAGGTTTAGTGTTGGGGTTGGGGTTAGGGTAAGGGTTAGGGTTATGGTTAGGGTTAGGGTTGGGGTCAGGGTTAGGGTTAGGGTTAGGGTTAGTGTTAGGTTTAGGGTTGGGGTTAGGGTTAGGGTTAGGATTAGGTTTAAGTTTTGGGTTGAGGTTAGGGTTAGGGTTAGGGTTAGGGTTAGTGTTGGGGTTATGGTTAGGTTTAAGGTTAGGGTTAGGGTTAGGGTTAGGGTTGGGTTAGGGTTGGGTTAGGGTCAGGGTTAGGGTTAGTGTTGGGGTTCGGGTTAGGTTTAGTGTTGGGGTTGGGGTTAGGGTTAGGGTTAGGGTTAGGGTTAGGGTTGGGGTTAGGGTTAGGGTTAGGGTTAGGGTTAGGGTTGGGTTAGGGTTAGGGTTAGGGTTAGGGTTAGGGTTGGGGTTAGGGTTAGAGTTGGGGTTAGTGTTGGGGTTAGGGTTAGGTTTAGGCTGAGTGTTAGGGTAGTGTTTAGGGTTAGGGTTAGGGTTAGGGTTAGGGTAGGGGTTAGGGTTAGGGTTAGGGTTAGGGTTAGGGTTAGGGTTAGGGTTGGGGTTAGGTTTAGGGTTAGGGTTAGGTTTGGGGTTAGGGTTAGTGTTAGGTTTAGGCTTGGATTTAGGGTTAGTGTCTGGGTTAGGGTTAGGGTTAGGGTTAGGGGTGGGGTTAGGGTTAGGGTTGAGTTAGGGTTAGTGTTAGGGTTAGGGTTAGGGTTAGGGTTAGGGTCAGGGTCAGGGTCAGGGTTAGGGTTCGGGTTAGGTTTAGGGTCGGGGTTAGGGTTGGGGTTAGGGTTAGGGTTAGTGTTAGTGATAGGGTTAGGGTTGTGGTTAGGGTTAGGGTTAGGGTTACGGTTAGGGTCAGCGTCAGGGTCAGGGTCAGGGTTAGGATTAGGGTTAGGGTTAGGGTTAGGGTTAGGGTTAGTGTTAGGGTTAGGGTTGGGTTAAGTTTAGTGTTAGGGTTGGGGTTAGTGTTGGTGTTAGGGTTAGGGTTAGGGTTAGGGTAGTGGTTAGGTTTAGGGTTAGGGTTAGGGTTAGGGTTCGGGTAGGGGTGAGGGTTAGGTTTAGGGTTAGGGTTAGAGTTAGGGTTGTGGTTAGGGTTAAGTTTAGGGGCAGGGTTAGGTTTAGGTTAGTGTTACGGTTTGGGTAGGGGTCAGGTTTAGGGTTAGGGTTAGGGTTGGGGATAGGGTTAGGGTTAGGGTTAGGGTTAGGGTTGGGGTCAGGGTTAGGGTAAGGGTTAGTGTTAGGTTTAGGGTTGGGGTTAGGGCTAGGGTTAGGGTTAGGGTTGGGGTTAGGATTAGGTTTAGTGTTGGGTTTGGGGTTAGGGTTAGGGTTATGGTTAGGGTTAGGGTTGTGGTCAGGGTCAGGGTTAGGGTTAGGGTTAGGTTTAGGGTCGGGGTTAGGGTTGGGGTTAGGGTTAGGGTTGTGGTTAGGGTTGGGGTTAGGGTTAGGGTTGGGGTTAGGGTTAGGGTTGGGGTTAGGGTCGGGGTTAGGGTTCGGGTTGGGGTCAGGGTTAGGGTAAGGGTTAGCGTTAGGTTTAGGGTTGGGGTTAGGGCTAGGGTTAGGGTTAGGGTTGGGGTTAGGATTAGGTTTAGTGTTGGGTTTGGGGTTAGGGTTAGGGTTATGGTTAGGGTTAGGGTTGTGGTCAGGGTCAGGGTTAGGGTTCGGGTTAGGGTTAGGGTCGGGGTTAGGGTTGGGGTTAGGTTTAGGGTTAGGGTTGGGGTTAGGGTTGGGGTTAGGGTTAGGGTTGGGGTTAGGGTCGGGGTTAGGGTTGGGGTTGGGGTAGTGGTTAGGGTTAGTGTTAGGGTTAGGGTTGGGTTAAGTTTAGTGTTAGGGTTGGGGTTAGTGTTGGTGTTAGGGTTAGGGTTAGGGTTAGGTAGGGGTTAGGGTTAGGGTTAGGGTTAGGGTTAGAGTTAGGGTTGTGGTTAGGGTTAAGTTTAGGGGCAGGGTTAGGGTTAGGTTAGGGTTAGGGTTAGGGTTGTGGTCAGGGTTAGGGTTAGGGTTCGGGTTAGGTTTAGGGTCGGGGTTAGGGTTGGGGTTAGGGTTCGGGTTGGGGTTAGGGTTAGGGTTAGGGTTAGTGTTAGTGTTAGTGTTAGGTTTAGGGTTGTCGTTAGGGTTAGTGTTAGGGTTAGGGTTGGATTTAGGGTTAGGGTCTCGGTTAGGGATAGGGTTGGGGTTAGGGTTAGGTTTAGGGTTAGGGTTAGGTTTGGGGTTAGGGTTAGTGTTAGGGTTAGGGTTGGATTTAGGGTTAGGGTCAGGTTTAGGGTTAGGGTTAGGGTTGGGGTTAGGGTTAGGGTTAGGGTTAAGCTTAGGGTTAGGGTTAGGGTTAGGGTTTTGGTTAGGGTCAGGATCAGG
>NC_139475.1:8627500-8630000 GCF_057233095.1 Heloderma suspectum
GGGTTAGGGTTAGGGTTAGGGTTGAGTTATGGTTAGGGGTAGGGTTAGGGTTTGGGTTAGGGTTAGGGTTAGGGTTGTGGTTAGGGTTAAGTTTAGGGGAAGGGTTATGGTTAGGGTCGTGTTAGGGTTGGGGTAGGGTTTAGGTTTAGGGTTAGGGTTGGGGTTAGGGTTAGCGTTAGGGTTAGGTTTGGGGTTAGGGTTAGTGTTAGGGTTACGGTTGGATTTAGGGTTAGGGTCTGGGTTAGGGTAGGGTTAGGGTTGGGGTTAGGGTTAGGGTTAGGGTTGAGTTAGGGTTAGGGTTAGGTTTAGGGTTCGGGTCAGGGTCAAGGTTAGTGTTCGAGTTAGGTTTAGGGTCAGGGTCAGGGTTAGCGTTCGGGTTAGCTTTAGGGTCGGGTTTAGGGTTGGGGTTACGGTTCGGGTTGGTTAGGGTTGGTGTTAGTGTTAGGGTTATTTTGGGTTAGGTTTAGGGTTAGGGTTAGGGTAGGGTTAGGGTTGGGGTTAGGGTTAGGGTTAGGGTTAGGGTTAGGGTTAGGGTTAGGGTTACGGTTGGGGTCAGGGTTAGGGTAAGGGTTAGTGTTACAGTTAGGGTTAGGGTTAGGGTTAGGGTTAGGGTTAGGGGTTAGGTTTAGGGTTAGGGTTAGGGTTAGGGTTAGGGTTAGGGTTAGGGTTAGGTTTGGGGTCAGGGTTAGGGTAAGGGTTAGTGTTAGGTTTAGGGTTGGGGTAACGGTTAGGGTTAGTGTTAGGGTTAGGGTTTGTGGTTAGGATTAGGTTTAGTGTTGGGGTTGGGGTTAGGGTAAGGGTTAGGGTTATGGTTAGGGTTAGGGTTGGGGTCAGGGTTAGGGTTAGGGTTAGTGTTAGGTTTAGGGTTGGGGTTAGGGTTAGGGTTAGGATTAGGTTTAAGTTTGGGGTTGAGGTTAGGGTTAGGGTTAGGGTTAGGGTTAGGGTTGGGGTTATCTTTAGGTTTAAGGTTAGGGTTAGGGTTAGGGTTAGGGTTAGGGTTGGGTTAGGGTTGGGTTAGGGTCAGGGTTAGGGTTAGTGTTGGGGTTCGGGTTAGGTTTAGTGTTGGGGTTGGGGTTAGGGTTAGGGTTAGGGTTAGGGTTAGGGTTGGGGTTAGGGTTAGGGTTAGGGTTAGGGTTAGGGTTAGGGTTGGGTTAGGGTTAGGGTTAGGGTTAGGGTTAGGGTTAGGGTTGGGGTTAGGGTTAGGGTTGGGGTTAGTGTTGGGGTTAGGGTTAGGTTTAGGCTGAGTGTTAGGGTAGTGTTTAGGGTTAGGGTTAGGGTTAGGGTTAGGGTAGGGGTTAGGGTTAGGGTTAGGGTTAGGGTTAGGGTTAGGGTTGGGGTTAGGTTTAGGGTTAGGGTTAGGTTTGGGGTTAGGGTTAGTGTTAGGTTTAGGCTTGGATTTAGGGTTAGTGTCTGGGTTAGGGTTAGGGTTAGGGTTAGGGGTGGGGTTAGGGTTAGGGTTGAGTTAGGGTTAGGGTTAGGGTTAGGGTTAGGGTTAGGGTTAGGGTCAGGGTCAGGGTCAGGGTTAGGGTTCGGGTTAGGTTTAGGGTCGGGGTTAGGGTTGGGGTTAGGGTTAGGGTTAGTGTTAGTGATAGGGTTAGGGTTGTGGTTAGGGTTAGGGTTAGGGTTACGGTTAGGGTCAGCGTCAGGGTCAGGGTCAGGGTTAGGATTAGGGTTAGGGTTAGGGTTAGGGTTAGGGTTAGTGTTAGGGTTAGGGTTGGGTTAAGTTTAGTGTTAGGGTTGGGGTTAGGGTTGGTGTTAGGGTTAGGGTTAGGGTTAGGGTAGTGGTTAGGTTTAGGGTTAGGGTTAGGGTTAGGGTTCGGGTAGGGGTGAGGGTTAGGGTTAGGGTTAGGGTTAGAGTTAGGGTTGTGGTTAGGGTTAAGTTTAGGGGCAGGGTTAGGTTTAGGTTAGTGTTACGGTTTGGGTAGGGGTCAGGTTTAGGGTTAGGGTTAGGGTTGGGGATAGGGTTAGGGTTAGGGTTAGGGTTAGGGTTGGGGTCAGGGTTAGGGTAAGGGTTAGTGTTAGGTTTAGGGTTGGGGTTAGGGCTAGGGTTAGGGTTAGGGTTGGGGTTAGGATTCGGTTTAGTGTTGGGTTTGGGGTTAGGGTTAGGGTTATGGTTAGTGTTAGGGTTGTGGTCAGGGTCAGGGTTAGGGTTAGGGTTAGGTTTAGGGTCGGGGTTAGGGTTGGGGTTAGGGTTAGGGTTGGGGTTAGGGTTGGGGTTAGGGTTAGGGTTGGGGTTAGGGTTAGGGTTGGGGTTAGGGTCGGGGTTAGGGTTCGGGTTGGGGTCAGGGTTAGGGTAAGGGTTAGCGTTAGGTTTAGGGTTGGGGTTAGGGCTAGGGTTAGGGTTAGGGTTGGGGTTAGGATTAGGTTTAGTGTTGGGTTTGGGGTTAGGGTTAGGGTTATGGTTAGGGTTAGGGTTGTGGTCAGGGTCAGGGTTAGCGTTCGGGTTAGGGTTAGGGTCGGGGTTAGGGTTGGGGTTAGGTTTAGGGTTAGGGTTGGGGTT
>NC_139475.1:8635000-8637500 GCF_057233095.1 Heloderma suspectum
GGTCTGGGTTAGGGTTAGGGTTAGAGTTAGGGTTGAGTTAGGGTTAGGGTTAGCGTTAGGGTTAGGGTTAAGCTTGGGGTTAGGGTTAGGGTTAGGGTTGTGGTTAGGGTTAGGGTTAGGGTTAGGGATAGGGTTAGGGTCAGGGTCAGGGTCAGGGTTAGGGTTAGGTTTAGGGTCGGGGTTAGGGTTCGGGTTGGGGTAGAGGTTAGTGTTAGGGTTAGGGTTAGGGTTAGGTTTGGGGTTAGGGTTAGGGTTAGGGTTAGGGTTAGGGTTAGGGTTGGATTTAGAGTTAGGGTCTGGGTTAGGGTAAGGGTTAGGGTTGAGTTAGGGTTAGGGTTAGGGTTAGGGTTAAGCTTGGGGTTAGGGTTAGGGTTAGGGTTAGGGTTGCGGTTAGGGTTAGGGTTAGGGATAGGGTTAGGGTCAGGGTCAGGGTTAGGGTTAGGGTTAGGGTCGGGGTTAGGGTTCGGGTTGGGGTAGAGGTTAGGGTTAGTGTTAGGGTTAGTGTTGGGTTAAGTTTAGGGTTAGGGTTAGGGTTAGGGTTGGTGTTAGGGTTGGGTTTAGTGTTGACGTTAGGGTTAGGGTTAGGGTTAGGGTAGTGGTTAGGGTTAGGGTTAGGGTTAGGGTTAGGTTTGGGGTTAGGGTTAGGGTTAGGGTTAGGTTTGGGGTTAGGGTTAATGTTAGGGGTAGGGTTGGATTTAGGTTTAGGGTCTGGGTTAAGGTTGGGGTTGGTGTTAGGGTTAGGGTTAGGGTTGAG
Organism: Heloderma suspectum; assembly: GCF_057233095.1. NCBI lineage: Eukaryota > Metazoa > Chordata > Lepidosauria > Squamata > Helodermatidae > Heloderma > Heloderma suspectum. Next base: position 8,635,755 of record NC_139475.1, read on the forward strand.
TTATGGTTAGGGGTAGGGTTAGGGTTTGGGTTAGGGTTAGGGTTAGGGTTGTGGTTAGGGTTAAGTTTAGGGGCAGGGTTATGGTTAGGGTCGTGTTAGGGTTGGGGTAGGGTTTAGGTTTAGGGTTAGGGTTGGGGTTAGGGTTAGCGTTAGGGTTAGGTTTGGGGTTAGTGTTAGTGTTAGGGTTACGGTTGGATTTAGGGTTAGGGTCTGGGTTAGGGTAGGGTTAGGGTTGGGGTTAGGGTTAGGGTTAGGGTTGAGTTAGGGTTAGGGTTAGGTTTAGGGTTCGGGTCAGGGTCAAGGTTAGTGTTCGAGTTAGGTTTAGGGTCAGGGTCAGGGTTAGCGTTCGGGTTAGCTTTAGGGTCGGGTTTAGGGTTGGGGTTACGGTTCGGGTTGGTTAGGGTTGGTGTTAGTGTTAGGGTTATTTTGGGTTAGGTTTAGGGTTAGGGTTAGGGTAGGGTTAGGGTTGGGGTTAGGGTTAGGGTTAGGGTTAGGGTTAGGGTTAGGGTTAGGGTTACGGTTGGGGTCAGGGTTAGGGTAAGGGTTAGTGTTACAGTTAGGGTTAGGGTTAGGGTTAGGGTTAGGGTTAGGGTTAGGGGTTAGGTTTAGGGTTAGGGTTAGGGTTAGGGTTAGGGTTAGGCTTAGGCTTAGTGTTAGGGTAGTGTTTAGGGTTAGGGTTAGGGTTAGGGTAGGGGTTAGGGTTAGGGTTAGGGTTTGGGCTGGGGTTCGGGTTAGTGTTAGTGTTAGGGTTAGGGTTAGGGTTGGGGTTAGGGTTAGCGTTAGGGTTAGGTTTGGGGTTAGGGTTAGTGTTAGGGTTACGGTTGGATTTAGGGTTAGGGTCTGGGTTAGGGTAGGGTTAGGGTTGGGGTTAGGGTTAGGGTTAGGGTTGAGTTAGGGTTAGGGTTAGGTTTAGGGTTCGGGTCAGGGTCAAGGTTAGTGTTCGAGTTAGGTTTAGGGTCAGGGTCAGGGTTAGCGTTCGGGTTAGGTTTAGGGTCGGGTTTAGGGTTGGGGTTACGGTTCGGGTTGGTTAGGGTTGGTGTTAGTGTTAGGGTTAGGGTTGGGTTAAGTTTAAGGTTAGGGTTAGGGTAGGGTTAGGGTTGGGGTTAGGGTTAGGGTTAGGGTTAGGGTTAGGTTTGGGGTTATGGTTAGTGTTAGGGTTAGGGTTGGATTTAGGGTTAGGGTCAGGTTTAGGGTTAGGGTTAAGCTGAGGGTTAGGGTTAGGGTTAGGGTTGTGGTTAGGGTCAGGGTCAGGGTTAGGGTTAGGGTTAGGGTTAGGGTTAGGGTTGGGGTAGGGGTTAGGGTTAGGGTTGGGGTTAGGGTTAGGGTTAGGGTTAGGTTTGGGGTCAGGTTTAAGGTTAGGGTTAGGGTTAGGTTTAGGGTTGGTGTTAGGGTTAGGGTTAGGGTTGGGGTTAGGGTTAGCGTTAGGGTTAATCTTAGGGTTAGGGTTAGGCTTAGGTTTGTGGTTAGGGTCAGGGTTAGGGTTAGGGTTAGGGTTGGGGTAGGTGTTAGGGTTAGGGTTGGGGTTAGGGGTAGGGTTAGGGTTAGGTTTGGGGTCAGGGTTAGGGTTAGGGTTAGGGTTAGGGCTAGGGTTAGGGTTAAGCTTGGGGATAGGGTTAGGGTTAGGGTTAGGGTTGTGGTTAGGGTTAGTGTTAGGGTTAGGGTTGGATTAAGGGTTAGGGTATGGGTTAGGGTTAGGGTTAGGGTTGGATGTAGGGTTAGGGTCTGGGTTAGGGTTAGGGTTAGAGT
>NC_139475.1:8652500-8655000 GCF_057233095.1 Heloderma suspectum
GGGTTAGGGTTAGGGTTGGGGTTAGGGTTAGGGTTGGGGTTAGTGTTGGGGTTAGGGTTAGGTTTAGGCTGAGTGTTAGGGTAGTGTTTAGGGTTAGGGTTAGGGTTAGGGTTAGGGTAGGGGTTAGGGTTAGGGTTAGGGTTTTGGTTGGGGCTAGGTTTAGGGTTAGGGTTAGGGTTGGGGTTAGGTTTAGGGTTAGGGTTAGGTTTGGGGTTAGGGTTAGTGTTAGGTTTAGGCTTGGATTTAGGGTTAGGGTCTGGGTTAGGGTTAGGGGTCGGGGTGGGGTTAGGGTTAGGGTTGAGTTAGGGTTAGGGTTAGCGTTAGGGTTAGGGTTAGGGTTAGGGTCGGGGTTAGGGTTGGGGTTAGGTTTCGGGTTGGGGTTAGGGTTAGGGTTAGTGTTAGTGATAGGGTTAGGGTTGTGGTTAGGGTTAGGGTTAGGGTTACGGTTAGGGTCAGCGTCAGGGTCAGGGTCAGGGTTAGGATTAGGGTTAGGGTTAGGGTTAGGGTTAGGGTTAGTGTTAGGGTTAGTGTTGGGTTAAGTTTAGTGTTAGGGTTGGGGTTAGGGTTGGTGTTAGGGTTAGGGTTAGGGTTAGGGTAGTGGTTAGGTTTAGGGTTAGGGATAGGGTTAGGGTTCGGGTAGGGGTGAGGGTTAGGGTTAGGGTTAGGGTTAGAGTTAGGGTTGTGGTTAGGGTTAAGTTTAGGGGCAGGTTTAGGGTTAGGTTAGTGTTACGGTTTGGGTAGGGGTCAGGTTTAGGGTTAGGGTTAGGGTTGGGGATAGGGTTAGGGTTAGGGTTAGGGTTAGGGTTGGGGTCAGGGTTAGGGTAAGGGTTAGTGTTAGGTTTAGGGTTGGGGTTAGGGCTAGGGTTAGGGTTAGGGTTGGGGTTAGGATTAGGTTTAGTGTTGGGTTTGGGGTTAGGGTTAGGGTTATGGTTAGGGTTAGGGTTGTGGTCAGGGTCAGGGTTAGGGTTCGGGTTAGGTTTAGGGTCGGGGTTAGGGTTGGGGTTAGGGTTAGGGTTAGGGTTAGGGTTGGGGTTAGGGTTGGGTTTAGGGTTAGGGTTGGGGTTAGGGTCGGGGTTAGGGTTCGGGTTGGGGTCAGGGTTAGGGTAAGTGTTGGCGTTAGGTTTAGGGTTGGGGTTAGGGCTAGGGTTAGGGTTAGGGTTGGGGTTAGGATTAGGTTTAGTGTTGGGTTTGGGGTTAGGGTTAGGGTTATGGTTAGGGTTAGGGTTGTGGTCAGGGTCAGGGTTAGGGTTCGGGTTAGGGTTAGGGTCGGGGTTAGGGTTGGGGTTAGTGTTAGGGTTAGGGTTAGGGTTGGGGTTAGGGTTGGGGTTAGGGTTAGGGTTGGGGTTAGGGTCGGGGTTAGGGTTGGGGTTGGGGTAGTGGTTAGGGTTAGTGTTACGGTTAGGGTTGGGTTAAGTTTAGTGTTAGGGTTGGGGTTAGGGTTGGTGTTAGGGTTAGGGTTAGGGTTAGGGTTAGGTAGGGGTTAGGGTTAGGGTTAGGGTTAGGGTTAGAGTTAGGGTTGTGGTTAGTGTTAAGTTTAGGGGCAGGGTTAGGGTTAGGTTAGTGTTAGGGTTTGGGTAGGCGTCAGGTTTAGGGTTAGGGTTAGGTTTGGCGATAGGGTTAGGGTTAGGGTTAGGGTTAGGGTTGTGGTCAGGGTCAGGGTTAGGGTTCGGGTTAGGTTTAGGGTCGGGGTTAGGGTTGGGGTTAGGGTTCGGGTTGGGGTTATAGTTAGGGTTAGGGTTAGTGTTAGTGTTAGTGTTAGGTTTAGGGTTGTGGTTAGGGTTAGTGTTAGGGTTAGGGTTGGATTTAGGGTTAGGGTCTCGGTTAGGGATAGGGTTGGGGTTAGGGTTAGGTTTAGGGTTAGGGTTAGGTTTGGGGTTAGGGTTAGTGTTAGGGTTAGGGTTGGATTTAGGGTTAGGGTCAGGTTTAGGGTTAGGGTTAGGGTTGGGGTTAGGGTTAGGGTTAAGCTTAGGGTTAGGGTTAGGGTTAGGGTTTTGGTTAGGGTCAGGATCAGGGTTAGGGTTAGGGTTAGGGTTAGGGTTGGGGTAGGGGTTAGGGTTGGGGTTAGGGATAGGGTTAGGGTTTGGGTTAGGGTTAGGTTTAGGGTTGGTGTTAGGGTTAGGGTTAGGGTTAGGGTTAGGGTTAGGGTTAGGTTTGGGGTTGAGTTAGTGTTAGGGTTAGGGTTGGATTTAGGGTTAGGGTCTGGGTTAGGGTTGGGGTTAGGGTTCGGGTTGGGGTTAGGTTTAGTGTTAGTGTTAGGGTTGGGTTAAGGTTCGGGTTAGGGTTAGGGTTAGGGTTGGTGTTAGGGTTGGTGTTAGTGTTGAGGTTACGGTTAGGGTTAGGGTTAGGGTAGTGATTAGGGTTAGGGTTAGGGTTAGGGTTAGGGTTGGGGTTAGGGTTAGGGTTAGGGTTAAGCTTAGGGTTAGGGTTAGGGTTAGGTTTGTGGTTAGGGTCAGGGTCAGGGTTAGGGTTAGGGTTAGGGTTAGGGTTAGGGTTAGGGTTG
>NC_139475.1:8660000-8662500 GCF_057233095.1 Heloderma suspectum
GTTGGGGTAGAGGTTAGTGTTAGGGTTAGGGTTAGGGTTAGGTTTGGGGTTAGGGTTAGGGTTAGGGTTAGGGTTAGGGTTAGGGTTGGATTTAGAGTTAGGGTCTGGGTTAGGGTAAGGGTTAGGGTTGAGTTAGGGTTAGGGTTAGGGTTAGGGTTAAGCTTGGGGTTAGGGTTAGGGTTAGGGTTAGGGTTGCGGTTAGGGTTAGGGTTAGGGATAGGGTTAGGGTCAGGGTCAGGGTTAGGGTTAGGGTTAGGGTCGGGGTTAGGGTTCGGGTTGGGGTAGAGGTTAGGGTTAGTGTTAGGGTTAGTGTTGGGTTAAGTTTAGGGTTAGGGTTAGGGTTAGGGTTGGTGTTAGGGTTGGGTTTAGTGTTGACGTTAGGGTTAGGGTTAGGGTTAGGGTAGTGGTTAGGGTTAGGGTTAGGGTTAGGGTTAGGTTTGGGGTTAGGGTTAGGGTTAGGGTTAGGTTTGGGGTTAGGGTTAATGTTAGGGGTAGGGTTGGATTTAGGTTTAGGGTCTGGGTTAAGGTTGGGGTTGGTGTTAGGGTTAGGGTTAGGGTTGAGTTATGGTTAGGGGTAGGGTTAGGGTTTGGGTTAGGGTTAGGGTTAGGGTTGTGGTTAGGGTTAAGTTTAGGGGCAGGGTTATGGTTAGGGTCGTGTTAGGGTTGGGGTAGGGTTTAGGTTTAGGGTTAGGGTTGGGGTTAGGGTTAGCGTTAGGGTTAGGTTTGGGGTTAGTGTTAGTGTTAGGGTTACGGTTGGATTTAGGGTTAGGGTCTGGGTTAGGGTAGGGTTAGGGTTGGGGTTAGGGTTAGGGTTAGGGTTGAGTTAGGGTTAGGGTTAGGTTTAGGGTTCGGGTCAGGGTCAAGGTTAGTGTTCGAGTTAGGTTTAGGGTCAGGGTCAGGGTTAGCGTTCGGGTTAGCTTTAGGGTCGGGTTTAGGGTTGGGGTTACGGTTCGGGTTGGTTAGGGTTGGTGTTAGTGTTAGGGTTATTTTGGGTTAGGTTTAGGGTTAGGGTTAGGGTAGGGTTAGGGTTGGGGTTAGGGTTAGGGTTAGGGTTAGGGTTAGGGTTAGGGTTAGGGTTAGGGTTACGGTTGGGGTCAGGGTTAGGGTAAGGGTTAGTGTTACAGTTAGGGTTAGGGTTAGGGTTAGGGTTAGGGTTAGGGGTTAGGTTTAGGGTTAGGGTTAGGGTTAGGGTTAGGGTTAGGCTTAGGCTTAGTGTTAGGGTAGTGTTTAGGGTTAGGGTTAGGGTTAGGGTAGGGGTTAGGGTTAGGGTTAGGGTTTGGGCTGGGGTTCGGGTTAGTGTTAGTGTTAGGGTTAGGGTTAGGGTTGGGGTTAGGGTTAGCGTTAGGGTTAGGTTTGGGGTTAGGGTTAGTGTTAGGGTTACGGTTGGATTTAGGGTTAGGGTCTGGGTTAGGGTAGGGTTAGGGTTGGGGTTAGGGTTAGGGTTAGGGTTGAGTTAGGGTTAGGGTTAGGTTTAGGGTTCGGGTCAGGGTCAAGGTTAGTGTTCGAGTTAGGTTTAGGGTCAGGGTCAGGGTTAGCGTTCGGGTTAGGTTTAGGGTCGGGTTTAGGGTTGGGGTTACGGTTCGGGTTGGTTAGGGTTGGTGTTAGTGTTAGGGTTAGGGTTGGGTTAAGTTTAAGGTTAGGGTTAGGGTAGGGTTAGGGTTGGGGTTAGGGTTAGGGTTAGGGTTAGGGTTAGGTTTGGGGTTATGGTTAGTGTTAGGGTTAGGGTTGGATTTAGGGTTAGGGTCAGGTTTAGGGTTAGGGTTAAGCTGAGGGTTAGGGTTAGGGTTAGGGTTGTGGTTAGGGTCAGGGTCAGGGTTAGGGTTAGGGTTAGGGTTAGGGTTGGGGTAGGGGTTAGGGTTAGGGTTGGGGTTAGGGTTAGGGTTAGGGTTAGGTTTGGGGTCAGGTTTAAGGTTAGGGTTAGGGTTAGGTTTAGGGTTGGTGTTAGGGTTAGGGTTAGGGTTGGGGTTAGGGTTAGCGTTAGGGTTAATCTTAGGGTTAGGGTTAGGCTTAGGTTTGTGGTTAGGGTCAGGGTTAGGGTTAGGGTTAGGGTTGGGGTAGGTGTTAGGGTTAGGGTTGGGGTTAGGGGTAGGGTTAGGGTTAGGTTTGGGGTCAGGGTTAGGGTTAGGGTTAGGGTTAGGGCTAGGGTTAGGGTTAAGCTTGGGGATAGGGTTAGGGTTAGGGTTAGGGTTGTGGTTAGGGTTAGTGTTAGGGTTAGGGTTGGATTAAGGGTTAGGGTATGGGTTAGGGTTAGGGTTAGGGTTGGATGTAGGGTTAGGGTCTGGGTTAGGGTTAGGGTTAGAGTTAGGGTTGAGTTAGGGTTAGGGTTAGGGTTAGGGTTAGGGTTAAGCTTGGGGTTAGGGTTAGGGTTAGGGTTGTGGTTAGGGTTAGGGTTAGGGTTAGGGATAGGGTTAGGGTCAGGGTCAGGGTCAGGGTTAGGGTTAGGGTTAGGGTCGGGGTTCGGGTTCGGGTTGGGGTAGAGGTTAGTGTTAGGGTTAGGGTT
>NC_139475.1:8677500-8680000 GCF_057233095.1 Heloderma suspectum
TTAGGGTTAGGGTTAGGGTTAAGCTGAGGGTTAGGGTTAGGGTTAGGGTTGTGGTTAGGGTCAGGTTCAGGGTTAGGGTTAGGGTTAGGGTTAGGGTTGGGGTAGGGGTTAGGGTTAGGGTTGGGGTTAGGGTTAGGGTTAGGGTTAGGTTTGGGGTCAGGGTTAAGGTTAGGGTTAGGGTTAGGTTTAGGGTTGGTGTTAGGGTTAGGGTTAGGGTTGGGGTTAGGGTTAGGGTTAGGGTTGGGGTTAGGGTTAGTGTTAGGGTTAATCTTAGGGTTAGGGTTAGGCTTAGGTTTGTGGTTAGGGTCAGGCTTAGGGTTAGGGTTAGGGTTGGGGTAGGTGTTAGGGTTAGGGTTGGGGTTAGGGTTAGGGTTAGGGTTAGGTTTGGGGTCAGGGTTAGGGTTAGGGTTAGGGTTAGGGCTAGGGTTAGGGTTAAGCTTGTGGTTAGGGTTAGGGTTAGGGTTAGGGTTGTGGTTAGGGTTAGTGTTAGGGTTAGGGTTGGATTAAGGGTTAGGGTATGGGTTAGGGTTAGGGTTGGATTTAGGGTTAGGGTCTGGGTTAGGGTTAGGGTTAGAGTTAGGGTTGAGTTAGGGTTAGGGTTAGGGTTAGGGTTAGGGTTAGGGTTAGGGTTAGGGTTGAGTTATGGTTAGGGGTAGGGTTAGGGTTTGGGTTAGGGTTAGGGTTAGGGTTGTGGTTAGGGTTAAGTTTAGGGGCAGGGTTATGGCTTGGGGTTAGGGTTAGGGTTAGGGTTGTGGTTAGGGTTAGGGTTAGGGTTAGGGATAGGGTTAGGGAGAGGGTCAGGGTCAGGGTTAGGGTTAGGGTTAGGGTCGGGGTTAGGGTTCGGGTTGGGGTAGAGGTTAGTGTTAGGGTTAGGGTTAGGGTTAGGTTTGGGGTTAGGGTTAGGGTTAGGGTTAGGGTTAGGGTTAGGGTTGGATTTAGAGTTAGGGTCTGTGTTAGGGTAAGGGTTAGGGTTGAGTTAGGGTTAGGGTTAGGGTTAGGGTTATGGTTGGGGTCAGGGTTAGGGTAAGGGTTAGTGTTACAGTTAGGGTTAGGGTTAGGGTTAGGGTTAGGGTTAGGGTTAGGGGTTAGGTTTAGGGTTAGGGTTAGGGTTAGGGTTAGGGTTAGGGTTAGGCTTAGGCTTAGTGTTAGGGTAGTGTTTAGGGTTAGGGTTAGGGTAGGGGTTAGGGTTAGGGTTAGGGTTTGGGCTGGGGTTCGGGTTAGTGTTAGTGTTAGGGTTAGGGTTAGGTTTGGGGTTAGGGTTAGTGTTAGGGTTACGGTTGGATTTAGGGTTAGGGTCTGGGTTAGGGTAGGGTTAGGGTTGGGGTTAGGGTTAGGGTTAGGGTTGAGTTAGGGTTAGGGTTAGGTTTAGGGGTCGGGTCAGGGTCAAGGTTAGTGTTCGAGTTAGGTTTAGGGTCAGGGTCAAGGTTAGCGTTCGGGTTAGGTTTAGGGTCGGGTTTAGGGTTGGGGTTACGGTTCGGGTTGGTTAGGGTTGGTGTTAGTGTTAGGGTTAGGGTTGGGTTAAGTTTAAGGTTAGGGTTAGGGTAGGGTTAGGGTTGGGGTTAGGGTTAGGGTTAGGGTTAGGGTTAGGTTTGGGGTTATGGTTAGTGTTAGGGTTAGGGTTGGATTTAGGGTTAGGGTCAGGTTTAGGGTTAGGGTTAAGCTGAGGGTTAGGGTTAGGGTTAGGGTTGTGGTTAGGGTCAGGGTCAGGGTTAGGGTTAGGGTTAGGGTTAGGGTTAGGGTTAGGGTTGGGGTAGGGGTTAGGGTTAGGGTTGGGGTTAGGGTTAGGGTTAGGGTTAGGTTTGGGGTCAGGTTTAAGGTTAGGGTTAGGGTTAGGTTTAGGGTTGGTGTTAGGGTTAGGGTTAGGGTTGGGGTTAGGGTTAGCGTTAGGGTTAATCTTAGGGTTAGGGTTAGGCTTAGGTTTGTGGTTAGGGTCAGGGTTAGGGTTAGGGTTAGGGTTGGGGTAGGTGTTAGGGTTAGGGTTGGGGTTAGGGGTAGGGTTAGGGTTAGGTTTGGGGTCAGGGTTAGGGTTAGGGTTAGGGTTAGGGCTAGGGTTAGGGTTAAGCTTGGGGATAGGGTTAGGGTTAGGGTTAGGGTTGTGGTTAGGGTTAGTGTTAGGGTTAGGGTTGGATTAAGGGTTAGGGTATGGGTTAGGGTTAGGGTTAGGGTTGGATTTAGGGTTAGGGTCTGGGTTAGGGTTAGGGTTAGAGTTAGGGTTGAGTTAGGGTTAGGGTTAGGGTTAGGGTTAGGGTTAAGCTTGGGGTTAGGGTTAGGGTTAGGGTTGTGGTTAGGGTTAGGGTTAGGGTTAGGGTTAGGGATAGGGTTAGGGTCAGGGTCAGGGTCAGGGTTAGGGTTAGGGTTAGGGTCGGGGTTCGGGTTCGGGTTGGGGTAGAGGTTAGTGTTAGGGTTAGGGTTAGGGTTAGGTTTGGGGTTAGGGTTAGGGTTAGGGTTAGGGTTAGGGTTAGGGTTGGATTTAGAGTTAGGGTCTGGGTTAGGGTAAGGG
>NC_139475.1:8697500-8700000 GCF_057233095.1 Heloderma suspectum
AGGGTTAGGGTTAGGGTTGAGTTATGGTTAGGGGTAGGGTTAGGGTTTGGGTTAGGGTTAGGGTTAGGGTTGTGGTTAGGGTTAAGTTTAGGGGCAGGGTTATGGTTAGGGTAGTGTTAGGGTTGGGGTAGGGGTTAGGTTTAGGGTTAGGGTTAGGGTTGGAGTTAGGGTTAGGGTTAGGGTTACGGTTGGGGTCAGGGTTAGGGTAAGGGTTAGTGTTACAGTTAGGGTTAGGGTTAGGGTTAGGGTTAGGGGTTAGGGTTAGGGTTAGGGTTAGGGTTAGGCTTAGGCTTAGGTTTAGGCTTAGTGTTAGGGTAGTGTTTAGGGTTAGGGTTAGGGTTAGGGTAGGGGTTAGGGTTAGGGTTAGGGTTTGGGCTGGGGTTCGGGTTAGTGTTAGTGTTAGGGTTAGGGTTAGGGTTAGGGTTGGGGTTAGGGTTAGCGTTAGGGTTAGGTTTGGGGTTAGGGTTAGTGTTAGGGTTACGGTTGGATTTAGGGTTAGGGTCTGGGTTAGGGTAGGGTTAGGGTTGGGGTTAGGGTTAGGGTTAGGGTTGAGTTAGGGTTAGGGTTAGGTTTAGGGTTCGGGTCAGGGTCAAGGTTAGTGTTCGAGTTAGGTTTAGGGTCAGGGTCAGGGTTAGCGTTCGGGTTAGGTTTAGGGTCGGGTTTAGGGTTGGGGTTACGGTTCGGGTTGGTTAGGGTTGGTGTTAGTGTTAGGGTTAGGGTTGGGTTAAGTTTAAGGTTAGGGTTAGGGTAGGGTTAGGGTTGGGGTTAGGGTTAGGGTTAGGGTTAGGTTTGGGGTTATGGTTAGTGTTATGGTTAGGGTTGGATTTAGGGTTAGGGTCAGTTTAGGGTTAGGGTTAGGGTTAGGGTTAGGGTTAAGCTGAGGGTTAGGGTTAGGGTTAGGGTTAGGGTTGTGGTTAGGTTTAGGGTTAGGGTTAGGGTTAGGGTTAGGGTTGTGGTTAGGGTTAAGTTTAGGGGCAGGGTTAGGGTTAGGTTAGTGTTACGGTTTGGGTAGGGCTCAGGTTTAGGGTTAGGGTTAGGGTTGGGGATAGGGTTAGGGTTAGGGGTAGGGTCAGGGTTAGGGTTAGGGTTGGGGTCAGGGTTAGCGTAAGGGTTAGTGTTAGGTTTAGGGTTGGGGTTAGGGCTAGGGTTAGGGTTAGGGTTGGGGTTAGGATTAGGTTTAGTGTTGGGTTTGGGGTTAGGGTTAGGGTTAGGGTTAGGGTTAGGGTTGTGGTCAGGGTCAGGGTTAGAGTTCGGGTTAGGTTTAGGGTCGGGGTTAGGGTTGGGGTTAGGGTTAGGGTTGGGGTTAGGGTTGGGGTTAGGGTTAGGGTTGGGGTTAGTGTCGGGGTTAGGGTTCGGGTTGGGGTCAGGGTTAGGGTAAGGGCTAGTGTTAGGTTTAGGGTTGGGGTTAGGGCTAGGGTTAGGGTTAGGGTTGGGGTTAGGATTAGGTTTAGTGTTGGGTTTGGGGTTAGGGTTAGGGTTAGGGTTATGGTTAGGGTTAGGGTTGTGGTCAGGGTCAGGGTTAGGGTTCGGGTTAGGTTTAGTGTCGGGCTTAGGGTTGGGGTTAGGGTTAGGGTTAGGGTTAGGGTTAGGTTTGGGGTTAGGGTTAGGGTTAGGGTTAGGTTTGGGGTTAGGGTTAATGTTAGGGTTAGGGTTGGATTTAGTTTTAGGGTCTGGGTTAGGGTTAGGGTTGGGGTTAGGGTTAGGGTTAGGGTTGAGTTATGGTTAGGGGTAGGGTTAGGGTTTGGGTTAGGGTTAGGGTTAGGGTTGTGTTAGGGTTGGGGTAGGGGTTAGGGTTAGGGTTACGGTTGGGGTCAGGTTTAGGGTAAGGGTTAGTGTTAGGTTTAGGGTTGGGGTTAGGGATAGGGTTAGGGTTTGTGGTTAGGATTAGGTTTAGTGTTGGGGTTGGGGTTAGGGTTAGGGTTATGGTTAGGGTTAGGGTTGGGGTCAGTGTTAGGGTTAGGGTTAGGGTTAGGGTTAGTGTTAGGTTTATGGTTGGGGTTAGGGTTTGTATTAGGTTTAAGGTTGGGGTCAGGGTTAGGGTTAGGGTTAGGGTTAGGTTTAGGGTTGGTGTTAGGGTTAGGGTTAGGGTTGGGGTTAGGGTTAGCGTTAGGGTTAGGGTTAGAGTTAGGGTTGTGGTTAGGGTTAAGTTTAGGGGCAGGGTTAGGGTTAGGTTAGTGTTACGGTTTGGGTAGGGCTCAGGTTTAGGGTTAGGGTTAGGGTTGGGGATAGGGTTAGGGTTAGGGGTAGGGTTAGGGTTAGGGTTAGGGTTGGGGTCAGGGTTAGGGTAAGGGTTAGTGTTAGGTTTAGGGTTGGGGTTATGGCTAGGGTTAGGGTTAGGGTTGGGGTTAGGATTAGGTTTAGTGTTGGGTTTGGGGTTAGGGTTAGGGTTAGGGTTAGGGTTAGGGTTGTGGTCAGGGTCAGGGTTAGAGTTCGGTTTAGGTTTAGGGTCGGGGTTAGGGTTGGGGTTAGGGTTAGGGTTAGGGTTAGGGTTGGGGTTAGG
>NC_139475.1:8725000-8727500 GCF_057233095.1 Heloderma suspectum
GGGGTTGGGGTTAGGGTAAGGGTTAGGGTTATGGTTAGGGTTAGGGTTGGAGTCAGGGTTAGGGTTAGGGTTAGGGTTAGTGTTAGGTTTAGGGTTGGGGTTAGGGTTAGGGTTAGGATTAGGTTTAAGTTTTGGGTTGAGGTTAGGGTTAGGGTTAGGGTTAGGGTTAGTGTTGGGGTTATGGTTAGGTTTAAGGTTAGGGTTAGGGTTAGGGTTAGGGTTGGGTTAGGGTTGGGTTAGGGTCAGGGTTAGGGTTAGTGTTGGGGTTCGGGTTAGGTTTAGTGTTGGGGTTGGGGTTAGGGTTAGGGTTAGGGTTAGGGTTAGGGTTGGGGTTAGGGTTAGGGTTAGGGTTAGGGTTAGGGTTGGGTTAGGGTTAGGGTTAGGGTTAGGGTTAGGGTTGGGGTTAGGGTTAGGGTTGGGGTTAGTGTTGGGGTTAGGGTTAGGGTTAGGCTGAGTGTTAGGGTAGTGTTTAGGGTTAGGGTTAGGGTTAGGGTTAGGGTTAGGGTAGGGGTTAGGGTTAGGGTTAGGGTTAGGGTTAGGGTTAGGGTTGGGGTTAGGTTTAGGGTTAGGGTTAGGTTTGGGGTTAGGGTTAGTGTTAGGTTTAGGCTTGGATTTAGGGTTAGTGTCTGGGTTAGGGTTAGGGTTAGGGTTAGGGGTGGGGTTAGGGTTAGGGTTGAGTTAGGGTTAGGGTTAGGGTTAGGGTTAGGGTTAGGGTTAGGGTCAGGGTCAGGGTCAGGGTTAGGGTTCGGGTTAGGTTTAGGGTCGGGGTTAGGGTTGGGGTTAGGGTTAGGGTTAGTGTTAGTGATAGGGTTAGGGTTGTGGTTAGGGTTAGGGTTAGGGTTACGGTTAGGGTCAGCGTCAGGGTCAGGGTCAGGGTTAGGATTAGGGTTAGGGTTAGGGTTAGGGTTAGGGTTAGGGTTAGTGTTAGGGTTAGGGTTGGGTTAAGTTTAGTGTTAGGGTTGGGGTTAGGGTTGGTGTTAGGGTTAGGGTTAGGGTTAGGGTAGTGGTTAGGTTTAGGGTTAGGGTTAGGGTTAGGGTTCGGGTAGGGGTGAGGGTTAGGGTTAGGGTTAGGGTTAGAGTTAGGGTTGTGGTTAGGGTTAAGTTTAGGGGCAGGGTTAGGTTTAGGTTAGTGTTACGGTTTGGGTAGGGGTCAGGTTTAGGGTTAGGGTTAGGGTTGGGGATAGGGTTAGGGTTAGGGTTAGGGTTAGGGTTGGGGTCAGGGTTAGGGTAAGGGTTAGTGTTAGGTTTAGGGTTGGGGTTAGGGCTAGGGTTAGGGTTAGGGTTGGGGTTAGGATTAGGTTTAGTGTTGGGTTTGGGGTTAGGGTTAGGGTTATGGTTAGGGTTAGGGTTGTGGTCAGGGTCAGGGTTAGGGTTAGGGTTAGGTTTAGGGTCGGGGTTAGGGTTGGGGTTAGGGTTAGGGTTGGGGTTAGGGTTGGGGTTAGGGTTAGGGTTGGGGTTAGGGTTAGGGTTGGGGTTAGGGTCGGGGTTAGGGTTCGGGTTGGGGTCAGGGTTAGGGTAAGGGTTAGCGTTAGGTTTAGGGTTGGGGTTAGGGCTAGGGTTAGGGTTAGGGTTGGGGTTAGGATTAGGTTTAGTGTTGGGTTTGGGGTTAGGGTTAGGGTTATGGTTAGGGTTAGGGTTGTGGTCAGGGTCAGGGTTAGGGTTCGGGTTAGGGTTAGGGTCGGGGTTAGGGTTGGGGTTAGGTTTAGGGTTAGGGTTGGGGTTAGGGTTGGGGTTAGGGTTAGGGTTGGGGTTAGGGTCGGGGTTAGGGTTGGGGTTGGGGTAGTGGTTAGGGTTAGTGTTAGGGTTAGGGTTGGGTTAAGTTTAGTGTTAGGGTTGGGGTTAGGGTTGGTGTTAGGGTTAGGGTTAGGGTTAGGTAGGGGTTAGGGTTAGGGTTAGGGTTAGGGTTAGGGTTAGAGTTAGGGTTGTGGTTAGGGTTAAGTTTAGGGGCAGGGTTAGGGTTAGGTTAGGGTTAGGGTTAGGGTTGTGGTCAGGGTCAGGGTTAGGGTTCGGGTTAGGTTTAGGGTCGGGGTTAGGGTTGGGGTTAGGGTTCGGGTTGGGGTTAGGGTTAGGGTTAGGGTTAGTGTTAGTGTTAGTGTTAGGTTTAGGGTTGTCGTTAGGGTTAGTGTTAGGGTTAGGGTTGGATTTAGGGTTAGGGTCTCGGTTAGGGATAGGGTTGGGGTTAGGGTTAGGTTTAGGGTTAGGGTTAGGTTTGGGGTTAGGGTTAGTGTTAGGGTTAGGGTTGGATTTAGGGTTAGGGTCAGGTTTAGGGTTAGGGTTAGGGTTGGGGTTAGGGTTAGGGTTAGGGTTAAGCTTAGGGTTAGGGTTAGGGTTAGGGTTTTGGTTAGGGTCAGGATCAGGGTTAGGGTTAGGGTTAGGGTTAGGGTTAGGGTTGGGGTAGGGGTTAGGGTTAGGATTGGGGTTAGGGATAGCGTTAGGGTTAGGGTTAGGGTTAGGTTTAGGGTTGGTGTTAGGGTTAGGGTTAGGGTTAGGGTTAGGGTTA
>NC_139475.1:8740000-8745000 GCF_057233095.1 Heloderma suspectum
GGTTAGGGTTGTGGTTAGGGTTAGTGTTAGGGTTAGGGTTGGATTAAGGGTTAGGGTATGGGTTAGGGTTAGGGTTAGGGTTGGATTTAGGGTTAGGGTCTGGGTTAGGGTTAGGGTTAGAGTTAGGGTTGAGTTAGGGTTAGGGTTAGGGTTAGGGTTAGGGTTAAGCTTGGGGTTAGGGTTAGGGTTAGGGTTGTGGTTAGGGTTAGGGTTAGGGATAGGGTTAGGGTCAGGGTCAGGGTCAGGGTTAGGGTTAGGTTTAGGGTCGGGGTTAGGGTTCGGGTTGGGGTAGAGGTTAGTGTTAGGGTTAGGGTTAGGGTTAGGTTTGGGGTTAGGGTTAGGGTTAGGGTTAGGGTTAGGGTTGGATTTAGAGTTAGGGTCTGGGTTAGGGTAAGGGTTAGGGTTGAGTTAGGGTTAGGGTTAGGGTTAGGGTTAAGCTTGGGGTTAGGGTTAGGGTTAGGGTTAGGGTTGCGGTTAGGGTTAGGGTTAGGGATAGGGTTAGGGTCAGGGTCAGGGTTAGGGTTAGGGTTAGGGTCGGGGTTAGGGTTCGGGTTGGGGTAGAGGTTAGGGTTAGTGTTAGGGTTAGTGTTGGGTTAAGTTTAGGGTTAGGGTTAGGGTTAGGGTTGGTGTTAGGGTTGGGTTTAGTGTTGACGTTAGGGTTAGGGTTAGGGTTAGGGTAGTGGTTAGGGTTAGGGTTAGGGTTAGGGTTAGGTTTGGGGTTAGGGTTAGGGTTAGGGTTAGGTTTGGGGTTAGGGTTAATGTTAGGGGTAGGGTTCGATTTAGGTTTAGGGTCTGGGTTAAGGTTGGGGTTGGGGTTAGGGTTAGGGTTAGGGTTGAGTTATGGTTAGGGGTAGGGTTAGGGTTTGGGTTAGGGTTAGGGTTAGGGTTGTGGTTAGGGTTAAGTTTAGGGGAAGGGTTATGGTTAGGGTCGTGTTAGGGTTGGGGTAGGGTTTAGGTTTAGGGTTAGGGTTGGGGTTAGGGTTAGCGTTAGGGTTAGGTTTGGGGTTAGGGTTAGTGTTAGGGTTACGGTTGGATTTAGGGTTAGGGTCTGGGTTAGGGTAGGGTTAGGGTTGGGGTTAGGGTTAGGGTTAGGGTTGAGTTAGGGTTAGGGTTAGGTTTAGGGTTCGGGTCAGGGTCAAGGTTAGTGTTCGAGTTAGGTTTAGGGTCAGGGTCAGGGTTAGCGTTCGGGTTAGCTTTAGGGTCGGGTTTAGGGTTGGGGTTACGGTTCGGGTTGGTTAGGGTTGGTGTTAGTGTTAGGGTTATTTTGGGTTAGGTTTAGGGTTAGGGTTAGGGTAGGGTTAGGGTTGGGGTTAGGGTTAGGGTTAGGGTTAGGGTTAGGGTTAGGGTTACGGTTGGGGTCAGGGTTAGGGTAAGGGTTAGTGTTACAGTTAGGGTTAGGGTTAGGGTTAGGGTTAGGGTTAGGGGTTAGGTTTAGGGTTAGGGTTAGGGTTAGGGTTAGGGTTAGGGTTAGGGTTAGGGTTAGGTTTGGGGTCAGGTTTAGGGTAAGGGTTAGTGTTAGGTTTAGGGTTGGGGTAACGGTTAGGGTTAGTGTTAGGGTTAGGGTTTGTGGTTAGGATTAGGTTTAGTGTTGGGGTTGGGGTTAGGGTAAGGGTTAGGGTTATGGTTAGGGTTAGGGTTGGGGTCAGGGTTAGGGTTAGGGTTAGGGTTAGTGTTAGGTTTAGGGTTGGGGTTAGGGTTAGTGTTAGGATTAGGTTTAAGTTTGGGGTTGAGGTTAGGGTTAGGGTTAGGGTTAGGGTTAGGGTTGGGGTTATCTTTAGGTTTAAGGTTAGGGTTAGGGTTAGGGTTAGGGTTAGGGTTGGGTTAGGGTTGGGTTAGGGTTAGGGTTAGGGTTAGGGTTAGGGTTAGGGTTAGGGTTGGGGTTAGGGTTAGGGTTGGGGTTAGTGTTGGGGTTAGGGTTAGGTTTAGGCTGAGTGTTAGGGTAGTGTTTAGGGTTAGGGTTAGGGTTAGGGTTAGGGTAGGGGTTAGGGTTAGGGTTAGGGTTAGGGTTAGGGTTAGGGTTGGGGTTAGGTTTAGGGTTAGGGTTAGGTTTGGGGTTAGGGTTAGTGTTAGGTTTAGGCTTGGATTTAGGGTTAGTGTCTGGGTTAGGGTTAGGGTTAGGGTTAGGGGTGGGGTTAGGGTTAGGGTTGAGTTAGGGTTAGGGTTAGGGTTAGGGTTAGGGTTAGGGTTAGGGTCAGGGTCAGGGTCAGGGTTAGGGTTCGGGTTAGGTTTAGGGTCGGGGTTAGGGTTGGGGTTAGGGTTAGGGTTAGTGTTAGTGATAGGGTTAGGGTTGTGGTTAGGGTTAGGGTTAGGGTTACGGTTAGGGTCAGCGTCAGGGTCAGGGTCAGGGTTAGGATTAGGGTTAGGGTTAGGGTTAGGGTTAGGGTTAGTGTTAGGGTTAGGGTTGGGTTAAGTTTAGTGTTAGGGTTGGGGTTAGGGTTGGTGTTAGGGTTAGGGTTAGGGTTAGGGTAGTGGTTAGGTTTAGGGTTAGGGTTAGGGTTAGGGTTCGGGTAGGGGTGAGGGTTAGGGTTAGGGTTAGGGTTAGAGTTAGGGTTGTGGTTAGGGTTAAGTTTAGGGGCAGGGTTAGGTTTAGGTTAGTGTTACGGTTTGGGTAGGGGTCAGGTTTAGGGTTAGGGTTAGGGTTGGGGATAGAGTTAGGGTTAGGATTAGGGTTAGGGTTGGGGTCAGGGTTAGGGTAAGGGTTAGTGTTAGGTTTAGGGTTGGGGTTAGGGCTAGGGTTAGGGTTAGGGTTGGGGTTAGGATTAGGTTTAGTGTTGGGTTTGGGGTTAGGGTTAGGGTTATGGTTAGTGTTAGGGTTGTGGTCAGGGTCAGGGTTAGGGTTAGGGTTAGGTTTAGGGTCGGGGTTAGGGTTGGGGTTAGGGTTAGGGTTGGGGTTAGGGTTGGGGTTAGGGTTAGGGTTGGGGTTAGGGTTAGGGTTGGGGTTAGGGTCGGGGTTAGGGTTCGGGTTGGGGTCAGGGTTAGGGTAAGGGTTAGCGTTAGGTTTAGGGTTGGGGTTAGGGCTAGGGTTAGGGTTAGGGTTGGGGTTAGGATTAGGTTTAGTGTTGGGTTTGGGGTTAGGGTTAGGGTTATGGTTAGGGTTAGGGTTGTGGTCAGGGTCAGGGTTAGGGTTCGGGTTAGGGTTAGGGTCGGGGTTAGGGTTGGGGTTAGGTTTAGGGTTAGGGTTGGGGTTAGGGTTGGGGTTAGGGTTAGGGTTGGGGTTAGGGTCGGGGTTAGGGTTGGGGTTGGGGTAGTGGTTAGGGTTAGTGTTAGGGTTAGGGTTGGGTTAAGTTTAGTGTTAGGGTTGGGGTTAGGGTTGGTGTTAGGGTTAGGGTTAGGGTTAGGTAGGGGTTAGGGTTAGGTTAGGGTTAGGGTTAGGGTTGTGGTCAGGGTCAGGGTTAGGGTTCGGGTTAGGTTTAGGGTCGGGGTTAGGGTTGGGGTTAGGGTTCGGGTTGGGGTTAGGGTTAGGGTTAGGGTTGAGTTAGGGTTAGGGTTAGGGTTAGGGTTAGGGTTGGGGTTACGGTTCGGTTTGGGGTTCCGGTTCAGGTTGGTTATGGTTGGTGTTAGTGTTAGGGTTAGGGTTGGGTTAAGTTTAGGGTTAGGGTTAGGGTAGGGTTAGGGTTGGGGTTAGGGTTAGGGTTAGGGTTAGGGTTAGGTTTGGGGTCAGGGTTAGGGTAAGGGTTAGTGTTAGGTTTAGGGTTGGGGTAACGGTTAGGGTTAGTGTTAGGGTTAGGGTTTGTGGTTAGGATTAGGTTTAGTGTTGGGGTTGGGGTTAGGGTAAGGGTTAGGGTTATGGTTAGGGTTAGGGTTGGGGTCAGGGTTAGGGTTAGGGTTAGGGTTAGTGTTAGGTTTAGGGTTGGGGTTAGGGTTAGGGTTAGGATTAGGTTTAAGTTTTGGGTTGAGGTTAGGGTTAGGGTTAGGGTTAGGGTTAGTGTTGGGGTTATGGTTAGGTTTAAGGTTAGGGTTAGGGTTAGGGTTAGGGTTGGGTTAGGGTTGGGTTAGGGTCAGGGTTAGGGTTAGTGTTGGGGTTCGGGTTAGGTTTAGTGTTGGGGTTGGGGTTAGGGTTAGGGTTAGGGTTAGGGTTAGGGTTGGGGTTAGGGTTAGGGTTAGGGTTAGGGTTAGGGTTGGGTTAGGGTTAGGGTTAGGGTTAGGGTTAGGGTTGGGGTTAGGGTTAGAGTTGGGGTTAGTGTTGGGGTTAGGGTTAGGTTTAGGCTGAGTGTTAGGGTAGTGTTTAGGGTTAGGGTTAGGGTTAGGGTTAGGGTAGGGGTTAGGGTTAGGGTTAGGGTTAGGGTTAGGGTTAGGGTTAGGGTTAGGGTTGGGGTTAGGTTTAGGGTTAGGGTTAGGTTTGGGGTTAGGGTTAGTGTTAGGTTTAGGCTTGGATTTAGGGTTAGTGTCTGGGTTAGGGTTAGGGTTAGGGTTAGGGGTGGGGTTAGGGTTAGGGTTGAGTTAGGGTTAGGGTTAGGGTTAGGGTTAGGGTTAGGGTTAGGGTTAGGGTCAGGGTCAGGGTCAGGGTTAGGGTTCGGGTTAGGTTTAGGGTCGGGGTTAGGGTTGGGGTTAGGGTTAGGGTTAGTGTTAGTGATAGGGTTAGGGTTGTGGTTAGGGTTAGGGTTAGGGTTACGGTTAGGGTCAGCGTCAGGGTCAGGGTCAGGGTTAGGATTAGGGTTAGGGTTAGGGTTAGGGTTAGGGTTAGTGTTAGGGTTAGGGTTGGGTTAAGTTTAGTGTTAGGGTTGGGGTTAGGGTTGGTGTTAGGGTTAGGGTTAGGGTTAGGGTAGTGGTTAGGTTTAGGGTTAGGGTTAGGGTTAGGGTTCGGGTAGGGGTGAGGGTTAGGTTTAGGGTTAGGGTTAGAGTTAGGGTTGTGGTTAGGGTTAAGTTTAGGGGCAGGGTTAGGTTTAGGTTAGTGTTACGGTTTGGGTAGGGGTCAGGTTTAGGGTTAGGGTTAGGGTTGGGGATAGGGTTAGGGTTAGGGTTAGGGTTAGGGTTGGGGTCAGGGTTAGGGTAAGGGTTAG
>NC_139475.1:8750000-8752500 GCF_057233095.1 Heloderma suspectum
GGGTTGGGGTAGGGGTTAGGGTTAGGGTTGCGGTTAGGGGTAGGGTTAGGGTTAGGTTTGGGGTCAGGGTTAGGGTTAGGGTTAGGGTTAGGGCTAGGGTTAGGGTTAAGCTTGGGGATAGGGTTAGGGTTAGGGTTAGGGTTGTGGTTAGGGTTAGTGTTAGGGTTAGGGTTGGATTAAGGGTTAGGGTATGGGTTAGGGTTAGGGTTAGGGTTGGATTTAGGGTTAGGGTCTGGGTTAGGGTTAGGGTTAGAGTTAGGGTTGAGTTAGGGTTAGGGTTAGGGTTAGGGTTAGGGTTAAGCTTGGGGTTAGGGTTAGGGTTAGGGTTGTGGTTAGGGTTAGGGTTAGGGTTAGGGATAGGGTTAGGGTCAGGGTCAGGGTCAGGGTCAGGGTTAGGGTTAGGATTAGGGTCGGGGTTCGGGTTCGGGTTGGGGTAGAGGTTAGTGTTAGGGTTAGGGTTAGGGTTAGGTTTGGGGTTAGGGTTAGGGTTAGGGTTAGGGTTAGGGTTAGGGTTGGATTTAGAGTTAGGGTCTGGGTTAGGGTAAGGGTTAGGGTTGAGTTAGGGTTAGGGTTAGGGTTAGGGTTAAGCTTGGGGTTAGGGTTAGGGTTAGGGTTAGGGTTGTGGTTAGGGTTAGGGTTAGGGATAGGGTTAGGTTCAGGGTCAGGGTTAGGGTTAGGGTTAGGGTCGGGGTTAGGGTTCGGGTTGGGGTAGAGGTTAGGGTTAGTGTTAGGGTTAGTGTTGGGTTAAGTTTAGGGTTAGGGTTAGGGTTAGGGTTGGTGTTAGGGTTGGGTTTAGTGTTGACGTTAGGGTTAGGGTTAGGGTTAGGGTAGTGGTTAGGGTTAGGGTTAGGGTTAGGGTTAGGGTTAGGGTTAGGGTTAGGGTTAGGTTTGGGGTTAGGGTTAGGGTTAGGGTTAGGGTTGGGGTTAGGTTTGGGGTTAGGGTTAGGGTTAGGGTTAGGTTTGGGGTTAGGGTTAGGGTTAGGGTTAGGTTTGGGGTTAGGGTTAATGTTAGGGGTAGGGTTGGATTTAGGTTTAGGGTCTGGGTTAAGGTTGGGGTTGGGGTTAGGGTTAGGGTTAGGGTTGAGTTATGGTTAGGGGTAGGGTTAGGGTTTGGGTTAGGGTTAGGGTTAGGGTTGTGGTTAGGGTTAAGTTTAGGGGCAGGGTTATGGTTAGGGTCGTGTTAGGGTTGGGGTAGGGTTTAGGTTTAGGGTTAGGGTTAGGGTTGGAGTTAGGGTTAGGGTTAGGTTTACGGTTGGGGTCAGGGTTAGGGTAAGGGCTAGTGTTACGGATAGGGTTAGGGTTAGGGTTAGGGTTAGGGGTTAGGTTTAGGGTTAGGGTTAGGGTTAGGGTTCGGGTTAGGCTTAGGCTTAGTGTTAGGGTAGTGTTTAGGGTTAGGGTTAGGGTTAGGGTAGGGGTTAGGGTTAGGGTTAGGGTTTGGGCTGGGGTTCGGGTTAGTGTTAGTGTTAGGGTTAGGGTTAGGGTTGGGGTTAGGGTTAGCGTTAGGGTTAGGTTTGGGGTTAGGGTTAGTGTTAGGGTTACGGTTGGATTTAGGGTTAGGGTCTGGGTTAGGGTAGGGTTAGGGTTGGGGTTAGGGTTAGGCTTAGGGTTGAGTTAGGGTTAGGGTTAGGTTTAGGGTTCGGGTCAGGGTCAAGGTTAGTGTTCGAGTTAGGTTTAGGGTCAGGGTCAGGGTTAGCGTTCGGGTTAGCTTTAGGGTCGGGTTTAGGGTTGGGGTTACGGTTAGGGTTAGGGTTAGGGTTAGGTTTGGGGTTAGGGTTAGTGTTAGGGTTAGGGTTGGATTTAGGGTTAGGGTCAGGTTTAGTGTTAGGGTTAGGGTTAGGGTTAAGCTTAGGGTTAGGGTTAGGGTTAGGGTTGTGGTTAGGGTCAGGGTCAGTGTTAGGGTTAGGGTTAGGGTTAGGGTTAGGGTTGGGGTAGGGGTTAGGGTTCGGGTTGGGGTTAGGGTTAGGGTTAGGGTTAGGTTTGGGGTCAGGGTTAGGGTTAGGGTTAGGGTTAGGTTTAGGGTTGGTGTTAGGGTTAGGGTTAGGGTTGGGGTTAGGGTTAGCGTTAGGGTTAATCTTCGGGTTAGGGTTAGGCTTAGGTTTGTGGTTAGGGTCAGGGTCAGGGTTAGGATTAGGTTTAGGGTTAGGTTTAGGGTTAGGGTTAGGGTTGGGGTAGGTGTTAGGTTTAGGGTTGGGGTTAGGGCTAGGGTTAGGGTTAGGGTTGGGGTTAGGATTAGGTTTAGTGTTGGGTTTGGGGTTAGGGTTAGGGTTATGGTTAGGGTTAGGGTTGTGGTCAGGGTCAGGGTTAGGGTTCGGGTTAGGGTTAGGGTCGGGGTTAGGGTTGGGGTTAGGTTTAGGGTTAGGGTTGGGGTTAGGGTTGGGGTTAGGGTTAGGGTTGGGGTTAGGGTCGGGGTTAGGGTTGGGGTTGGGGTAGTGGTTAGGGTTAGTGTTAGGGTTAGGGTTGGGTTAAGTTTAGTGTTAGGGTTGGGGTTAGGGTTGGTGTT
>NC_139475.1:8757500-8760000 GCF_057233095.1 Heloderma suspectum
TTAGTGTTAGGTTTAGGCTTGGATTTAGGGTTAGTGTCTGGGTTAGGGTTAGGGTTAGGGTTAGGGGTGGGGTTAGGGTTAGGGTTGAGTTAGGGTTAGGGTTAGGGTTAGGGTTAGGGTTAGGGTTAGGGTCAGGGTCAGGGTCAGGGTTAGGGTTCGGGTTAGGTTTAGGGTCGGGGTTAGGGTTGGGGTTAGGGTTAGGGTTAGTGTTAGTGATAGGGTTAGGGTTGTGGTTAGGGTTAGGGTTAGGGTTACGGTTAGGGTCAGCGTCAGGGTCAGGGTCAGGGTTAGGATTAGGGTTAGGGTTAGGGTTAGGGTTAGGGTTAGTGTTAGGGTTAGGGTTGGGTTAAGTTTAGTGTTAGGGTTGGGGTTAGGGTTGGTGTTAGGGTTAGGGTTAGGGTTAGGGTAGTGGTTAGGTTTAGGGTTAGGGTTAGGGTTAGGGTTCGGGTAGGGGTGAGGGTTAGGGTTAGGGTTAGGGTTAGAGTTAGGGTTGTGGTTAGGGTTAAGTTTAGGGGCAGGGTTAGGTTTAGGTTAGTGTTACGGTTTGGGTAGGGGTCAGGTTTAGGGTTAGGGTTAGGGTTGGGGATAGAGTTAGGGTTAGGGTTAGGGTTAGGGTTGGGGTCAGGGTTAGGGTAAGGGTTAGTGTTAGGTTTAGGGTTGGGGTTAGGGCTAGGGTTAGGGTTAGGGTTGGGGTTAGGATTAGGTTTAGTGTTGGGTTTGGGGTTAGGGTTAGGGTTATGGTTAGTGTTAGGGTTGTGGTCAGGGTCAGGGTTAGGGTTAGGGTTAGGTTTAGGGTCGGGGTTAGGGTTGGGGTTAGGGTTAGGGTTGGGGTTAGGGTTGGGGTTAGGGTTAGGGTTGGGGTTAGGGTTAGGGTTGGGGTTAGGGTCGGGGTTAGGGTTCGGGTTGGGGTCAGGGTTAGGGTAAGGGTTAGCGTTAGGTTTAGGGTTGGGGTTAGGGCTAGGGTTAGGGTTAGGGTTGGGGTTAGGATTAGGTTTAGTGTTGGGTTTGGGGTTAGGGTTAGGGTTATGGTTAGGGTTAGGGTTGTGGTCAGGGTCAGGGTTAGGGTTCGGGTTAGGGTTAGGGTCGGGGTTAGGGTTGGGGTTAGGTTTAGGGTTAGGGTTGGGGTTAGGGTTGGGGTTAGGGTTAGGGTTGGGGTTAGGGTCGGGGTTAGGGTTGGGGTTGGGGTAGTGGTTAGGGTTAGTGTTAGGGTTAGGGTTGGGTTAAGTTTAGTGTTAGGGTTGGGGTTAGGGTTGGTGTTAGGGTTAGGGTTAGGGTTAGGTAGGGGTTAGGGTTAGGTTAGGGTTAGGGTTAGGGTTGTGGTCAGGGTCAGGGTTAGGGTTCGGGTTAGGTTTAGGGTCGGGGTTAGGGTTGGGGTTAGGGTTCGGGTTGGGGTTAGGGTTAGGGTTAGGGTTGAGTTAGGGTTAGGGTTAGGGTTAGGGTTAGGGTTGGGGTTACGGTTCGGTTTGGGGTTCCGGTTCAGGTTGGTTATGGTTGGTGTTAGTGTTAGGGTTAGGGTTGGGTTAAGTTTAGGGTTAGGGTTAGGGTAGGGTTAGGGTTGGGGTTAGGGTTAGGGTTAGGGTTAGGGTTAGGTTTGGGGTCAGGGTTAGGGTAAGGGTTAGTGTTAGGTTTAGGGTTGGGGTAACGGTTAGGGTTAGTGTTAGGGTTAGGGTTTGTGGTTAGGATTAGGTTTAGTGTTGGGGTTGGGGTTAGGGTAAGGGTTAGGGTTATGGTTAGGGTTAGGGTTGGGGTCAGGGTTAGGGTTAGGGTTAGGGTTAGTGTTAGGTTTAGGGTTGGGGTTAGGGTTAGGGTTAGGATTAGGTTTAAGTTTTGGGTTGAGGTTAGGGTTAGGGTTAGGGTTAGGGTTAGTGTTGGGGTTATGGTTAGGTTTAAGGTTAGGGTTAGGGTTAGGGTTAGGGTTGGGTTAGGGTTGGGTTAGGGTCAGGGTTAGGGTTAGTGTTGGGGTTCGGGTTAGGTTTAGTGTTGGGGTTGGGGTTAGGGTTAGGGTTAGGGTTAGGGTTAGGGTTGGGGTTAGGGTTAGGGTTAGGGTTAGGGTTAGGGTTGGGTTAGGGTTAGGGTTAGGGTTAGGGTTAGGGTTGGGGTTAGGGTTAGAGTTGGGGTTAGTGTTGGGGTTAGGGTTAGGTTTAGGCTGAGTGTTAGGGTAGTGTTTAGGGTTAGGGTTAGGGTTAGGGTTAGGGTAGGGGTTAGGGTTAGGGTTAGGGTTAGGGTTAGGGTTAGGGTTAGGGTTAGGGTTGGGGTTAGGTTTAGGGTTAGGGTTAGGTTTGGGGTTAGGGTTAGTGTTAGGTTTAGGCTTGGATTTAGGGTTAGTGTCTGGGTTAGGGTTAGGGTTAGGGTTAGGGGTGGGGTTAGGGTTAGGGTTGAGTTAGGGTTAGGGTTAGGGTTAGGGTTAGGGTTAGGGTTAGGGTTAGGGTCAGGGTCAGGGTCAGGGTTAGGGTTCGGGTTAGGTTTAGGGTCGGGGTTAGGGTTGGGGTTAGGGTTAGGG
>NC_139475.1:8772500-8777500 GCF_057233095.1 Heloderma suspectum
ATTAAGGGTTAGGGTATGGGTTAGGGTTAGGGTTAGGGTTGGATTTAGGGTTAGGGTCTGGGTTAGGGTTAGGGTTAGAGTTAGGGTTGAGTTAGGGTTAGGGTTAGGGTTAGGGTTAGGGTTAAGCTTGGGGTTAGGGTTAGGGTTAGGGTTGTGGTTAGGGTTAGGGATAGGGTTAGGGTCAGGGTCAGGGTCAGGGTTAGGGTTAGGTTTAGGGTCGGGGTTAGGGTTCGGGTTGGGGTAGAGGTTAGTGTTAGGGTTAGGGTTAGGGTTAGGTTTGGGGTTAGGGTTAGGGTTAGGGTTAGGGTTAGGGTTAGGGTTGGATTTAGAGTTAGGGTCTGGGTTAGGGTTAGGGTTAGGGTCGGGGTTAGGGTTCGGGTTGGGGTAGAGGTTAGGGTTAGTGTTAGGGTTAGTGTTGGGTTAAGTTTAGGGTTAGGGTTAGGGTTAGGGTTGGTGTTAGGGTTGGGTTTAGTGTTGACGTTAGGGTTAGGGTTAGGGTTAGGTTAGTGGTTAGGGTTAGGTTTAGGGTTAGGGTTAGGTTTGGGGTTAGGGTTAGGGTTAGGGTTAGGTTTGGGGTTAGGGTTAATGTTAGGGGTAGGGTTGGATTTAGGTTTAGGGTCTGGGTTAAGGTTGGGGTTGGGGTTAGGGTTAGGGTTAAGGTTGAGTTATGGTTAGGGGTAGGGTTAGGGTTTGGGTTAGGGTTAGGGTTAGGGTTGTGGTTAGGGTTAAGTTTAGGGGCAGGGTTATGGTTAGGGTCGTGTTAGGGTTGGGGTAGGGTTTAGGTTTAGGGTTAGGGTTGGGGTTAGGGTTAGCGTTAGGGTTAGGTTTGGGGTTAGGGTTAGTGTTAGGGTTACGGTTGGATTTAGGGTTAGGGTCTGGGTTAGGGTAGGGTTAGGGTTGGGGTTAGGGTTAGGGTTAGGGTTGAGTTAGGGTTAGGGTTAGGTTTAGGGTTCGGGTCAGGGTCAAGGTTAGTGTTCGAGTTAGGTTTAGGGTCAGGGTCAGTGTTAGCGTTCGGGTTAGCTTTAGGGTCGGGTTTAGGGTTGGGGTTACGGTTCGGGTTGGTTAGGGTTGGTGTTAGTTTTAGGGTTATTTTGGGTTAGGTTTAGGGTTAGGGTTAGGGTAGGGTTAGGGTTGGGGTTAGGGTTAGGGTTAGGGTTAGGGTTAGGGTTAGGGTTACGGTTGGGGTCAGGGTTAGGGTAAGGGTTAGTGTTACAGTTAGGGTTAGGGTTAGGGTTAGGGTTAGGGTTAGGGGTTAGGTTTAGGGTTAGGGTTAGGGTTAGGGTTAGGGTTAGGGTTAGGCTTAGGCTTAGTGTTAGGGTAGTGTTTAGGGTTAGGGTTAGGGTAGGGGTTAGGGTTAGGGTTAGGGTTTGGGCTGGGGTTCGGGTTAGTGTTAGTGTTAGGGTTAGGGTTAGGGTTGGGGTTAGGGTTAGCGTTAGGGTTAGGTTTGGGGTTAGGGTTAGTGTTAGGGTTACGGTTGGATTTAGGGTTAGGGTCTGGGTTAGGGTAGGGTTAGGGTTGGGGTTAGGGTTAGGGTTAGGGTTGAGTTAGGGTTAGGGTTAGGTTTAGGGGTCGGGTCAGGGTCAAGGTTAGTGTTCGAGTTAGGTTTAGGGTCAGGGTCAAGGTTAGCGTTCGGGTTAGGTTTAGGGTCGGGTTTAGGGTTGGGGTTACGGTTCGGGTTGGTTAGGGTTGGTGTTAGTGTTAGGGTTAGGGTTGGGTTAAGTTTAAGGTTAGGGTTAGGGTAGGGTTAGGGTTGGGGTTAGGGTTAGGGTTAGGGTTAGGGTTAGGTTTGGGGTTATGGTTAGTGTTAGGGTTAGGGTTGGATTTAGGGTTAGGGTCAGGTTTAGGGTTAGGGTTAAGCTGAGGGTTAGGGTTAGGGTTAGGGTTGTGGTTAGGGTCAGGGTCAGGGTTAGGGTTAGGGTTAGGGTTAGGGTTAGGGTTAGGGTTGGGGTAGGGGTTAGGGTTAGGGTTGGGGTTAGGGTTAGGGTTAGGGTTAGGTTTGGGGTCAGGTTTAAGGTTAGGGTTAGGGTTAGGTTTAGGGTTGGTGTTAGGGTTAGGGTTAGGGTTGGGGTTAGGGTTAGCGTTAGGGTTAATCTTAGGGTTAGGGTTAGGCTTAGGTTTGTGGTTAGGGTCAGGGTTAGGGTTAGGGTTAGGGTTGGGGTAGGTGTTAGGGTTAGGGTTGGGGTTAGGGGTAGGGTTAGGGTTAGGTTTGGGGTCAGGGTTAGGGTTAGGGTTAGGGTTAGGGCTAGGGTTAGGGTTAAGCTTGGGGATAGGGTTAGGGTTAGGGTTAGGGTTGTGGTTAGGGTTAGTGTTAGGGTTAGGGTTGGATTAAGGGTTAGGGTATGGGTTAGGGTTAGGGTTAGGGTTGGATTTAGGGTTAGGGTCTGGGTTAGGGTTAGGGTTAGAGTTAGGGTTGAGTTAGGGTTAGGGTTAGGGTTAGGGTTAGGGTTAAGCTTGGGGTTAGGGTTAGGGTTAGGGTTGTGGTTAGGGTTAGGGTTAGGGTTAGGGATAGGGTTAGGGTCAGGGTCAGGGTCAGGGTTAGGGTTAGGGTTAGGGTCGGGGTTCGGGTTCGGGTTGGGGTAGAGGTTAGTGTTAGGGTTAGGGTTAGGGTTAGGTTTGGGGTTAGGGTTAGGGTTAGGGTTAGGGTTAGGGTTGGATTTAGAGTTAGGGTCTGGGTTAGGGTAAGGGTTAGGGTTGAGTTAGGGTTAGGGTTAGGGTTAGGGTTAAGCTTGGGGTTAGGGTTAGGGTTAGGGTTAGGGTTGTGGTTAGGGTTAGGGTTAGGGATAGGGTTAGGGTCAGGGTCAGGGTTAGGGTTAGGGTTAGGGTCGGGGTTAGGGTTCGGGTTGGGGTAGAGGTTAGGGTTAGTGTTAGGGTTAGTGTTGGGTTAAGTTTAGGGTTAGGGTTAGGGTTAGGGTTGGTGTTAGGGTTGGGTTTAGTGTTGACGTTAGGGTTAGGGTTAGGGTTAGGGTAGTGGTTAGGGTTAGGGTTAGGGTTAGGGTTAGGTTTGGGGTTAGGGTTAGGGTTAGGGTTAGGTTTGGGGTTAGGGTTAATGTTAGGGGTAGGGTTGGATTTATGTTTAGGGTCTGGGTTAAGGTTGGGGTTGGGGTTAGGGTTAGGGTTAGGGTTGAGTTATGGTTAGGGGTAGGGTTAGGGTTTGGGTTAGGGTTAGGGTTAGGGTTGTGGTTAGGGTTAAGTTTAGGGGCAGGGTTATGGTTAGGGTCGTGTTAGGGTTGGGGTAGGGTTTAGGTTTAGGGTTAGGGTTAGGGTTGGAGTTAGGGTTAGGGTTAGGTTTACGGTTGGGGTCAGGGTTAGGGTAAGGGCTAGTGTTACGGATAGGGTTAGGGTTAGGGTTAGGGTTAGGGGTTAGGTTTAGGGTTAGGGTTAGGGTTCGGGTTAGGCTTAGGCTTAGTGTTAGGGTAGTGTTTAGGGTTAGGTTTAGGGTTAGGGTAGGGGTTAGGGTTAGGGTTAGGGTTTGGGCTGGGGTTCGGGTTAGTGTTAGTGTTAGGGTTAGGGTTAGGGTTGGGGTTAGGGTTAGCGTTAGGGTTAGGTTTGGGGTTAGGGTTAGTGTTAGGGTTACGGTTGGATTTAGGGTTAGGGTCTGGGTTAGGGTAGGGTTAGGGTTGGGGTTAGGGTTAGGGTTAGGGTTGAGTTAGGGTTAGGGTTAGGTTTAGGGTTCGGGTCAGGGTCAAGGTTAGTGTTCGAGTTAGGTTTAGGGTCAGGGTCAGGGTTAGCGTTCGGGTTAGCTTTAGGGTCGGGTTTAGGGTTGGGGTTACGGTTCGGGTTGGTTAGGGTTGGTGTTAGTGTTAGGGTTATTTTGGGTTAGGTTTAGGGTTAGGGTTAGGGTAGGGTTAGGGTTGGGGTTAGGGTTAGGGTTAGGGTTAGGGTTAGGGTTAGGGTTAGGGTTACGGTTGGGGTCAGGGTTAGGGTAAGGGTTAGTGTTACAGTTAGGGTTAGGGTTAGGGTTAGGGTTAGGGTTAGGGGTTAGGTTTAGGGTTAGGGTTAGGGTTAGGGTTAGGGTTAGGCTTAGGCTTAGTGTTAGGGTAGTGTTTAGGGTTAGGGTTAGGGTTAGGGTAGGGGTTAGGGTTAGGGTTAGGGTTTGGGCTGGGGTTCGGGTTAGTGTTAGTGTTAGGGTTAGGGTTAGGGTTAGGGTTGGGGTTAGGGTTAGCGTTAGGGTTAGGTTTGGGGTTAGGGTTAGTGTTAGGGTTACGGTTGGATTTAGGGTTAGGGTCTGGGTTAGGGTAGGGTTAGGGTTGGGGTTAGGGTTAGGGTTAGGGTTGAGTTAGGGTTAGGGTTAGGTTTAGGGTTCGGGTCAGGGTCAAGGTTAGTGTTCGAGTTAGGTTTAGGGTCAGGGTCAGGGTTAGCGTTCGGGTTAGGTTTAGGGTCGGGTTTAGGGTTGGGGTTACGGTTCGGGTTGGTTAGGGTTGGTGTTAGTGTTAGGGTTAGGGTTGGGTTAAGTTTAAGGTTAGGGTTAGGGTAGGGTTAGGGTTGGGGTTAGGGTTAGGGTTAGGGTTAGGGTTAGGTTTGGGGTTATGGTTAGTGTTAGGGTTAGGGTTGGATTTAGGGTTAGGGTCAGGTTTAGGGTTAGGGTTAAGCTGAGGGTTAGGGTTAGGGTTAGGGTTGTGGTTAGGGTCAGGGTCAGGGTTAGGGTTAGGGTTAGGGTTAGGGTTAGGGTTGGGGTAGGGGTTAGGGTTAGG
The DNA here is from genome assembly GCF_057233095.1 of Heloderma suspectum. Classification (NCBI taxonomy): domain Eukaryota; kingdom Metazoa; phylum Chordata; class Lepidosauria; order Squamata; family Helodermatidae; genus Heloderma; species Heloderma suspectum. Next base: position 8,777,192 of record NC_139475.1, read on the forward strand.
GTTGGGGTTAGGGTTAGGGTTAGGGTTAGGTTTGGGGTCAGGTTTAAGGTTAGGGTTAGGGTTAGGTTTAGGGTTGGTGTTAGGGTTAGGGTTAGGGTTGGGGTTAGGGTTAGCGTTAGGGTTAATCTTAGGGTTAGGGTTAGGCTTAGGTTTGTGGTTAGGGTCAGGGTTAGGGTTAGGGTTAGGGTTGGGGTAGGTGTTAGGGTTAGGGTTGCGGTTAGGGGTAGGGTTAGGGTTAGGTTTGGGGTCAGGGTTAGGGTTAGGGTTAGGGTTAGGGCTAGGGTTAGGGTTAAGCTTGGGGATAGGGTT
>NC_139475.1:8785000-8787500 GCF_057233095.1 Heloderma suspectum
AGGGGTAGGGTTAGGGTTTGGGTTAGGGTTAGGGTTAGGGTTGTGGTTAGGGTTAAGTTTAGGGGCAGGGTTATGGTTAGGGTCGTGTTAGGGTTGGGGTAGGGTTTAGGTTTAGGGTTAGGGTTGGGGTTAGGGTTAGCGTTAGGGTTAGGTTTGGGGTTAGGGTTAGTGTTAGGGTTACGGTTGGATTTAGGGTTAGGGTCTGGGTTAGGGTAGGGTTAGGGTTGGGGTTAGGGTTAGGGTTAGGGTTGAGTTAGGGTTAGGGTTAGGTTTAGGGTTCGGGTCAGGGTCAAGGTTAGTGTTCGAGTTAGGTTTAGGGTCAGGGTCAGTGTTAGCGTTCGGGTTAGCTTTAGGGTCGGGTTTAGGGTTGGGGTTACGGTTCGGGTTGGTTAGGGTTGGTGTTAGTTTTAGGGTTATTTTGGGTTAGGTTTAGGGTTAGGGTTAGGGTAGGGTTAGGGTTGGGGTTAGGGTTAGGGTTAGGGTTAGGGTTAGGGTTAGGGTTACGGTTGGGGTCAGGGTTAGGGTAAGGGTTAGTGTTACAGTTAGGGTTAGGGTTAGGGTTAGGGTTAGGGTTAGGGGTTAGGTTTAGGGTTAGGGTTAGGGTTAGGGTTAGGCTTAGGCTTAGGCTTAGGCTTAGTGTTAGGGTAGTGTTTAGGGTTAGGGTTAGGGTAGGGGTTAGGGTTAGGGTTAGGGTTTGGGCTGGGGTTCGGGTTAGTGTTAGTGTTAGGGTTAGGGTTAGGGTTGGGGTTAGGGTTAGCGTTAGGGTTAGGTTTGGGGTTAGGGTTAGTGTTAGGGTTACGGTTGGATTTAGGGTTAGGGTCTGGGTTAGGGTAGGGTTAGGGTTGGGGTTAGGGTTAGGGTTAGGGTTGAGTTAGGGTTAGGGTTAGGTTTAGGGGTCGGGTCAGGGTCAAGGTTAGTGTTCGAGTTAGGTTTAGGGTCAGGGTCAAGGTTAGCGTTCGGGTTAGGTTTAGGGTCGGGTTTAGGGTTGGGGTTACGGTTCGGGTTGGTTAGGGTTGGTGTTAGTGTTAGGGTTAGGGTTGGGTTAAGTTTAAGGTTAGGGTTAGGGTAGGGTTAGGGTTGGGGTTAGGGTTAGGGTTAGGGTTAGGGTTAGGTTTGGGGTTATGGTTAGTGTTAGGGTTAGGGTTGGATTTAGGGTTAGGGTCAGGTTTAGGGTTAGGGTTAAGCTGAGGGTTAGGGTTAGGGTTAGGGTTGTGGTTAGGGTCAGGGTCAGGGTTAGGGTTAGGGTTAGGGTTAGGGTTAGGGTTAGGGTTGGGGTAGGGGTTAGGGTTAGGGTTGGGGTTAGGGTTAGGGTTAGGGTTAGGTTTGGGGTCAGGTTTAAGGTTAGGGTTAGGGTTAGGTTTAGGGTTGGTGTTAGGGTTAGGGTTAGGGTTGGGGTTAGGGTTAGCGTTAGGGTTAATCTTAGGGTTAGGGTTAGGCTTAGGTTTGTGGTTAGGGTCAGGGTTAGGGTTAGGGTTAGGGTTGGGGTAGGTGTTAGGGTTAGGGTTGGGGTTAGGGGTAGGGTTAGGGTTAGGTTTGGGGTCAGGGTTAGGGTTAGGGTTAGGGTTAGGGCTAGGGTTAGGGTTAAGCTTGGGGATAGGGTTAGGGTTAGGGTTAGGGTTGTGGTTAGGGTTAGTGTTAGGGTTAGGGTTGGATTAAGGGTTAGGGTATGGGTTAGGGTTAGGGTTAGGGTTGGATTTAGGGTTAGGGTCTGGGTTAGGGTTAGGGTTAGAGTTAGGGTTGAGTTAGGGTTAGGGTTAGGGTTAGGGTTAGGGTTAAGCTTGGGGTTAGGGTTAGGGTTAGGGTTGTGGTTAGGGTTAGGGTTAGGGTTAGGGATAGGGTTAGGGTCAGGGTCAGGGTCAGGGTTAGGGTTAGGGTTAGGGTCGGGGTTCGGGTTCGGGTTGGGGTAGAGGTTAGTGTTAGGGTTAGGGTTAGGGTTAGGTTTGGGGTTAGGGTTAGGGTTAGGGTTAGGGTTAGGGTTAGGGTTGGATTTAGAGTTAGGGTCTGGGTTAGGGTAAGGGTTAGGGTTGAGTTAGGGTTAGGGTTAGGGTTAGGGTTAAGCTTGGGGTTAGGGTTAGGGTTAGGGTTAGGGTTGTGGTTAGGGTTAGGGTTAGGGATAGGGTTAGGGTCAGGGTCAGGGTTAGGGTTAGGGTTAGGGTCGGGGTTAGGGTTCGGGTTGGGGTAGAGGTTAGGGTTAGTGTTAGGGTTAGTGTTGGGTTAAGTTTAGGGTTAGGGTTAGGGTTAGGGTTGGTGTTAGGGTTGGGTTTAGTGTTGACGTTAGGGTTAGGGTTAGGGTTAGGGTAGTGGTTAGGGTTAGGGTTAGGGTTAGGGTTAGGTTTGGGGTTAGGGTTAGGGTTAGGGTTAGGTTTGGGGTTAGGGTTAATGTTAGGGGTAGGGTTGGATTTATGTTTAGGGTCTGGGTTAAGGTTGGGGTTGGGGTTAGGGTTAGGGTTAGGGTTGAGTTATGGTTAGGGGTAGGGTTAGGTTTTGGGTTAGGGTTAGG
>NC_139475.1:8802500-8807500 GCF_057233095.1 Heloderma suspectum
GGGTTCGGGTCAGGGTCAAGGTTAGTGTTCGAGTTAGGTTTAGGGTCAGGGTCAGTGTTAGCGTTCGGGTTAGCTTTAGGGTCGGGTTTAGGGTTGGGGTTACGGTTCGGGTTGGTTAGGGTTGGTGTTAGTGTTAGGGTTATTTTGGGTTAGGTTTAGGGTTAGGGTTAGGGTAGGGTTAGGGTTGGGGTTAGGGTTAGGGTTAGGGTTAGGGTTAGGGTTAGGGTTACGGTTGGGGTCAGGGTTAGGGTAAGGGTTAGTGTTACAGTTAGGGTTAGGGTTAGGGTTAGGGTTAGGGTTAGGGGTTAGGTTTAGGGTTAGGGTTAGGGTTAGGGTTAGGGTTAGGGTTAGGCTTAGGCTTAGTGTTAGGGTAGTGTTTAGGGTTAGGGTTAGGGTAGGGGTTAGGGTTAGGGTTAGGGTTTGGGCTGGGGTTCGGGTTAGTGTTAGTGTTAGGGTTAGGGTTAGGGTTGGGGTTAGGGTTAGCGTTAGGGTTAGGTTTGGGGTTAGGGTTAGTGTTAGGGTTACGGTTGGATTTAGGGTTAGGGTCTGGGTTAGGGTAGGGTTAGGGTTGGGGTTAGGGTTAGGGTTAGGGTTGAGTTAGGGTTAGGGTTAGGTTTAGGGGTCGGGTCAGGGTCAAGGTTAGTGTTCGAGTTAGGTTTAGGGTCAGGGTCAAGGTTAGCGTTCGGGTTAGGTTTAGGGTCGGGTTTAGGGTTGGGGTTACGGTTCGGGTTGGTTAGGGTTGGTGTTAGTGTTAGGGTTAGGGTTGGGTTAAGTTTAAGGTTAGGGTTAGGGTAGGGTTAGGGTTGGGGTTAGGGTTAGGGTTAGGGTTAGGGTTAGGTTTGGGGTTATGGTTAGTGTTAGGGTTAGGGTTGGATTTAGGGTTAGGGTCAGGTTTAGGGTTAGGGTTAAGCTGAGGGTTAGGGTTAGGGTTAGGGTTGTGGTTAGGGTCAGGGTCAGGGTTAGGGTTAGGGTTAGGGTTAGGGTTAGGGTTAGGGTTGGGGTAGGGGTTAGGGTTAGGGTTGGGGTTAGGGTTAGGGTTAGGGTTAGGTTTGGGGTCAGGTTTAAGGTTAGGGTTAGGGTTAGGTTTAGGGTTGGTGTTAGGGTTAGGGTTAGGGTTGGGGTTAGGGTTAGCGTTAGGGTTAATCTTAGGGTTAGGGTTAGGCTTAGGTTTGTGGTTAGGGTCAGGGTTAGGGTTAGGGTTAGGGTTGGGGTAGGTGTTAGGGTTAGGGTTGGGGTTAGGGGTAGGGTTAGGGTTAGGTTTGGGGTCAGGGTTAGGGTTAGGGTTAGGGTTAGGGCTAGGGTTAGGGTTAAGCTTGGGGATAGGGTTAGGGTTAGGGTTAGGGTTGTGGTTAGGGTTAGTGTTAGGGTTAGGGTTGGATTAAGGGTTAGGGTATGGGTTAGGGTTAGGGTTAGGGTTGGATTTAGGGTTAGGGTCTGGGTTAGGGTTAGGGTTAGAGTTAGGGTTGAGTTAGGGTTAGGGTTAGGGTTAGGGTTAGGGTTAAGCTTGGGGTTAGGGTTAGGGTTAGGGTTGTGGTTAGGGTTAGGGTTAGGGTTAGGGATAGGGTTAGGGTCAGGGTCAGGGTCAGGGTTAGGGTTAGGGTTAGGGTCGGGGTTCGGGTTCGGGTTGGGGTAGAGGTTAGTGTTAGGGTTAGGGTTAGGGTTAGGTTTGGGGTTAGGGTTAGGGTTAGGGTTAGGGTTAGGGTTAGGGTTGGATTTAGAGTTAGGGTCTGGGTTAGGGTAAGGGTTAGGGTTGAGTTAGGGTTAGGGTTAGGGTTAGGGTTAAGCTTGGGGTTAGGGTTAGGGTTAGGGTTAGGGTTGTGGTTAGGGTTAGGGTTAGGGATAGGGTTAGGGTCAGGGTCAGGGTTAGGGTTAGGGTTAGGGTCGGGGTTAGGGTTCGGGTTGGGGTAGAGGTTAGGGTTAGTGTTAGGGTTAGTGTTGGGTTAAGTTTAGGGTTAGGGTTAGGGTTAGGGTTGGTGTTAGGGTTGGGTTTAGTGTTGACGTTAGGGTTAGGGTTAGGGTTAGGGTAGTGGTTAGGGTTAGGGTTAGGGTTAGGGTTAGGTTTGGGGTTAGGGTTAGGGTTAGGGTTAGGTTTGGGGTTAGGGTTAATGTTAGGGGTAGGGTTGGATTTATGTTTAGGGTCTGGGTTAAGGTTGGGGTTGGGGTTAGGGTTAGGGTTAGGGTTGAGTTATGGTTAGGGGTAGGGTTAGGGTTTGGGTTAGGGTTAGGGTTAGGGTTGTGGTTAGGGTTAAGTTTAGGGGCAGGGTTATGGTTAGGGTCGTGTTAGGGTTGGGGTAGGGTTTAGGTTTAGGGTTAGGGTTAGGGTTGGAGTTAGGGTTAGGGTTAGGTTTACGGTTGGGGTCAGGGTTAGGGTAAGGGCTAGTGTTACGGATAGGGTTAGGGTTAGGGTTAGGGTTAGGGGTTAGGTTTAGGGTTAGGGTTAGGGTTCGGGTTAGGCTTAGGCTTAGTGTTAGGGTAGTGTTTAGGGTTAGGGTTAGGGTTAGGGTAGGGGTTAGGGTTAGGGTTAGGGTTTGGGCTGGGGTTCGGGTTAGTGTTAGTGTTAGGGTTAGGGTTAGGGTTGGGGTTAGGGTTAGCGTTAGGGTTAGGTTTGGGGTTAGGGTTAGTGTTAGGGTTACGGTTGGATTTAGGGTTAGGGTCTGGGTTAGGGTAGGGTTAGGGTTGGGGTTAGGGTTAGGGTTAGGGTTGAGTTAGGGTTAGGGTTAGGTTTAGGGTTCGGGTCAGGGTCAAGGTTAGTGTTCGAGTTAGGTTTAGGGTCAGGGTCAGGGTTAGCGTTCGGGTTAGCTTTAGGGTCGGGTTTAGGGTTGGGGTTACGGTTCGGGTTGGTTAGGGTTGGTGTTAGTGTTAGGGTTATTTTGGGTTAGGTTTAGGGTTAGGGTTAGGGTAGGGTTAGGGTTGGGGTTAGGGTTAGGGTTAGGGTTAGGGTTAGGGTTAGGGTTAGGGTTACGGTTGGGGTCAGGGTTAGGGTAAGGGTTAGTTTTACAGTTAGGGTTAGGGTTAGGGTTAGGGTTAGGGTTAGGGGTTAGGTTTAGGGTTAGGGTTAGGGTTAGGGTTAGGCTTAGGCTTAGGCTTAGTGTTAGGGTAGTGTTTAGGGTTAGGGTTAGGGTTAGGGTAGGGGTTAGGGTTAGGGTTAGGGTTTGGGCTGGGGTTCGGGTTAGTGTTAGTGTTAGGGTTAGGGTTAGGGTTGGGGTTAGGGTTAGCGTTAGGGTTAGGTTTGGGGTTAGGGTTAGTGTTAGGGTTACGGTTGGATTTAGGGTTAGGGTCTGGGTTAGGGTAGGGTTAGGGTTGGGGTTAGGGTTAGGGTTAGGGTTGAGTTAGGGTTAGGGTTAGGTTTAGGGTTCGGGTCAGGGTCAAGGTTAGTGTTCGAGTTAGGTTTAGGGTCAGGGTCAGGGTTAGCGTTCGGGTTAGGTTTAGGGTCGGGTTTAGGGTTGGGGTTACGGTTCGGGTTGGTTAGGGTTGGTGTTAGTGTTAGGGTTAGGGTTGGGTTAAGTTTAAGGTTAGGGTTAGGGTAGGGTTAGGGTTGGGGTTAGGGTTAGGGTTAGGGTTAGGGTTAGGTTTGGGGTTATGGTTAGTGTTAGGGTTAGGGTTGGATTTAGGGTTAGGGTCAGGTTTAGGGTTAGGGTTAAGCTGAGGGTTAGGGTTAGGGTTAGGGTTGTGGTTAGGGTCAGGGTCAGGGTTAGGGTTAGGGTTAGGGTTAGGGTTAGGGTTGGGGTAGGGGTTAGGGTTAGGGTTGGGGTTAGGGTTAGGGTTAGGGTTAGGTTTGGGGTCAGGTTTAAGGTTAGGGTTAGGGTTAGGTTTAGGGTTGGTGTTAGGGTTAGGGTTAGGGTTGGGGTTAGGGTTAGCGTTAGGGTTAATCTTAGGGTTAGGGTTAGGCTTAGGTTTGTGGTTAGGGTCAGCGTTAGGGTTAGGGTTAGGGTTGGGGTAGGTGTTAGGGTTAGGGTTGGGGTTAGGGGTAGGGTTAGGGTTAGGTTTGGGGTCAGGGTTAGGGTTAGGGTTAGGGTTAGGGCTAGGGTTAGGGTTAAGCTTGGGGATAGGGTTAGGGTTAGGGTTAGGGTTGTGGTTAGGGTTAGTGTTAGGGTTAGGGTTGGATTAAGGGTTAGGGTATGGGTTAGGGTTAGGGTTAGGGTTGGATTTAGGGTTAGGGTCTGGGTTAGGGTTAGGGTTAGAGTTAGGGTTGAGTTAGGGTTAGGGTTAGGGTTAGGGTTAGGGTTAAGCTTGGGGTTAGGGTTAGGGTTAGGGTTGTGGTTAGGGTTAGGGTTAGGGTTAGGGATAGGGTTAGGGTCAGGGTCAGGGTCAGGGTTAGGGTTAGGGTTAGGGTCGGGGTTCGGGTTCGGGTTGGGGTAGAGGTTAGTGTTAGGGTTAGGGTTAGGGTTAGGTTTGGGGTTAGGGTTAGGGTTAGGGTTAGGGTTAGGGTTAGGGTTGGATTTAGAGTTAGGGTCTGGGTTAGGGTAAGGGTTAGGGTTGAGTTAGGGTTAGGGTTAGGGTTAGGGTTAAGCTTGGGGTTAGGGTTAGGGTTAGGGTTAGGGTTGTGGTTAGGGTTAGGGTTAGGGATAGGGTTAGGTTCAGGGTCAGGGTTAGGGTTAGGGTTAGGGTCGGGGTTAGGGTTCGGGTTGGGGTAGAGGTTAGGGTTAGTGTTAGGGTTAGTGTTGGGTTAAGTTTAGGGTTAGGGTTAGGGTTAGGGTTGGTGTTAGGGTTGGGTTTAGTGTTGACGTTAGGGTTAGGGTTAGGGTTAGGGTTAGGGTAGTGGTTAGGGTTAGGGTTAGGGTTAGGGTTAGGTTTGGGGTTAGGGTTAGGGTTAGGGTTAGGTTTGGGGTTAGGGTTAATGTTAGGGGTAGGGTTGGATTTAGGTTTAGGGTCTGGGTTAAGGTTGGGGTTGGGGTTAGGGTTAGGGTTAGGGTTGAGTTATGGTTAGGGGTAGGGTTAGGGTTTGGGTTAGGGTTAGGGTTAGGGTTGTGGTTAGGGTTAAGTTTAGGGGCAGGGTTATG
>NC_139475.1:8825000-8827500 GCF_057233095.1 Heloderma suspectum
GTTAAGCTTGGCGTTAGGGTTAGGGTTGTGGTTAGGGTTAGGGTTAGGGTTAGGGTTAGGGTTAGGGATAGGGATAGGGTTAGGGTCAGTGTCAGGGTCAGGGTTAGGGTTAGGGTTAGGGTCGGGGTTAGGGTTCGGGTTGGGGTAGAGGTTAGGGTTAGTGTTAGGTTAGGGTTGGGTTAAGTTTAGGGTTAGGGTTAGGGTTAGGGTTGGTGTTAGGGTTGGGTTTAGTGTTGACGTTAGGATTAGGGTTAGGGTTAGGGTAGTGGTTAGGGTTAGGGTTAGGTTTGGGGTTAGGGTTAGGGTTAGGGTTAGGTTTGGGGTTAGGTTTAATGTTAGGGTTAGGGTTGGATTTAGTTTTAGGGTCTGGGTTAGGGTTAGGGTTGGGGTTAGGGTTAGGGTTGAGTTATGGTTAGGGGTAGGGTTAGGGTTTGGGTTACGGTTAGGGTTAGGGTTGTGTTAGGGTTGGGGTAGGGGTTAGGGTTAGGGTTACGGTTGGGGTCAGGGTTAGGGTAAGGGTTAGTGTTAGGTTTAGGGTTGGGGTTAGGGCTAGGGTTAGGGTTAGGGTTGGGGTTAGGATTAGGTTTAGTGTTGGGTTTGGGGTTAGGGTTAGGGTTATGGTTAGGGTTAGGGTTGTGGTCAGGGTCAGGGTTAGGGTTCGGGTTAGGTTTAGGGTCGGGGTTAGGGTTGGGGTTAGGGTTAGGGTTAGGGTTAGGGTTGGGGTTAGGGTTGGGTTTAGGGTTAGGGTTGGGGTTAGGGTCGGGGTTAGGGTTCGGGTTGGGGTCAGGGTTAGGGTAAGTGTTGGCGTTAGGTTTAGGGTTGGGGTTAGGGCTAGGGTTAGGGTTAGGGTTGGGGTTAGGATTAGGTTTAGTGTTGGGTTTGGGGTTAGGGTTAGGGTTATGGTTAGGGTTAGGGTTGTGGTCAGGGTCAGGGTTAGGGTTCGGGTTAGGGTTAGGGTCGGGGTTAGGGTTGGGGTTAGTGTTAGGGTTAGGGTTAGGGTTGGGGTTAGGGTTGGGGTTAGGGTTAGGGTTGGGGTTAGGGTCGGGGTTAGGGTTGGGGTTGGGGTAGTGGTTAGGGTTAGTGTTACGGTTAGGGTTGGGTTAAGTTTAGTGTTAGGGTTGGGGTTAGGGTTGGTGTTAGGGTTAGGGTTAGGGTTAGGGTTAGGTAGGGGTTAGGGTTAGGGTTAGGGTTAGGGTTAGAGTTAGGGTTGTGGTTAGTGTTAAGTTTAGGGGCAGGGTTAGGGTTAGGTTAGTGTTAGGGTTTGGGTAGGCGTCAGGTTTAGGGTTAGGGTTAGGTTTGGCGATAGGGTTAGGGTTAGGGTTAGGGTTAGGGTTAGGGTTGTGGTCAGGGTCAGGGTTAGGGTTCGGGTTAGGTTTAGGGTCGGGGTTAGGGTTGGGGTTAGGGTTCGGGTTGGGGTTATAGTTAGGGTTAGGGTTAGTGTTAGTGTTAGTGTTAGGTTTAGGGTTGTGGTTAGGGTTAGTGTTAGGGTTAGGGTTGGATTTAGGGTTAGGGTCTCGGTTAGGGATAGGGTTGAGGTTAGGGTTAGCTTTAGGGTTAGGGTTAGGTTTGGGGTTAGGGTTAGTGTTAGGGTTAGGGTTGGATTTAGGGTTAGGGTCAGGTTTAGGGTTAGGGTTAGGGTTGGGGTTAGGGTTAGGGTTAAGCTTAGGGTTAGGGTTAGGGTTAGGGTTTTGGTTAGGGTCAGGATCAGGGTTAGGGTTAGGGTTAGGGTTAGGGTTGGGGTAGGGGTTAGGGTTAGGGTTGGGGTTAGGGATAGGGTTAGGGTTTGGGTTAGGGTTAGGTTTAGGGTTGGTGTTAGGGTTAGGGTTAGGGTTAGGGTTAGGTTTGGGGTTGAGTTAGTGTTAGGGTTAGGGTTGGATTTAGGGTTAGGGTCTGGGTTAGGGTTGGGGTTAGGGTTCGGGTTGGGGTTAGGTTTAGTGTTAGTGTTAGGGTTGGGTTAAGGTTCGGGTTAGGGTTAGGGTTAGGGTTGGTGTTAGGGTTGGTGTTAGTGTTGAGGTTACGGTTAGGGTTAGGGTTAGGGTAGTGATTAGGGTTAGGGTTAGGGTTAGGGTTAGGGTTGGGGTTAGGGTTAGGGTTAGGGTTAAGCTTAGGGTTAGGGTTAGGGTTAGGTTTGTGGTTAGGGTCAGGGTCAGGGTTAGGGTTAGGGTTAGGGTTAGGGTTAGGGTTGGGGTAGGGGTTAGGGTTAGGGTTAGGGTTAGGGTTGGGGTTAGGGTTAGGGTTAGGGTTAGGTTTGGGGTTAGGGTTAGGGTTAGGGTTAGGGTTAGGGTTAAGCTTGGGGTTAGGGTTAGGGTTAGGGTTAGGGTTGTGGTTAGGGTTAGTGTTAGGGTTAGGGTTGGATTTACGGTTAGGGTCTGGGTTAGGATTAGGGTTAGGGTTGGATTTAGGGTTAGGGTCTGGGTTTGGGTAAGGGTTAGGGTTGAGTTAGGGTTAGGGTTAGGGTTAGGGTTAGGGTTAAGCTTGGGGTTAGGGTTAGGGTTAGGGT